>NW_028317961.1:11323333-11671666 GCF_062004578.1 Staurois parvus | reverse complement strand
CACGCACCTGCCCAGTTCCTGGGATGAGCATTGGGTGGGTAGTAGCGCTTTCTTTTCTTTTCTCACAAGAGATGGACAACATCACTTGTGATAGCATAGGCAGTGACAGATACTCTTTATTGAGAGATCTGGGGTCTGCTAGACTCCAAATCTCTCCTCTGCCCTTAAAAGCTTTGGACCAAACCAAGATCGGTTTGGTCCGATGCTTTTCCCAAACCAGTAACTATTTGTTTGCAAATGGGAAAGCCGGAAATGACTAAATACTTGTAGCTTCTGCTTTCTTACACCATAGAGATGATCATCCACTGAAGCTGTGGCGTAATTCCTCCCACTGACAGCAACAACGGAGCACTATCCCTCCCACTGACCCCAACGATAGGGCATTATTCCTAACTTTTCTATCAATTGTGGAGCAGAATGTAGAAGAATATTTGCATGATTTATGCACTGAGAATAGCATTGGATTTTTTGATATAATCCACAATTAGTCATGTGTGTTTGTTTCATTCTGAATCCAATTTCAAATTTTTTTGTTATTCAGATGTATCAGAATTCCGAATGACCAAAAAAACGAGTTTAAACGCATCTGAATAAACAAAACGAAATTCGATTCGAAAACAAATTCGAACAAACATTTGAAAACAAATTTAAAATGGAGGGGAAGTTTCGCTTAAGGACTGGTCCCCCGCTCCCTGTTAAGGATTGGCACCTTCGGGGAGCGGGTACCTGAAATTGACAGGTACCCGTTCCCACTTCCGCTGCGATTACCGAAGCGGAAGCTGTCCTCCCCCCCCCCTAAATCCCAGTAGTTCTCTGGGACACGTGACAGGTCCCAGAAAATCAAAAAACTGTCACTGTACCAGCACCCCATCAACATTTGTCACAGTGTACCCCTGCACAAAAAACATATCCAACAGTGCCCAAGAAGATCTGTCACAGTGCACCACAAAACCACGCTAAAATTTACCAGTGCACAAAAAACTCGGTACTACTAATGTCCCATCAACTTCTTTTCTGCTGGCCATACACGTGTAGCTTTTCGGCCAAGAATATTCGTAAGAAAAGTCCTACGAAAATCCTTTGCACATTCGATGAATGGACGAATGTCATTTGAAAATTGTCTTTTGCTTTTAACATTCAATTTTAAAATAAATGTAATTTCTGACAGAGAACCACATACACTGGCCGAAAATTCTTTTGATCGAGAAAAAAAAAGTTTTCCTTCCTGCCCCTTCGAATTTTTCCGACACTGCTGTCACAAACAAACATTGATTTGACCCCACTAGCGGTTGGAAAATCAGATGAATATTCTTGAAACTAATATTTTCGGATAAAAAGCTACACGTGTGTGGGCCAGCTTAACTTAAATTCGGTCAAATGTTTTCGAAATTGGTTGAAATGTTTGATTTCGAATGACTTTTGAAGTTTGTTGAATCAATTTCAAATTCGGTTGAACCAATTTTGAATGTGAACGACTTTTCGAATTTGACCGAAATGTTTTCGAATTGAATTCAAATACGAATTACCAAAACAAATCTCGAAAACAAATTTACCGAATCCAACTACATAAAATTGTGTTCGATTTTGAATCGAAACGAAACAAATTTTTTTGTTTTGCTCATGTCTATCCACAATGCCATATTCTATAAGGTCTAAGGTATAACACATGCCAACGCAATCAAAAGCATTTAAGTGCATGAATGGAAATGTTCAGAAAGCAGCAATGACAATATACCAACGCTTTAAAAAAAAACATAAAAACAAAGCGAAAATCCTTCTTTTATAAATTTAATCTAGCTTTGCTGGCCTTTTAAGGTGATAAATATACTCCCTAGAAAGATTAACCACTTCCAGAGGATTTCCCCCCCTTCCTGACCAGGCCATTTATTGCAATACGGCACTGCGTTACTTTAACTGACAATTGCGCGGTCATGCAACGCTGCACCCAAATGGAATTTACATCCTTTTTTCCCACGAATTGAGTTTTCTTTCGGTGTTATTTGATTGCCTGTGCGTTTTTTAATTTTTGTGCTATAAAAAAAAAGACCAACAATTTTGAGAAAAAAACTATATTTATGACTTTTTGCTGTTCAACATGTCCAATAAAAAAATGTAAAAAGTCAAAATTTGTCAAAATGTATTCTGCTACATGTCTTTGCTAAAAAAAAATCCTAATACGTGTAAATGAATTGGTTTACGTGAATGTTATAGCGTTTACAAATGGCAGTATGTACACTGGGATTTTTTTATTTTTACTAGTAATGGCAGCGATCAGCGACTTATAGCGGGACTGTGGCAGACATTCTGACACTGGGGGGAACTTTCTTGGTGTCACTGACATCCGCAGTGAAACCAATACAGTGATCAGGGCTAAAAAAAACAAAAAAGCACTGACACTGTACTAATGGCACTGTAAGCCATCCAAAGCAGTGTGCCAGAGCTGACAGGGTGGAGAACTGTTAGTAAACAAAACAGTTCTCTTCCCTGCCGGAGATCCTCGGTAATCAGCGGGACCTGGTGATTGCCAGCCATGGCCGCGAATGGCGGCGTGCGCAGAGTGCACCCCTACCCGGGAATGCAAAATCATGTATATATACTTGATTTTGCGCATCCGTGCCGTCCTGTAGCAGTATATTTCTGCCATACGGCGGTCGGGAAGCGGTTAATAATATTAACATTTACACACACGAAGATCAGTATTTTTCAGTGCTGACAGGGGTTACTTTAGTAAAAAAAACAAACAAAATAAACCCCATAGTGCTTTAACCAATAGCCGCCCGGCCAATAGCCGTTTGGCGGCCGGGAAAAGGCTGTAAATTTCCGGGTGGATGCCTTATGGGTCCTCCCGCACATGTGCATTTTTCGCGCCTTCAGAGCCGCGCAGCGGCGCGATCTGTCACCGGCCATGTACCTCGGACATGGCCGATGACAGATCTGAGTACCGGCCCCCATTGCCGGTACCATGTGACCTGCTGTTACCAATCGCAGCAGGTCAAATGACAGTTATATACAATGGATGGCTTCATTCATGCTATCCATTGTATACTAGTGTCTAGCTGTGAATGGTCACAGTGATCACATGCACATGCCATGTGATTAGCTGTGGCCAAATCACAGCTAAGCACAAAAAAAAAAAAGAAAAACCTAAATGAATCGGTCATTCACGTAAATGCCTGCTTATAGCAAAGTAATTCTTTGGTATAAGAAAATTGTGTAAAAATAAAAAATACTGATCACTTCTCCAAAGTAGTACAATGTTATTATGGTAACATTGTACTACTTTGGACATAGTGAAATATGAAAAAAAAATCTTTAAAAAAAGAAAAAAAATGTAATAAAAAATTAAAAATAATACAAAAATAAAAAAAAAAATTTTTTTTTTCATACTGTCACCAGTCAGTGTCCCTGATCACCGCCATGCCAGTTATATGATGACGCTGTACTGCACTGGTGACAGTATGTAAAAAAACAATAGTGAAAATAATATTTTTAATTTTCTGAAAAATTATGACAAAAAAAATACAACTTCAAAAAACTCGCCATGCCTCTTATGAAGTACGTCGGACTGTCTACTTTGCAAAAAGGGGTCATTTGGGGGATATCTGTACTGTTCTGACTTTCTTGGACCTCAAGAAATTAGATTGGCTGTCAGTACTTCAGGACTGATCAATATGCAGATCTATCCCATAGTTTGTGAACTCTATAACTTTCCTACAAACTAAAAAATACATCCTAATTTGGGTTATTTTCACCAAAGACATGTAGTAGAATACATCTTGGCTTGAATTTATGAAGAAAAATTATTTATTTGCAAACTTTTATAACAGAAACAAAGAAAAACATGTTTTTTTTTTCAAATTTTTCGGTCTTTTTTTTTGTTAATATAGCAAAAAATAAAAACCCCCGGCGGTGATTAAATACCACCAAAAGAAAGCTCTAGTTGTGTGAAGAAAATGATAACATTTTAGTTTGGGTACAATGTTGTATGACTGCGCAATTGTCATTCAAAGTGTGAGAGCGCTGAAACCTGAAAAATGGCCTGGGCAGGAAGGGGTAAAATTGCACGCTATTGAATTGGTTCAGCACTTAAAATGAGAAAAAAACAGAGCAGCTCTCCTTTACCATCAAATGATTCCATATCCTTCTAGCCAAAAATAGGACAGCTCAATATGAAAAATGATCAATAAATACAATTTCATAAATCATATGGAATCAAACAGAAAAATGTGCTCGTGCTTTTCCCCCTCACTTCCATTTGTTTAGAAGAGTGGTCTCCAAACTGTGGCCCTGGGGCCAGATGCGGCCCTGTACTTGGCTTTATCTGGCCCTATATTCCTCCCACAGCCACCAAGGATGGGGCATTGTTTCCTCCCACTGATCACCTCTTGAACCCCTAAAGTCAGAAGGACATAAAGCTGGCCCTTTGTGTAAGGGATAAGGATCGGAGAGCCCTGCATTATACAATGGACCTTTTCTAGGAATATTTGTGGGACGGAAAAATGAGGCTCTACTCCGTCATATGACAATGTCTAACCTTTTATTATGAAACAAAACAATCAACCAATCACAAGACAGATGTCAGCCGCTCATACTGGCCGTGTGTTCAGATAAAGCCGTGACAATGACAGGACTGGACTGAAGAGGGTTTAGAGGATAGAAAGTGGACCTGTCAGTAAATAAATCCCTGAAGGGTCACAATATACAGCAACAGGAAGCTGACAGGAGGACTACCTAGAGAAACACAAAGGTTTTGGTTTCAGATACACTTGATAGCTCTATCGCCCCTCCCCCTCTAACTCCCCTGCCAGGTGTTTGCTGGTTCTGGTTGCGCGAAGGAGATTCTTCTCACCTGAGTCCCCCCGACCCAGTTTCCTCACTGATGTTGGTCCTCTTTCACTGGGCAGCCAAAAAAGGGGTTGTCCTGGTTATGCAGGCAGTGCCATGGACACCTAAAAGAAGAATCCCAGCAGGCAGTGCCCTGGACGCCTGGAAGTCTGGAAGTAAACAAGTGGAAGGACCCCCACACAGGTCTATAAAAAGAAGGCAGGACCTGGAGCAAAGGCACACAATGCAAAGCAGCGTTCACTAAGTAACTGGTGTCGCTCGCGCTCTCCTCCTCCTGCCTGGGATTTCCACTCTTCACAATGCCTCTGTGCGATGGGAGGGCGCCTCTGATTGCATATAAACGCAGGTGATGATGACGATGATTTTTATTATTAATATTCTAGTGTAAATCTCACCCTGCTATCTGGTCTGTGTGCGCAGTCACAACTGTGATGAAGGGGAGGAAGATAAGTCCCCTCTGATACGAAGGACAGATAGTTGGGGCAACCAGGGGCAGGGGGGCTGTTTCTCTTCTCTCACGTGACATAATCTGTGTCAATGTGTCAGAAAAGAGACAGTATTGTGTGTGGTTTCCAGCCACCACCTCTCACCTATACCCGACCACTGACACCTACCTACCCCCAACCACTGATACCCCAGACTGACACCCATCACCCCCAACCACTTACACCCCAGACTGACACCCATCACCCCCAACCACTGACACCCCAGACTGACACCTACCTACCCCAAACCACTGACACCCCAGACTGACACCCATCACCCCCAACCACTGACACCCCAGACTGACACCTACCTACCCCAAACCACTGATACCCCAGACTGACACCTACCTACCCCAAACCACTGATACCCCAGACTGACACCCATCACCCCCAACCACTGATAATCCAGACTGACACCCAAATACTCCCAACCACTGACACCTACCCCCAACGTCTTACTCCCACCTACCACCCACCACTGATACCCCAGACTGACACCCATCACCCCCAACCACTGACACAAACCTACCACCCCAGGACAAAGAGTAAGGCACACAATGCAAGGCAGCGTTCACTAAGTAACTGGTGTCGCTCGCGCTCTCCTCCTCCTGCCTGGGATTTACACTCTTCACAATGCCTCTATGTGCGATGGGAGGGCGCCTCTGATTGCATATAAACGCAGGTGATGATGACAATGATTTTTATTATTAATATTCTAGTGTAAAGCCCACCCTGCTATCTGGTCTGTGTGCGCAGTCACAACTGTGATGAAGGGGAGGAAGATAAGACCCCTCTGATACGAAGGACAGATAGTTGGGGCAACCAGGGGCAGGGGGGCTGTTTTTTTTTCTCTCGCGTGACATAATCTGTGTCAATGTGTCAGAAAAGAGGCAGAATTTTGTGTTGTTTCCAGCCACCGCCTCTCACATATACCCGACCACTGACACCTACCTACCCCAAACCACTGACACCCCAGACTGATACCTACCTACCCCCAACCACTGATACCCAAGACTGACACCCACCACCCCCAACCACTGACACCCAAGACTGATACCTACCTACCCCCAACAACTGACACCCATCACCCCCAACCACTGACACCCCAGAATGATACCTACCTACCCCCAACTACTGATACCCAAGACTGACACCCATCAACCCCAACCACTGAAACCCCAGACTGATACCTACCTACCCCAGACCACTGATACCCAAGACTGACACCCATCACCCCCAACCACTGACACCCCAGACTGACACCTACCTACCCCAAACCACTGATACCAAAGACTGACACCCATCACCCCCAACCACTGACACCCCAGATTGATACCTACCTACCCCCAAGCACTGATATCCCAGACTGACACCCACCTATCCCCAACCACTGACACCCCAGACTGACACCCATCACCCCCAACCACTGACACCTCAGATTGATACCTACCTTCCTACCTACATACCCCCAACCACTGATATCCAAGACTGACACCCACCTATCCCCAACCACTGACACCCCAGACTGACACCCATCACCCCCAACCACTGACACCCCAGACTGATACCAACCCCCAAACACTGACACCCCAGACTGACACCTACCTACCCCAGACCACTGATACCCAAGACTGACACCCATCACCCCCAACCACTGACACCCCAGACTGACACCTACCTACCCCCAACCACTGATACCCCAGACTGACACCCATCACCCCCAACCACTGACACCCCAGACTGATACCAACCCCCAACCACTGACACCCCAGACTGACACCTACCTACCCCAAACCACTGATACCAAAGACTGACACCCATCACCCCCAACCACTGACACCCCAGATTGATACCTACCTACCCCCAAGCACTGACACCCCAGACTGACACCCACCTATCCCCAACCACTGACACCCCAGACTGACACCCATCACCCCCAACCACTGACACCCCAGATTGATACCTACCTACCCCCAACCACTGATATCCAAGACTGACACCCACCTATCCCCAACCACTGACACCCCAGACTGACACCTACCTACCCCCAACCACTGATACCCCAGACTGACACCCATCACCCCCAACCACTGACACCCCAGACTGATACCAACCCCCAACCACTGACACCCCAGACTGACACCTAACTACCCCAGACCACTGATACCCAAGACTGACACCCATCACCCCCAACCACTGACATCCCAGACTGATACCTACCTACCCCTACCTGGAGCAAGGTTCACAATGCAAGGCAGCGTTCACTAAGTAACTGGTGTCGCTCGCGCTCTCCTCCTCCTGCCTGGGATTTACACTCTTCACAATGCCTCTATGTGCGATGGGAGGGCGCCTCTGATTGCATATAAACGCAGGTGATGATGACGATGATTTTTATTATTAATATTCTAGTGTAAAGCCCACCCTGCTATCTGGTCTGTGTGCGCAGTCACAACTGTGATGAAGGGGAGGAAGATAAGACCCCTCTGTTACGAAGGACAGATAGTTGGGGCAACCAGGGGCAGGGGGGCTGTTTCGTTTTCTCTCACGTGACATAATCTGTGTCAATGTGTCAGAAAAGAGGCAGAATTTTGTGTTGTTTCCAGCCACCGCCTCTCATATACCCGACCACTGACACCTACCTACCCCAAACCACTGACACCCCAGACTGATACCTACCTACCCCCAACCACTGATACCCAAGACTGACACCCACCACCCCCAACCACTGACACCCAAGACTGATACCTACCTACCCCCAACAACTGACACCCATCACCCCCAACCACTGACACCCCAGAATGATACCTACCTACCCCCAACTACTGATACCCAAGACTGACACCCATCAACCCCAACCACTGAAACCCCAGACTGATACCTACCTACCCCAGACCACTGATACCCAAGACTGACACCCATCACCCCCAACCACTGACACCCCAGACTGACACCTACCTACCCCAAACCACTGATACCAAAGACTGACACCCATCACCCCCAACCACTGACACCCCAGATTGATACCTACCTACCCCCAAGCACTGATATCCCAGACTGACACCCACCTATCCCCAACCACTGACACCCCAGACTGACACCCATCACCCCCAACCACTGACACCTCAGATTGATACCTACCTTCCTACCTACATACCCCCAACCACTGATATCCAAGACTGACACCCACCTATCCCCAACCACTGACACCCCAGACTGACACCCATCACCCCCAACCACTGACACCCCAGACTGATACCAACCCCCAAACACTGACACCCCAGACTGACACCTACCTACCCCAGACCACTGATACCCAAGACTGACACCCATCACCCCCAACCACTGACACCCCAGACTGACACCTACCTACCCCCAACCACTGATACCCCAGACTGACACCCATCACCCCCAACCACTGACACCCCAGACTGATACCAACCCCCAACCACTGACACCCCAGACTGACACCTACCTACCCCAAACCACTGATACCAAAGACTGACACCCATCACCCCCAACCACTGACACCCCAGATTGATACCTACCTACCCCCAAGCACTGACACCCCAGACTGACACCCACCTATCCCCAACCACTGACACCCCAGACTGACACCCATCACCCCCAACCACTGACACCCCAGATTGATACCTACCTACCCCCAACCACTGATATCCAAGACTGACACCCACCTATCCCCAACCACTGACACCCCAGACTGACACCTACCTACCCCCAACCACTGATACCCCAGACTGACACCCATCACCCCCAACCACTGACACCCCAGACTGATACCAACCCCCAACCACTGACACCCCAGACTGACACCTAACTACCCCAGACCACTGATACCCAAGACTGACACCCATCACCCCCAACCACTGACATCCCAGACTGATACCTACCTACCCCTACCTGGAGCAAGGTTCACAATGCAAGGCAGCGTTCACTAAGTAACTGGTGTCGCTCGCGCTCTCCTCCTCCTGCCTGGGATTTACACTCTTCACAATGCCTCTATGTGCGATGGGAGGGCGCCTCTGATTGCATATAAACGCAGGTGATGATGACGATGATTTTTATTATTAATATTCTAGTGTAAAGCCCACCCTGCTATCTGGTCTGTGTGCGCAGTCACAACTGTGATGAAGGGGAGGAAGATAAGACCCCTCTGTTACGAAGGACAGATAGTTGGGGCAACCAGGGGCAGGGGGGCTGTTTTTTTTTCTCTCACGTGACATAATCTGTGTCAATGTGTCAGAAAAGAGGCAGAATTTTGTGTTTCCAGCCACCGCCTCTCACCTTTACCCGACCACTGACACCTACCTACCCCCAACCACTGACACCCCAGACTGATACCTACCTACCCCCAACCACTGATACCCAAGACTGACACCCACCACCCCCAACCACTGACACCCCAGACTGACACCTACCTACCCCAGACCACTGATACCCAAGACTGAAACCCATCACCCCCAACCACTGACACCCCAGACTGACACCTACCTACCCCAAACCACTGATACCCAAGACTGACACCCATCACCCCCAACCACTGACACCCCAGATTGATACCTAACCCCAAGCACTGATATCCCAGACTGACACCCACCTATCCCCAACCACTGACACCCCAGACTGACACCTACCTACCCCCAACCACTGATACCCCAGACTGACACCTACCTATCCCCAGCCACTGAAACCCCAGACTTACACCCATCACCCCAAACCACTGACACCCCAGACTGACACCTACCTACCCCAGAACACTGATACCCAAGACTGACACCCATCACCCCCAACCACTGACATCCCAGACTGATACCTACCTACCTACCTACATACCCCCAACCACTGATATCCAAGACTGACACCCACCTATCCCCAACCACCGACACCCCAGACTGACACCTACCTACCCCCAACCACTGATACCCAAGACTGACACCCACCACCCCCAACCACTGACACCCAAGACTGATACCTACCTACCCCCAACAACTGACACCCATCACCCCCAACCACTGACACCCCAGAATGATACCTACCTACCCCCAACTACTGATACCCAAGACTGACACCCATCACCCCAAACCACTGAAACCCCAGACTGATACCTACCTACCCCAGACCACTGATACCCAAGACTGACACCCATCACCCCCAACCACTGACACCCCAGATTGATACCTACCAACCCCCAAGCACTGATATCCAAGACTGACACCCACCTATCCCCAACCACTGACACCCCAGACTGACACCCATCACCCCCAACCACTGACACCCCAGATTGATACCTACCAACCCCCAAGCACTGATATCCAAGACTGACACCCACCTATCCCCAACCACTGACACCCCAGACTGACACCCATCACCCCCAACCACTGACACCTCAGATTGATACCTACCTACCTACCTACATACCCCCAACCACTGATATCCAAGACTGACACCCACCTATCCCCAACCACTGACACCCCAGACTGACACCTACCTACCCCAAACCACTGATACCCCAGACTGACACCCATCACCCCCAACCACTGACACCCCAGACTGATACCAACCCCCAAACACTGACACCCCAGACTGACACCTACCTACCCCAGACCACTGATACCCAAGACTGACACCCATCACCCCCAACCACTGACACCCCAGACTGATACCTACCTACCCCTACCTGGAGCAAGGTTCACAATGCAAGGCAGCGTTCACTAAGTAACTGGTGTCGCTCGCGCTCTCCTCCTCCTGCCTGGGATTTACACTCTTCACAATGCCTCTATGTGCGATGGGAGGGCGCCTCTGATTGCATATAAACGCAGGTGATGATGACGATGATTTTTATTATTAATATTCTAGTGTAAAGCCCACCCTGCTATCTGGTCTGTGTGCGCAGTCACAACTGTGATGAAGGGGAGGAAGATAAGACCCCTCTGTTACGAAGGACAGATAGTTGGGGCAACCAGGGGCAGGGGGGCTGTTTTTTTTTTCTCTCACGTGACATAATCTGTGTCAATGTGTCAGAAAAGAGGCAGAATTTTGTGTTGTTTCCAGCAACCGCCTCTCACCTATACCCGACCACTGACACCTACCTACCCCCAACCACTGACACCCCAGACTGATACCTACCTACCCCCAACCACTGATACCCAAGACTGACACCCACCACCCCCAACCACTGACACCCCAGACTGATACCTACCTACCCCCAACAATTGACACCCATCACCCCCAACCACTGACACCCCAGACTGATACCTACCTACCCTCAACCACTGATACCCAAGACTGACACCCATCACCCCCAACCACTGACACCCCAGACTGACACCTACCTACCACAAACCACTGATACCAAAGACTGACACCCATCACCCCCAATCACTGACACCCCAGATTGATACCTACCTACCCCCAAGCACTGATATCCCAGACTGACACCCACCTATCCCCAACCACTGACACCCCAGACTGACACCCATCACCCCTAACCACTGAAACCCCAGATTGATACCTACCTACCTACCCCCAACCACTGATATCCAAGACTGACACCCACCTATCCCCAACCACTGACACCCCAGACTGACACCTATCACCCCCAACCACTGACACCTCAGATTGATACCTACCTTCCTACCTACATACCCCCAACCACTGATATCCAAGACTGACACCCACCTATCCCCAACCACTGACACCCCAGACTTACACCTACCTACCCCCAACCACTGATACCCCAGACTGACACCCATCACCCCCAACCACTGACACCCCAGACTGATACCAACCCCCAAACACTGACACCCCAGACTGACACCTACCTACCCCAGACCACTGATACCCAAGACTGACACCCATCACCCCCAACCACTGACACCCCAGACTGATACCTACCTACCCTCAACCACTGATACCCAAGACTGACACCCATCACCCCCAACCACTGAAACCCCAGACTGATACCTACCTACCCCAGACCACTGATACCCAAGACTGACACCCATCACCCCCAACCACTGACACCCCAGACTGACACCTACCTACCACAAAACACTGATACCAAAGACTGACACCCATCACCCCCAATCACTGACACCCCAGATTGATACCTAGCTACCCCCAAGCACTGATATCCCAGACTGACACCCACCTATCCCCAACCACTGACACCCCAGACTGACACCTACCTACCCCCAACCACTGATACCCCAGACTGACACCCATCACCCCCAACCACTGACACCCCAGACTGATACCAACCCCCAACCACTGACACCCCAGACTGACACCTACCTACCCCAAATCACTGATACCAAAGACTGACACCCATCACCCCCAACCACTGACACCCCAGATTGATACCTACCTACCCCCAAGCACTGACACCCCAGACTGACACCCACCTATCCCCAACCACTGACACCCCAGACTGACACCCATCACCCCCAACCACTGACACCCCAGATTGATACCTACCTACCCCCAACCACTGATATCCAAGACTGACACCCACCTATCCCCAACCACTGACACCCCAGACTGACACCTACCTACCCCCAACCACTGATACCCCAGACTGACACCCATCACCCCCAACCACTGACACCCCAGACTGATACCAACCCCCAACCACTGACACCCCAGACTGACACCTAACTACCCCAGACCACTGATACCCAAGACTGACACCCATCACCCCCAACCACTGACATCCCAGACTGATACCTACCTACCCCTACCTGGAGCAAGGTTCACAATGCAAGGCAGCGTTCACTAAGTAACTGTTGTCGCTCGCGCTCTCCTCCTCCTGCCTGGGATTTACACTCTTCACAATGCCTCTATGTGCGATGGGAGGGCGCCTCTGATTGCATATAAACGCAGGTGATGATGACGATGATTTTTATTATTAATATTCTAGTGTAAAGCCCACCCTGCTATCTGGTCTGTGTGCGCAGTCACAACTGTGATGAAGGGGAGGAAGATAAGACCCCTCTGTTACGAAGGACAGATAGTTGGGGCAACCAGGGGCAGGGGGGCTGTTTTTTTTTCTCTCACGTGACATAATCTGTGTCAATGTGTCAGAAAAGAGGCAGAATTTTGTGTTGTTTCCAGCAACCGCCTCTCACCTATACCCGACCACTGACACCTACCTACCCCAAACCACTGACACCCCAGACTGATACCTACCCCCAACCACTGACACCCCAGACTGACACCTACCTACCCCAGACCACTGATACCCAAGACTGAAACCCATCACCCCCAACCACTGACACCCCAGACTGACACCTACCTACCCCAAACCACTGATACCCCAGACTGACACCCATCACCCCCAACCACTGACACCCCAGATTGATACCTACCCCCAAGCACTGATATCCCAGACTGACACCCACCTATCCCCAACCACTGACACCCCAGACTGACACCTACCTACCCCCAACCACTGATACCCCAGACTGACACCTACCTACCCCAGACCACTGATACCCCAGACTGACACCCATCACCCCCAACCACTGACACCCACCTACCCCCAACCACTGACACCCAGACTGACACCTACCTACCCCCAACCACTGATACCCCAGACTGACACCCATCACCCCCAACCACTGACACCCACCTACCCCCAACCACTGACACCCAAGACTTACACCCATCACCCCCAACCACTGACACCCCAGACTGACACCTACCTATCCCCAGCTACTGAAACCCCAGACTTACACCCATCACCCCCAACCACTGAAACCCCAGACTGATACCTACCTACCCAAGACCACTGATACCCAAGACTGACACCCATCACCCCCAACCACTGACACCCCAGACTGACACCTACCTACCACAAACCACTGATACCAAAGACTGACACCCATCACCCCCAACCACTGACACCCCAGATTGATACCTACCTACCTACCCCCAACCACTGATATCCAAGACTGACACCCACCTATCCCCAACCACTGACACCCCAGACTGACACCTACCTACCCCCAACCACTGATACCCCAGACTGACACCCATCACCCCCAACCACTGACACCCCAGACTGATACCAACCCCCAACCATTGACACCCCAGACTGACACCTACCTACCCCAGACCACTGATACCCAAGACGGACACCCATCACCCCCAACCACTGACATCCCAGACTGATACCTACCTACCCCTACCTGGAGCAAGGTTCACAATGCAAGGCAGCGTTCACTAAGTAACTGGTGTCGCTCGCGCTCTCCTCCTCCTGCCTGGGATTTACACTCTTCACAATGCCTCTATGTGCGATGGGAGGGCGCCTCTGATTGCATATAAACGCAGGTGATGATGACGATGATTTTTATTATTAATATTCTAGTGTAAAGCCCACCCTGCTATCTGGTCTGTGTGCGCAGTCACAACTGTGATGAAGGGGAGGAAGATAAGACCCCTCTGTTACGAAGGACAGATAGTTGGGGCAACCAGGGGCAGGGGGGCTGTTTTTTTTTCTCTCACGTGACATAATCTGTGTCAATGTGTCAGAAAAGAGGCAGAATTTTGTGTTGTTTCCAGCCACCGCCTCTCACCTATACCCGACCACTGACACCTACCTACCCCCAACCACTGACACCCCAGACTGATACCTACCTACCCCCAACCACTGATACCCAAGACTGACACCCACCACCCCCAACCACTGACACCCCAGACTGATACCTACCTACCCCCAACAACTGACACCCATCACCCCCAACCACTGACACCCCAGACTGATACCTACCTACCCCCAACCACTGATACCCAAGACTGACACCCATCACCCCCAACCACTGAAACCCCAGACTGATACCTACCTACCCCAGACCACTGATACCCAAGACTGATACCCATCACCCCCAACCACTGACACCCCAGACTGACACCTACCTACCACAAACCACTGATACCAAAGACTGACACCCATCACCCCCAACCACTGACACCCCAGATTGATACCTACCTACCTACCTACCCCCAACCACTGATATCCAAGACTGACACCCACCTATCCCCAACCACTGACACCCCAGACTGACACCTACCTACCCCCAACCACTGATACCCCAGACTGACACCCATCACCCCCCAAACAACTGACACCCCAGACTGATACCAACCCCCAACCACTGACACCCCAGACTGACACCTACCTACCCCAGACCACTGATACCCAAGACGGACACCCATCACCCCCAACCACTGACATCCCAGACTGATACCTACCTACCCCCAACCACTGATACCCCAGACTGACACCCATCACCCCCAACCACTGACACCCCAGACTGATACCTACCTACCCCTACCTGGAGCAAGGTTCACAATGCAAGGCAGCGTTCACTAAGTAACTGGTGTCGCTCGCGCTCTCCTCCTCCTGCCTGGGATTTACACTCTTCACAATGCCTCTATGTGCGATGGGAGGGCGCCTCTGATTGCATATAAACGCAGGTGATGATGACGATGATTTTTATTATTAATATTCTAGTGTAAAGCCCACCCTGCTATCTGGTCTGTGTGCGCAGTCACAACTGTGATGAAGGGGAGGAAGATAAGACCCCTCTGTTACGAAGGACAGATAGTTGGGGCAACCAGGGGCAGGGGGGCTGTTTTTTTTTCTCTCACGTGACATAATCTGTGTCAATGTGTCAGAAAAGAGGCAGAATTTTGTGTTGTTTCCAGCCACCGCCTCTCACCTATACCCGACCACTGACACCTACCTACCCCAAACCACTGACACCCCAGACTGATACCTACCCCCAACCACTGACACCCCAGACTGACACCTACCTACCCCAGACCACTGATACCCAAGACTGAAACCCATCACCCCCAACCACTGACACCCCAGACTGACACCTACCTACCCCAAACCACTGATACCCCAGACTGACACCCATCACCCCCAACCACTGACACCCCAGATTGATACCTACCCCCAAGCACTGATATCCCAGACTGACACCCACCTATCCCCAACCACTGACACCCCAGACTGACACCTACCAACCCCCAACCACTGATACCCCAGACTGACACCTACCTACCCCAGACCACTGATACCCCAGACTGACACCCATCACCCCCAACCACTGACACCCACCTACCCCCAACCACTGACACCCAGACTGACACCTACCTACCCCTAACCACTGATACCCCAGACTGACACCCATCACCCCCAACCACTGACACCCACCTACCCCCAACCACTGACACCCAAGACTTACACCCATCACCCCCAACCACTGACACCCCAGACTGACACCTACCTACCCCAGCCACTGATACCCCAGACTGACACCCATCACCCCCAACCACTGACACCCAGACTGACACCTACCTATCCCCAGCCACTGAAACCCCAGACTTACACCCATCACCCCAAACCACTGACACCCCAGACTGACACCTACCTACCCCAGACCACTGATACCCAAGACTGACACCCATCACCCCCAACCACTGACATCCCAGACTGATACCTACCTACCCCTACCTGGAGCAAGGTTCACAATGCAAGGCAGCGTTCACTAAGTAACTGGTGTCGCTCGCGCTCTCCTCCTCCTGCCTGGGATTTACACTCTTCACAATGCCTCTATGTGCGATGGGAGGGCGCCTCTGATTGCATATAAACGCAGGTGATGATGACGATGATTTTTATTATTAATATTCTAGTGTAAAGCCCACCCTGCTATCTGGTCTGTGTGCGCAGTCACAACTGTGATGAAGGGGAGGAAGATAAGACCCCTCTGATACGAAGGACAGATAGTTGGGGCAACCAGGGGCAGGGGGGCTGTTTTTTTTTCTCTCACGTGACATAATCTGTGTCAATGTGTCAGAAAAGAGGCAGAATTTTGTGTTGTTTCCAGCCACCGCCTCTCACCTATACCCGACCAGACACCTACCTACCCCAAACCACTGACATCCCAGACTGATACCTACCTACCCCCAACCACTGATACCCAAGACTGACACCCACCACCCCCAACCACTGACACCCCAGACTGATACCTACCTACCCCCAACAACTGACACCCATCACCCCCAACCACTGACACCCCAGACTGATACCTACCTACCCCCAACCACTGATACCCAAGACTGACACCCATCACCCCCAACCACTGAAACCCCAGACTGATACCTACCTACCCCAGACCACTGATACCCAAGACTGACACCCATCACCCCCAACCACTGACACCCCAGACTGACACCTACCTACCACAAACCACTGATACCAAAGACTGACACCCATCACCCCCAACCACTGACACCCCAGATTGATACCTACCTACCACAAACCACTGATACCAAAGACTGACACCAATCACCCCCAACCACTGACACCCCAGATTGATACCTACCTACCTACCCCCAACCACTGATATCCAAGACTGACACCCACCTATCCCCAACCACTGACACCCCAGACTGACACCTACCTACCCCCAACCACTGATACCCCAGACTGACACCCATCACCCCCAACCACTGACACCCCAGACTGATACCAACCCCCAACCACTGACACCCCAGACTGACACCTACCTACCCCAGACCACTGATACCCAAGACGGACACCCATCACCCCCAACCACTGACATCCCAGACTGATACCTACCTACCCCTACCTGGAGCAAGGTTCACAATGCAAGGCAGCGTTCACTAAGTAACTGGTGTCGCTCGCGCTCTCCTCCTCCTGCCTGGGATTTACACTCTTCACAATGCCTCTATGTGCGATGGGAGGGCGCCTCTGATTGCATATAAACGCAGGTGATGATGACGATGATTTTTATTATTAATATTCTAGTGTAAAGCCCACCCTGCTATCTGGTCTGTGTGCGCAGTCACAACTGTGATGAAGGGGAGGAAGATAAGACCCCTCTGTTACGAAGGACAGATAGTTGGGGCAACCAGGGGCAGGGGGGCTGTTTTTTTTTCTCTCACGTGACATAATCTGTGTCAATGTGTCAGAAAAGAGGCAGAATTTTGTGTTGTTTCCAGCCACCGCCTCTCACCTATACCCGACCACTGACACCTACCTACCCCAAACCACTGACACCCCAGACTGATACCTACCTACCCCCAACCACTGATACCCAAGACTGACACCCACCACCCCCAACCACTGACACCCCAGACTGATACCTACCTACCCCCAACAACTGACACCCATCACCCCCAACCACTGACACCCCAGACTGATACCTACCTACCCCCAACCACTGATACCCAAGACTGACACCCATCACCCCCAACCACTGAAACCCCAGACTGATACCTACCTACCCCAGACCACTGATACCCAGATAGTTGGGGCAACCAGGGGCAGGGGGGCTGTTTTTTTTTCTCTCACGTGACATAATCTGAGTCAATGTGTCAGAAAAGAGGCAGAATTTTGTGTTGTTTCCAGCCACCGCCTCTCACCTATACCCGACCACTGACACCTACCTACCCCAAACCACTGACACCCCAGACTGATACCTACCCCCAACCACTGACACCCCAGACTGACACCTACCTACCCCAGACCACTGATACCCAAGACTGACACCCATCACCCCCAACCACTGACACCCAGACTGACACCTACCTATCCCCAGCCACTGAAACCCCAGACTTACACCCATCACCCCAAACCACTCCTGCAGCTCAAGCTCCCCTGTCTCAGTGACTGCCTGCTGCAGGAGAGAAGGCAGGACCGAAAATAGCTGGGCCATGCCTCCTGGAATTCACATCCATTACTGAGGGATCAGCCATTACACAGGGGAGTCAAAGTTGTGGAATCACATGGCCAGATTGAAAATAGATAAGTACACAGATCTTTTTTTTTTTTTTTTATATACGTGTTAGGCAGGATAGGTAGGAGGAGGGGGGAGGGGATATTTGTGTGAAAAGTTAGAGTTAGGCTTTTCTTCAACATTAAAGCTGAATTCCAGGAATTCATCCACTTTGTAGTTAGAAGGTCCAGCATCAGGCTCCCGGAACTACAGCCACAGCTGACTTCCCGGAGTTCTACAATCTGTTAGATAGAATTAATGATAGAGATTGGGCAGCACAGTGGCTACGTGGTTAGCACTTCCGCCTAGCACTAGGGTCGTCGGTTTGAAACCCAACCACGGCACTAGCTGCCTGGAGTTTGCATGTTCTCCCTGTGCCTGCGTGGGTTTCCTCCGGGTACTCCGGTTTCCTCCCACACTCCAAATACATGCCGGTAGGTTCATTGGCCCTAGTATATGTATCTATGTGAGTTAGGGACATTAGATTGCAAGCTCTTTGAGGATGGACACTGATGTGTAGATGGATGACTTGACCGTATGGGCGGAGACCCGCAGGGCCATGCTCTTTTTGGTCACAGTAGGTACGGGTAGAAGATCCCCGGATCGCTGTCACAGGGAGAGAGGGATCGGGGGGAGAGCTGCAGGAGTAGGCACATGTTACATGTTCCACCTTAAAAACAAGTGGAACATGTAACATGTCCTGGAAGAAGAACTTATCCTTTAATTCATTAGGCTTGGTCTTTAAAAGGACCATTCATAAAAGAATTCACACCATCTATTAAAGTTAAAGTACTGTATTAAAGGTATAAATCTGCTTTGTCTGCTCCAAATCCAATTACCAATCCAGATATTACCTGGATATTCCCTCTCCTGGACCAATAAGCTCCCCCCTGTGACCTAACTAGCTCAGTCAGTAGAGCATGAGACTCAATCTCAGGGTCGTGGGTTCGAGCCCCACGTTAGGTGTATGACATGGCAAAGGTTTTCGTGGAGCTTAGTGGTCTGGGAAAGCGAGCTGGAGACAATGAGTGCTGCCTAAGTCAGCCATCCCCGAGGGGTGATTCTTACATAATTGTGGCATTGGTTCTCTGTTTACTGCAGGCACATCTCTTGTTCAATTTACAACGTGAATGCAATATTTTTATTTAATAAAGGAAAATAATCATTGAGCACTATGGAAGTTCTTCTTCCGAGCTTGAGGTTAACCCCTAGGGGACCGCCCACAGTACATATACTGCTACAAGGCGGCCCCTGTGCGCAGGATCACGTATATAAACATGATCCTGCATTCGGGGGTAGGGGAGCGCGCGATCGCCCTACCCGCGGCACCGATCGCAGCTGCGGGTGTCAATCACCTGGTCCCGGCCAGTGATTACCTGCCGGAGTCCGGATCACTGTATTGGTGTCACTGGGGATGTCAGTGACCCCAAATCAGTTCCTCCTCTCAGTGTCAGAATGTCCCGCCATAAGTTGCTGATCGACACTATTATTAGTATTAAAAAAATCCAGTATCTATACCGCTATCTGTAAACGCCATCATTTACACGTATTGGGATTTTTTTTTGTTTAGCAAAGACATGTCACAGAATACTTTTTGGATGAAAATTATGACGAAAGTTGATTTTTACATTTTTTTTTACTGTACATGTTTTATAGCAAAATGTCAAAAATATTGTTTTTTTTTCTCAAAATTGTCGGTCTTTTTTTTTTTTTGTAGCGCAAAAAATAAAAAACGTACAGGCGATCAAATACTACCAAAAGAAAGCCCAATTCGTGGGGAAAAAAGAACGTAAATTTGATTTTGGTGCAGCGTTACATGACCACGCAATTGTCAGTTGAAGTAAAGCAGTGCCGTAACACAAACCGCTTCTGTAACCGCTTCCTGAACGCCCTAAAGCAGAAATACTGCTACAGGTGCGCTAAAGCACATATATATATACGTGATTCGCGTTCCCATGGTTTTCATGCCCCTCGCAGATGGCGTCAGATTGCCCGTCAGTACACCAGTAATCACATTTAAACCCTTGATTGCCAGGAAGACGCTCATACACAATAAACCTCCATTGCTAGTATAGTGTCGGAACGGATCAGCACTATACCAGCGTTCACATTAGTATAGTGTCCCCAAAAACGCAGTGTTAGCGGGATCAGCCCCAGCACCTGCCTTTAGCCCCTACGCTTACCCACCCCTTCTCCCCCAGCAAGTGCAGTGTCAGTAGGTCACTGTCACTTGATATATTGTACACAAAACCGCAATGTTCGCAGAATCAGGCCTGATCTGTTAGCACTTGCTGGTAAATTTTGACGACTCTCATGTGCAGCAGAGTGCCAGTACTAGTGCCAACGCTACCTTTGGTGAACTGGCTAGCACCAGCGGTCTAGTACATACTGGTCTTTCACATACCTCTTATATTGTAAGCTCCCAGGATCAGGCCCAATACAAGAGGGTTACTCTTCTATTGAACTGGACTGTTCTGTATTGTCTCCCATTATATTGTAAAGCGCTGAGCAAACTGTTGGCGCCATATAAATCCTGTATAATAATAATAATAATAATATGGTGTAGTAAATGGTGCCGTGCTTTTTTGGGAAATGTATGATTGTCTAAAACAATTATGATATAGCTATGAACTAAAATACAAGAAAACAAAAAAAATATAAAAAATACAATATTATTAAAGAGTGCTAAATAAATAAAAATAATAATAAAGATTGTCCAGAATAATAATACCAGCACTGCAGTATGACTTGGCGACGTGGCGAGTCCCATAAGCACAGTACAAGCTGGTGCGGTGGCGAGCACAAGTATTGTGCATTACAAAAAAAAATGAAGTATTGTGCATTACAAAAAAAAATTATTGGGCATTACAAAAAAAAATGAATTGCAGTTGTATTGGTCCACAGACCAGATTCATCATATGCTGTGTTCTCTGCTGCCATGGCCAGGCATAGATATGAGAGTATAATGTGTTTTATGCATTTCAACGATAATACACTCTGTCGTCCTCGGGGTGACCCTGAATTTGAACGGGTACACAAAATTCAGCCCCATGCAAATCACCTTAACCAAAAATTAGCAGATGTCTATACTCCCCAGCAAAAAATCTGCGTCGGTGAGTCCCTCATTCATTTTTCTGGCTGCCTTGCATTCAAACAATTTCTCCCCAGCAAGCGTGCCAGATATGGGATCAAGATGTAGAAGACCTGTGAGAGGACAACAGGCTATACTTATAAGTTTCGGATTTACGAGGGAAAAGATAGTCACGTGGAGTTCCACGGATGCCCAGACTACATGGGGAGTAGTGGCAAGATAGTTTGGGACTTGGTGTCATCCTTTTTACATAGGGGATACCACTTATACGTGGACAATTTTTATTCAAGCGTGACACTATTTAGACATTTGTACAATCTTGGAACTGGCGCATGGGACCTAATGTGTACCTACCATTAGAAGTGGGTGGATGCAGGGTGGTATATTTTAATGGTGGGCATACCACACTTTTTTTTTTGGCAGAGATTTCTTCTCTTTTTTTCTAAAGAGCTAATTAGCTGCAGGATTGCTTTTACAAGCAGTGGGAGACAATGCCCCCCCCCCCCCCTCCCCTGCTGCCTTCCAGGGCCTTCTCGGGCAGTCCTGTGCCATCGGGGGAGCCTGAGAATGCAGCCGGTGTTTCTGCCAGCTGACCATAGAGCTGATTGGAGACCAGAATGGTGCCAATCATCTCTATAGCCTAAGAAATCAGAAGCTACGAGCATTTCATCACTTCAGTTTCGCAAGATATAAACAGCGCCATTTGTAAATTGGGAAAGCATCTGATCACACTGATCTTGGTTTGATTAGATAATGTAAGGGCAGAGTCGATATCTAGAGTCTGATAGAACCCAGATTTCTCAAAAAAGAATATATGACAATGTCCATGAAGTTATAGGGGGTATTTGCATTCCCTGTGATAGCATTAAAAGTGATAAAAAAAATTAAACGGGGCAGTGTTAAAAATAATTAATTAAAAAAATCAAAATAACAAATAAGAAAAAAAAAGTACCCTCGCCCCACCCCCCCCCACCCCCGTGCACGTGTGTACCTGCGTTCGTGAGCTTTGACCCTGTGCCAGTATGGAAACAGCATTTGCAGCATGCATGTGAGGTATCGCCACAAACGTCAGATCAAGGGCAGTAATTCTAACACTAGATCTCCTCTGTAAAAAAATGGTAGCTTGTAAATCGTTGCCTATGGATATTAAAAACGTATGCAGTTTGTTGCCATTGCACAGGGCATGCGCAGTTTCAAAGCATGTCATGTTTGGCATCTATTTACTTGGCATACCATCATCTTTTATATTTTACCAAGTAATTGGCCAATATATTGTGTTTTTCTGCATTAAAAGTAAAAAAAAAAGTATTTTTTTTCTAAAAATTGCATTTGAAAAATCGCTGCGTGAGTACTATGTGATATAAAAAATTGCAGCACCCACTATTTTATTCACTAGGGTGTTTGCTTTAAAAAAATATATAATGTTTGGGGTTTAAATTAATTTTCTTGCAAAAAATACAGATTTTTTTTCATGTGAACAAAAAGTGTCAGAAAAGGCTTGGTCTTCAGGTGGTTAGAAGAGTAAATTATGTGTGGCATAAATTTCTAATGCTGGGCCATAAAATGCCCACACCCCCCAAAACGACCCCTTTTTGGAAAGTAGACACCCCAAACTATTTGCTGAGAGCCATGTTGAATCAACAGAAGAATTAATTTTTTTACCACAAGTTTTTGGAAAAGTTTTTGGAATTTTTTACAAAATTGTCACTTAAATGATTTATTGCGCACACATGCCATGGGTATATGTGGAATTACTCCCCAAAATATATTCTGCCACTTCTCCCGAGTTTGGGGGTACCACATGTGAGAGACGTTTTGGCAGTCTAGCCAAGTACAGGACCCCAAAATCCAATAAGCACCATCAGGCTTTTAAAGGGCTTTATTTCCTCATTACACTTCCTGACTACCTATCACAGTTTCGGAGGCCCTGAAATGCCAGGATAGCACCAAACCCCCCAAATGACCACTTTTTGGAAAGTAGACACCCCAAGGAATTTGATAAGAAGCATGGTGAGTATTTTGCAGATCTCGTTTGTTGCCAGAAGTTTTTGGAAAATGAAGAAAAAAAAAACATTTTTTCTTTTTCAAAAAAATGAGATCTGCAAAACACTCACCATCAGGGGCGGACTGACAACTCATGGGGCCCCCGGGCAATAGGGGATCATGGGGCCCCTGTGTCCTTGCCCAAACTCAAAAAAGCCTATGAAAAAGGTACCAGGGGCATCTCATGGGGCCCCCTACTGACCCCGGGCCCTCGGGCAGTACCCAAGTTTCCAAATGGTCAGTCCGCCCCTGCTCACCATGCCTCTTTTTAAATTCCTTGGGGTGTCTACTTTCCAAAAAGGGGTCATTTGGGGAGGGGGGTTTGGTGCTATCCAGGCATTTCAGGGCCTTCGAAACTGTGATAGGTAGTGAGGAAGTGAAATGAGGAAGTTACGCACCTTCAGGCTTTCAAAGTGGTCATTGGATTTCAGGCTCCTGTATGTGGCTAGGCTCCCAAAAAGTCTCACACACGTGGTATCCCCATACTCGGAAGAAGTAGCAGAATGTATTTTAGGCGGTAATTCCACATATACCCATGGGTGTGTGTGAGAAATACAGGTGAAACTCGAAAAATTAGAATATCGTGCAAAAGTTCATTTATTTCAGTAATGCAACTTAAAAGGTGAACCTAATAAATGAGATAGACTCATTACATGCAAAGATAGTTGCAAGATAGTTCAAGCCGTGATTTGTCATAAATTGTGATGATTATGGCTTACAGCTCATAAAAACCCCAAATCCACAATCTCAGAAAATTAGAATATTACATGCAATCAATAAAACAAGGATTGGACATAGAACAATATCAGACCTCTGAAAAGTATAAGCATGCATATGTACTCAGTATGTACAACAGGGGGCGGAAACGACTAGCTCAGGCTCTCAGTCGTGTACTGAGAGGCAGAGCTAGTTATCGGTCAAGCATCCTTGGGATCCCTCCAGAGTATGGAGTGACGTCAGCCAATAGTGGACTTTAGCCCGCGGTCAGCTGAATATGGGTCAAAATAGTGCAGAACTAAGTGCCCTCCTGTGACCCACAAAAGAAGTATAGCCAAAAGAGCTTTGGACCTACTTCTCCTTTAATAAAGGAAAATAATCAGTGAGCACTATGGAGGTTCTTCTCTTTTGTTGAGCTTGAGGTTAGGAGCCTATGTGAACCAGTGACTATGAAAAGCCGTGAAATCATGACTGCTGTGCTGTGTGCTAATTGAATCCATCTGGCAGAATTGGAGATTCTGTGTCCTTCATGCGGGTCTGATCTTTGTATTGAAGATCAAACTACAAGGTCAGAGTACACCTTTGGAGGATTGGTGTCACCCATCCTGTGTTCAGCTTATTGTGGTTTTTGTACCCAGAGCACTGGTTATGTCACAGACTTTGGTGGGCTTTGAGCACATTATTTTGTTGCAGTTTTATCACCATTTATTGTGCATTTTACTATTTACTGTGTCATCTTCACAAGCTATCAAACATAACTATATATATTCTAAATGCAATAACTACTGGGGATTATCCCAGATAATACATCTTACATGGGTCAATAAAATAGATATTTTTTTAATTTGCAATTTATCTATTTACATTTGAGTTGTTGTATTGGGGTATACCTTTTTGGTAGCGGCTAAGGGGTTTGTAATTTAATATTCACTTAGGAAATATACAAGGTGCAGGCATTTTCTCTCATCACATCTTAGATGGTATATAACCATCAATACAATACAATAATTACATTTTCCATGCCTGGCAATAACTTACGTTGGAGGGGAGGTGGCCATATGGGTTCTTTACTACATATGTTATGATCATGCCTGCCTGTAAGCAGTTATTGGAACATGGGATTCGGGCTTTTTGCTGAAGGTACAGGGTGTATTACAAAAGCCAATCATGAAATGGCAATCCTCAGAACAGGCAGAGACAACATCTCCCTTACTCTAAGGCCCCTCATTAGAAATGTCCTTTCTGCAGCTAGATGAACCACTGGAAGAGCAAGTCTTTTCTGAATATTTTTGTTCACATGTAAAAAAAATATAGATTTTTTGCTAGGAAGCATTATATTTTTTTTTTTAAAGTGGAAGCCTTAGAAATTCAAACTGTGGGTGTTTGGGCAGTTTTTCTTTTTTTGGGAAAAAACTTACACTTACACTTCAGTAAATTTTAATGCATAAAAATACAATACCTAACTGGTAAAATATAAAAGATGTTACACGGAGTAAATAATTACTAAACATGCTATCACAAGAGATGGGTTCTGACTAAGGCCTGTTAAGCCGAAACGCCTACACCTTTGTACCTGTGATGTTTTTACTGTGGTCGATTTAATAAAACGAAGATTTTAGAGCAATGGCAGTAGTGCAGATCAATGTCATTTAATTCTGGAAAAGATACGCAACTGTGGATCACGCACCTGCCCAGTTCCTGGGATGAGCATTGGGTGGGTAGTAGCGCTTTCTTTTCTTTTCTCACAAGAGATGGACAACATCACTTGTGATAGCATAGGCAGTGACAGATACTCTTTATTGAGAGATCTGGGGTCTGCTAGACTCCAAATCTCTCCTCTGCCCTTAAAAGCTTTGGACCAAACCAAGATCGGTTTGGTCCGATGCTTTTCCCAAACCAGTAACTATTTGTTTGCAAATGGGAAAGCCGGAAATGACTAAATACTTGTAGCTTCTGCTTTCTTACACCATAGAGATGATCATCCACTGAAGCTGTGGCGTAATTCCTCCCACTGACAGCAACAACGGAGCACTATCCCTCCCACTGACCCCAACGATAGGGCATTATTCCTAACTTTTCTATCAATTGTGGAGCAGAATGTAGAAGAATATTTGCATGATTTATGCACTGAGAATAGCATTGGATTTTTTGATATAATCCACAATTAGTCATGTGTGTTTGTTTCATTCTGAATCGAATTTCAAATTTTTTTGTTATTCAGATGTATCAGAATTCCGAATGACCAAAAAAACGAGTTTAAACGCATCTGAATAAACAAAACGAAATTCGATTCGAAAACAAATTCGAACAAACATTTGAAAACAAATTTAAAATGGAGGGGAAGTTTCGCTTAAGGACTGGTCCCCCGCTCCCTGTTAAGGATTGGCACCTTCGGGGAGCGGGTACCTGAAATTGACAGGTACCCGTTCCCACTTCCGCTGCGATTACCGAAGCGGAAGCTGTCCTCCCCCCCCCCCCTAAATCCCAGTAGTTCTCTGGGACACGTGACAGGTCCCAGAAAATCAAAAAACTGTCACTGTACCAGCACCCCATCAACAGTTGTCACAGTGTACCCCTGCACAAAAAACATCTCCAACAGTGCCCAAGAAGATCTGTCACAGTGCACCACAAAACCACGCTAAAATTTACCAGTGCACAAAAAACTCGGTACTACTAATGTCCCATCAACTTCTTTTCTGCTGGCCATACACGTGTAGCTTTTCGGCCAAGAATATTCGTAAGAAAAGTCCTACGAAAATCCTTTGCACATTCGATGAATGGACGAATGTCATTTGAAAATTGTCTTTTGCTTTTAACATTCAATTTTAAAATAAATGTAATTTCTGACAGAGAACCACATACACTGGCCGAAAATTCTTTTGATCGAGAAAAAAAAAGTTTTCCTTCCTGCCCCTTCGAATTTTTCCGACACTGCTGTCACAAACAAACATTGATTTGACCCCACTAGCGGTTGGAAAATCAGATGAATATTCTTGAAACTAATATTTTCGGATAAAAAGCTACACGTGTGTGGGCCAGCTTAACTTAAATTCGGTCAAATGTTTTCGAAATTGGTTGAAATGTTTGATTTCGAATGACTTTTGAAGTTTGTTGAATCAATTTCAAATTCGGTTGAACCAATTTTGAATGTGAACGACTTTTCGAATTTGACCGAAATGTTTTCGAATTGAATTCAAATACGAATTACCAAAACAAATCTCGAAAACAAATTTACCGAATCCAACTACATAAAATTGTGTTCGATTTTGAATCGAAACGAAACAAATTTTTTTGTTTTGCTCATGTCTATCCACAATGCCATATTCTATAAGGTCTAAGGTATAACACATGCCAACGCAATCAAAAGCATTTAAGTGCATGAATGGAAATGTTCAGAAAGCAGCAATGACAATATACCAACGCTTTAAAAAAAAACAAAAACAAAGCGAAAATCCTTCTTTTATAAATTTAATCTAGCTTTGCTGGCCTTTTAAGGTGATAAATATACTCCCTAGAAAGATTAACCACTTCCAGAGGATTTCCCCCCCTTCCTGACCAGGCCATTTATTGCAATACGGCGCTGCGTTACTTTAACTGACAATTGCGCGGTCATGCAACGCTGCACCCAAATGGAATTTACATCCTTTTTTCCCACGAATTGAGTTTTCTTTCGGTGTTATTTGATTGCCTGTGCGTTTTTTAATTTTTGTGCTATAAAAAAAAAGACCAACAATTTTGAGAAAAAATCTATATTTATGACTTTTTGCTGTTCAACATGTCCAATAAAAAAATGTAAAAAGTCAAAATTTGTCAAAATGTATTCTGCTACATGTCTTTGCTAAAAAAAAAATCCTAATACGTGTAAATGAATTGGTTTACGTGAATGTTATAGCGTTTACAAATGGCAGTATGTACACTGGGATTTTTTTATTTTTACTAGTAATGGCAGCGATCAGCGACTTATAGCGGGACTGTGGCAGACATTCTGACACTGGGGGGAACTTTCTTGGTGTCACTGACATCCGCAGTGAAACCAATACAGTGATCAGGGCTAAAAAAAACAAAAAAGAACTGACACTGTACTAATGGCACTGTAAGCCATCCAAAGCAGTGTGCCAGAGCTGACAGGGTGGAGAACTGTTAGTAAACAAAACAGTTCTCTTCCCTGCCGGAGATCCTCGGTAATCAGCGGGACCTGGTGATTGCCAGCCATGGCCGCGAATGGCGGCGTGCGCAGAGTGCACCCCTACCCGGGAATGCAAAATCATGTATATATACTTGATTTTGCGCATCCGTGCCGTCCTGTAGCAGTATATTTCTGCCATACGGCGGTCGGGAAGCGGTTAATAATATTAACATTTACACACACGAAGATCAGTATTTTTCAGTGCTGACAGGGGTTACTTTAGTAAAAAAACCAAACAAAATAAACCCCATAGTGCTTTAACCAATAGCCGCCCGGCCAATAGCCGTTTGGCAGCCGGGAAAAAGGCTGTAAATTTCCGGGTGGACGCCTTATGGCGTCCTCCCGCACATGTGCATTTTTCGCGCCTTCAGAGCCGCGCAGCGGCGCGATCTGTCACCGGCCATGTACCTCGGACATGGCCGATGACAGATCTGAGTACCGGCCCCCATTGCCGGTACCATGTGACCTGCTGTTACCAATCGCAGCAGGTCAAATGACAGTTATATACAATGGATGGCTTCATTCATGCCATCCATTGTATACTAGTGTCTAGCTGTGAATGGTCACAGCGATCACATGCACATGCCATGTGATTAGCTGTGGCCAAATCACAGCTAAGCACAAAAAAAAAAGAAAAAACCTAAATGAATCGGTCATTCACGTAAATGCCTGCTTATAGCAAAGTAATTCTTTGGTATAAGAAAATTGTGTAAAAATAAAAAATACTGATCACTTCTCCAAAGTAGTACAATGTTATTATGGTAACATTGTACTACTTTGGACATAGTGAAATATGAAAAAAAAATCTTTAAAAAAAGAAAAAAAATGTAATAAAAAATTAAAAATAATACAAAAATAAAAAAAAAAAATTTTTTTTTTCATACTGTCACCAGTCAGTGTCCCTGATCACCGCCATGCCAGTTATATGATGACGCTGTACTGCACTGGTGACAGTATGTAAAAAAACAATAGTGAAAATAATATTTTTCATTTTCTGAAAAATTATGACAAAAAAAATACAACTTCAAAAAACTCGCCATGCCTCTTATGAAGTACGTCGGACTGTCTACTTTGCAAAAAGGGGTCATTTGGGGGATATCTGTACTGTTCTGACATTCTTGGACCTCAAGAAATTAGATTGGCTGTCAGTACTTCAGGACTGATCAATATTCAGATCTATCCCATAGTTTGTGAACTCTATAACTTTCCTACAAACTAAAAAATACATCCTAATTTGGGTTATTTTCACCAAAGACATGTAGTAGAATACATCTTGGCTTGAATTTATGAAGAAAAATTATTTATTTGCAAACTTTTATAACAGAAACAAAGAAAAACATGGGTTTTTTTTCAAATTTTTCGGTCTTTTTTTTTGTTAATATAGCAAAAAATAAAAACCCCCGGCGGTGATTAAATACCACCAAAAGAAAGCTCTAGTTGTGTGAAGAAAATGATAACATTTTAGTTTGGGTACAATGTTGTATGACTGCGCAATTGTCATTCAAAGTGTGAGAGCGCTGAAACCTGAAAAATGGCCTGGGCAGGAAGGGGTAAAATTGCACGCTATTGAATTGGTTCAGCACTTAAAATGAGAAAAAAACAGAGCAGCTCTCCTTTACCATCAAATGATTCCATATCCTTCTAGCCAAAAATAGGACAGCTCAATATGAAAAATGATCAATAAATACAATTTCATAAATCATATGGAATCAAACAGAAAAATGTGCTCGTGCTTTTCCCCCTCACTTCCATTTGTTTAGAAGAGTGGTCTCCAAACTGTGGCCCTGGGGCCAGATGCGGCCCTGTACTTGGCTTTATCTGGCCCTATATTCCTCCCACAGCCACCAAGGATGGGGCATTGTTTCCTCCCACTGATCACCTCTTGAACCCCTAAAGTCAGAAGGACATAAAGCTGGCCCTTTGTGTAAGGGATAAGGATCGGAGAGCCCTGCATTATACAATGGACCTTTTCTAGGAATATTTGTGGGACGGAAAAATGAGGCTCTACTCCGTCATATGACAATGTCTAACCTTTTATTATGAAACAAAACAATCAACCAATCACAAGACAGATGTCAGCCGCTCATACTGGCCGTGTGTTCAGATAAAGCCGTGACAATGACAGGACTGGACTGAAGAGGGTTTAGAGGATAGAAAGTGGACCTGTCAGTAAATAAATCCCTGAAGGGTCACAATATACAGCAACAGGAAGCTGACAGGAGGACTACCTAGAGAAACACAAAGGTTTTGGTTTCAGATACACTTGATAGCTCTATCGCCCCTCCCCCTCTAACTCCCCTGCCAGGTGTTTGCTGGTTCTGGTTGCGCGAAGGAGATTCTTCTCACCTGAGTCCCCCCGACCCAGTTTCCTCACTGATGTTGGTCCTCTTTCACTGGGCAGCCAAAAAAGGGGTTGTCCTGGTTATGCAGGCAGTGCCATGGACACCTAAAAGAAGAATCCCAGCAGGCAGTGCCCTGGACGCCTGGAAGTCTGGAAGTAAACAAGTGGAAGGACCCCCACACAGGTCTATAAAAAGAAGGCAGGACCTGGAGCAAAGGCACACAATGCAAAGCAGCGTTCACTAAGTAACTGGTGTCGCTCGCGCTCTCCTCCTCCTGCCTGGGATTTACACTCTTCACAATGCCTCTATGTGCGATGGGAGGGCGCCTCTGATTGCATATAAACGCAGGTGATGATGACGATGATTTTTATTATTAATATTCTAGTGTAAATCTCACCCTGCTATCTGGTCTGTGTGCGCAGTCACAACTGTGATGAAGGGGAGGAAGATAAGTCCCCTCTGATACGAAGGACAGATAGTTGGGGCAACCAGGGGCAGGGGGGCTGGTTTCTCTTCTCTCACGTGACATAATCTGTGTCAATGTGTCAGAAAAGAGACCGTATTGTGTGTGGTTTCCAGCCACCGCCTCTCACCTATACCCGACCACTGACACCTACCTACCCCCAACCACTGATACCCCAGACTGACACCCATCACCCCCAACCACTTACACCCCAGACTGACACTCATCACCCCCAACCACTGACACCCCAGACTGACACCTACCTACCCCAAACCACTGACACCCCAGACTGACACCCATCACCCCCAACCACTGATACCCCAGACTGACACCCATCACCCCCAACCACTGACACCCCAGACTGACACCTAACTACCCCAAACCACTGATACCCCAGACTGACACCCATCACCCCCAACCACTGATAATCCAGACTGACACCCAAATACTCCCAACCACTGACACCTACCCCCAACGTCTTACTCCCACCTACCACCCACCACTGATACCCCAGACTGACACCCATCACCCCCAACCACTGACACAAACCTACCACCCCAGGACAAAGAGCAAGGCACACAATGCAAGGCAGCGTTCACTAAGTAACTGGTGTCGCTCGCGCTCTCCTCCTCCTGCCTGGGATTTACACTCTTCACAATGCCTCTATGTGCGATGGGAGGGCGCCTCTGATTGCATATAAACGCAGGTGATGATGACGATGATTTTTATTATTAATATTCTAGTGTAAAGCCCACCCTGCTATCTGGTCTGTGTGCGCAGTCACAACTGTGATGAAGGGGAGGAAGATAAGACCCCTCTGTTACGAAGGACAGATAGTTGGGGCAACCAGGGGCAGGGGGGCTGTTTCGTTTTCTCTCACGTGACATAATCTGTGTCAATGTGTCAGAAAAGAGGCAGAATTTTGTGTTGTTTCCAGCCACCGCCTCTCACCTATACCCGACCACTGACACCTACCTACCCCCAACCACTGACACCCCAGACTGATACCTACCCCCAACCACTGACACCCCAGACTGACACCCACCACCCCCAACCACTGACACCCCAGACTGATACCTACCCCCAACCACTGATACCCAAGACTGACACCCACCACCCCCAACCACTGACACCCCAGACTGATACCTACCTACCCCCAACAACTGACACCCATCACCCCCAACCACTGACACCCCAGACTGATACCTACCTACCCCCAACCACTGATACCCAAGACTGACACCCATCACCCCCAACCACTGAAACCCCAGACTGATACCTACCTACCCCAGACCACTGATACCCAAGACTGACACCCATCACCCCCAACCACTGACACCCCAGACTGACACCTACCTACCACAAACCACTGATACCAAAGACTGACACCCATCACCCCCAACCACTGACACCCCAGATTGATACCTACCTACCTACCTACCCCCAATCACTGATATCCAAGACTGACACCCACCTATCCCCAACCACTGACACCCCAGACTGACACCTACCTACCCCCAACCACTGATACCCCAGACTGACACCCATCACCCCCAACCACTGACACCCCAGACTGATACCAACCCCCAACCACTGACACCCCAGACTGACACCTAACTACCCCAGACCACTGATACCCAAGACTGACACCCATCACCCCCAACCACTGACATCCCAGACTGATACCTACCTACCCCTACCTGGAGCAAGGTTCACAATGCAAGGCAGCGTTCACTAAGTAACTGGTGTCGCTCGCGCTCTCCTCCTCCTGCCTGGGATTTACACTCTTCACAATGCCTCTATGTGCGATGGGAGGGCGCCTCTGATTGCATATAAACGCAGGTGATGATGACGATGATTTTTATTATTAATATTCTAGTGTAAAGCCCACCCTGCTATCTGGTCTGTGTGCGCAGTCACAACTGTGATGAAGGGGAGGAAGATAAGACCCCTCTGTTACGAAGGACAGATAGTTGGGGCAACCAGGGGCAGGGGGGCTGTTTTTTTTTCTCTCACGTGACATAATCTGTGTCAATGTGTCAGAAAAGAGGCAGAATTTTGTGTTGTTTCCAGCCACCGCCTCTCATCTATACCCGACCACTGACACCTACCTACCCCAAAACCACTGACACCCCAGACTGATACCTACCCCCAACCACTGACACCCCAGACTGACACCTACCTACCCCAGACCACTGATACCCAAGACTGAAACCCATCACCCTCAACCACTGACACCCCAGACTGACACCTACCTACCCCAAACCACTGATACCCCAGACTGACACCCATCACCCCCAACCACTGACACCCCAGATTGAAACCTACCCCCAAGCACTGATATCCCAGACTGACACCTACCTACCCCCAACCACTGATACCCCAGACTGACACCTACCTACCCCAGACCACTGATACCCCAGACTGACACCCATCACCCCCAACCACTGACACCCACCTACCCCCAACCACTGACACCCAGACTGACACCTACCTACCCCCAACCACTGATACCCCAGACTGACACCCATCACCCCCAACCACTGACACCCACCTACCCCCAACCACTGACACCCAAGACTTACACTCATCACCCCCAACCACTGACACCCCAGACTGACACCTACCTACCCCAGCCACTGATACCCCAGACTGACACCCATCACCCCCAACCACTGACACCCAGACTGACACCTACCTATCCCCAGCCACTGAAACCCCAGACTTACACCCATCACCCCAAACCACTGACACCCCAGACTGACACCTACCTACCCCAGACCACTGATACCCAAGACTGACACCCATCACCCCCAACCACTGACATCCCAGACTGATACCTACCTACCTACCTACATACCCCCAACCACTGATATCCAAGACTGACACCAACCTATCCCCAACCACTGACACCCCAGACTGACACCTACCTACCCCCAACCACTGATACCCCAGACTGACACCCATCACCCCCAACCACTGACACCCACCTACCCCCAACCACTGACACCCAAGACTTACACTCATCACCCCCAACCACTGACACCCCAGACTGACACCTACCTACCCCAGCCACTGATACCCCAGACTGACACCCATCACCCCCAACCACTGACACCCAGACTGACACCTACCTATCCCCAGCCACTGAAACCCCAGACTTACACCCATCACCCCAAACCACTGACACCCCAGACTGACACCTACCTACCCCAGACCACTGATACCCAAGACTGACACCCATCACCCCCAACCACTGACATCCCAGACTGATACCTACCTACCTACCTACATACCCCCAACCACTGATATCCAAGACTGACACCCACCTATCCCCAACCACTGACACCCCAGACTGACACCTACCTACCCCCAACCACTGATACCCCAGACTGACACCCATCACCCCCAACCACTGACACCCCAGACTGATACCAACCCCCAAACACTGACACCCCAGACTGACACCTACCTACCCCAGACCACTGATACCCAAGACTGACACCCATCACCCCCAACCACTGACACCCCAGACTGATACCTACCTACCCCTACCTGGAGCAAGGTTCACAATGCAAGGCAGCGTTCACTAAGTAACTGGTGTCGCTCGCGCTCTCCTCCTCCTGCCTGGGATTTACACTCTTCACAATGCCTCTATGTGCGATGGGAGGGCGCCTCTGATTGCATATAAACGCAGGTGATGATGACGATGATTTTTATTATTAATATTCTAGTGTAAATCTCACCCTGCTATCTGGTCTGTGTGCGCAGTCAAAACTGTGATGAAGGGGAGGAAGATAAGACCCCTCTGTTACGAAGGACAGATAGTTGGGGCAACCAGGGGCAGGGGGGCTGTTTTTTTTTCTCTCACGTGACATAATCTGTGTCAATGTGTCAGAAAAGAGGCAGAATTTTGTGTTGTTTCCAGCCACCGCCTCTCACCTATACCCGACCACTGACACCTACCTACCCCAAACCACTGACACCCCAGACTGATACCTACCCCCAACCACTGACACCCCAGACTGACACCTACCTACCCCAGACCACTGATACCCAAGACTGAAACCCATCACCCCCAACCACTGACACCCCAGATTGATACCTACCCCCAAGCACTGATATCCCAGACTGACACCCACCTATCCCCAACCACTGACACCCCAGACTGACACCTACCTACCCCCAACCACTGATACCCCAGACTCACACCTACCTACCCCAGACCACTGATACCCCAGACTGACACCCATCACCCCCAACCACTGACACCCACCTACCCCCAACCACTGACACCCAGACTGACACCTACCTACCCCCAACCACTGATACCCCAGACTGACACCCATCACCCCCAACCACTGACACCCACCTACCCCCAACCACTGACACCCAAGACTTACACCCATCACCCCCAACCACTGACACCCCAGACTGACACCTACCTACCCCAGCCACTGATACCCCAGACTGACACCCATCACCCCCAACCACTGACACCCAGACTGACACCTACCTATCCCCAGCCACTGAAACCCCAGACTTACACCCATCACCCCAAACCACTGACACCCCAGATTGACACCTACCTACCCCAGACCACTGATACCCAAGACTGACACCCATCACCCCCAACCACTGACATCCCAGACTGATACCTACCTACCCCTACCTGGAGCAAGGTTCACAATGCAAGGCAGCGTTCACTAAGTAACTGGTGTCGCTCGCCCTCTCCTCCTCCTGCCTGGGATTTACACTCTTCACAATGCCTCTATGTGCGATGGGAGGGCGCCTGTGATTGCATATAAACGCAGGTGATGATGACGATGATTTTTATTATTAATATTCTAGTGTAAAGCCCACCCTGCTATCTGGTCTGTGTGCGCAGTCACAACTGTGATGAAGGGGAGGAAGATAAGACCCCTCTGTTACGAAGGACAGATAGTTGGGGCAACCAGGGGCAGGGGGGCTGTTTTTTTTTCTCTCACGTGACATAATCTGTGTCAATGTGTCAGAAAAGAGGCAGAATTTTGTGTTGTTTCCAGCCACCGCCTCTCACCTATACCCGACCACTGACACCTACCTACCCCCAACCACTGACACCCCAGACTGATACCTACCTACCCCCAACAACTGACACCCATCACCCCCAACCACTGACACCCCAGACTGATACCTACCTACCCCCAACCACTGATAAGAAAGACTGACACCCATCACCCCCAACCACTGAAACCCCAGACTGATACCTACCTACCCCAGACCACTGATACCCAAGACTGACACCCATCACCCCCAACCACTGACACCCCAGACTGATACCTACCTACCCCAGACCACTGATACCAAAGACTGACACCCATCACCCCCAACCACTGACACCCCAGATTGATACCTACCTACCTACCTACCCCCAACCACTGATATCCAAGACTGACACCCACCTATCCCCAACCACTGACACCCCAGACTGACACCTACCTACCCCCAACCACTGATACCCCAGACTGACACCCATCACCCCCAACCACTGACACCCCAGACTGATACCAACCCCCAACCACTGACACCCCAGACTGACACCTAGCTACCCCAAACCACTGATACCAAAGACTGACACCCATCACCCCCAACCACTGACACCCCAGACTGATACCTACCTACCCCCAAGCACTGATATCCCAGACTGACACCCACCTATCCCCAACCACTGACACCCCAGACTGACACCTACCTACCCCCAACCACTGATACCCAAGACTGACACCCATCACCCCCAACCACTGACATCCCAGACTGATACCTACCTACCCCTACCTGGAGCAAGGTTCACAATGCAAGGCAGCGTTCACTAAGTAACTGGTGTCGCTCGCGCTCTCCTCCTCCTGCCTGGGATTTACACTCTTCACAATGCCTCTATGTGCGATGGGAGGGCGCCTCTGATTGCATATAAACGCAGGTGATGATGACGATGATTTTTATTATTAATATTCTAGTGTAAAGCCCACCCTGCTATCTGGTCTGTGTGCGCAGTCACAACTGTGATGAAGGGGAGGAAGATAAGACCCCTCTGTTACGAAGGACAGATAGTTGGGGCAACCAGGGGCAGGGGGGCTGTTTTTTTTTCTCTCACGTGACATAATCTGTGTCAATGTGTCAGAAAAGAGGCAGAATTTTGTGTTGTTTCCAGCCACCGCCTCTCACCTATACCCGACCACTGACACCTACCTACCCCAAACCACTGACACCCCAGACTGATACCTACCTACCCCCAACCACTGATACCCAAGACTGACACCCACCACCCCCAACCACTGACACCCCAGACTGATACCTACCTACCCCCAACAACTCACACCCATCACCCCCAACCACTGACACCCCAGACTGATACCTACCTACCCCCAACCACTGATACCCAAGACTGACACCCATCACCCCCAACCACTGAAACCCCAGACTGATACCTACCTACCCCAGACCACTGATACCCAGATAGTTGGGGCAACCAGGGGCAGGGGGGCTGTTTTTTTTTCTCTCACGTGACATAATCTGAGTCAATGTGTCAGAAAAGAGGCAGAATTTTGTGTTGTTTCCAGCCACCGCCTCTCACCTATACCCGACCACTGACACCTACCTACCCCAAACCACTGACACCCCAGACTGATACCTACCCCCAACCACTGACACCCCAGACTGACACCTACCTACCCCAGACCACTGATACCCAAGACTGACACCCATCACCCCCAACCACTGACACCCAGACTGACACCTACCTATCCCCAGCCACTGAAACCCCAGACTTACACCCATCACCCCAAACCACTCCTGCAGCTCAAGCTCCCCTGTCTCAGTGACTGCCTGCTGCAGGAGAGAAGGCAGGACCGAAAATAGCTGGGCCATGCCTCCTGGAATTCACATCCATTACTGAGGGATCAGCCATTACACAGGGGAGTCAAAGTTGTGGGATCACATGGCCAGATTGAAAATAGATAAGTACACAGATCTTTTTTTTTATTTTTTTATATACGTGTTAGGCAGGATAGGTAGGAGGAGGGGGGAGGGGATATTTGTGTGAAAAGTTAGAGTTAGGCTTTTCTTCAACATTAAAGCTGAATTCCAGGAATTCATCCACTTTGTAGTTAGAAGGTCCAGCATCAGGCTCCCGGAACTACAGCCACAGCTGACTTCCCGGAGTTCTACAATCTGTTAGATAGAATTAATGATAGAGATTGGGCAGCACAGTGGCTACGTGGTTAGCACTTCCGCCTAGCACTAGGGTCGTCGGTTTGAAACCCAACCACGGCACTAGCTGCCTGGAGTTTGCATGTTCTCCCTGTGCCTGCGTGGGTTTCCTCCGGGTACTCCGGTTTCCTCCCACACTCCAAATACATGCCGGTAGGTTCATTGGCCCTAGTATATGTATCTATGTGAGTTAGGGACATTAGATTGCAAGCTCTTTGAGGATGGACACTGATGTGTAGATGGATGACTTGACCGTATGGGCGGAGACCCGCAGGGCCATGCTCTTTTTGGTCACAGTAGGTACGGGTAGAAGATCCCCGGATCGCTGTCACAGGGAGAGAGGGATCGGGGGGAGAGCTGCAGGAGTAGGCACATGTTACATGTTCCACCTTAAAAACAAGTGGAACATGTAACATGTCCTGGAAGAAGAACTTATCCTTTAATTCATTAGGCTTGGTCTTTAAAAGGACCATTCATAAAAGAATTCACACCATCTATTAAAGTTAAAGTACTGTATTAAAGGTATAAATCTGCTTTGTCTGCTCCAAATCCAATTACCAATCCAGATATTACCTGGATATTCCCTCTCCTGGACCAATAAGCTCCCCCCTGTGACCTAACTAGCTCAGTCAGTAGAGCATGAGACTCAATCTCAGGGTCGTGGGTTCGAGCCCCACGTTAGGTGTATGACATGGCAAAGGTTTTCGTGGAGCTTAGTGGTCTGGGAAAGCGAGCTGGAGACAATGAGTGCTGCCTAAGTCAGCCATCCCCGAGGGGTGATTCTTACATAATTGTGGCATTGGTTCTCTGTTTACTGCAGGCACATCTCTTGTTCAATTTACAACGTGAATGCAATATTTTTATTTAATAAAGGAAAATAATCATTGAGCACTATGGAAGTTCTTCTTCCGAGCTTGAGGTTAACCCCTAGGGGACCGCCCACAGTACATATACTGCTACAAGGCGGCCCCTGTGCGCAGGATCACGTATATAAACATGATCCTGCATTCGGGGGTAGGGGAGCGCGCGATCGCCCTACCCGCGGCACCGATCGCAGCTACGGGTGTCAATCACCTGGTCCCGGCCGGTGATTACCCGCCGGAGTCCGGATCACTGTATTGGTGTCACTGGGGATGTCAGTGACCCCAAGTCAGTTCCTCCTCCCAGTGTCAGAATGTCCCGCCATAAGTTGCTGATCGACACTATTATTAGTATTAAAAAAATCCAGTATCTATACCGCTATCTGTAAACGCCATCATTTACACGTATTGGGATTTTTTTTTGTTTAGCAAAGACATGTCACAGAATACTTTTTGGATGAAAATTATGACGAAAGTTGATTTTTACATTTTTTTGTACTGTACATGTTTTATAGCAAAATGTCAAAAATATTGTTTTTTTTCTCAAAATTGTCGGTCTTTTTTTTTTTTTGTAGCGCAAAAAATAAAAAACGTACAGGCGATCAAATACTACCAAAAGAAAGCCCAATTCGTGGGGAAAAAAGAACGTAAATTTGATTTTGGTGCAGCGTTACATGACCGCGCAATTGTCAGTTGAAGTAAAGCAGTGCCGTAACACAAACCGCTTCTGTAACCGCTTCCTGAACGCCCTAAAGCAGAAATACTGCTACAGGTGCGCTAAAGCACATATATATATACGTGATTCGCGCTCCCATGGTTTTCATGCCCCTCGCAGATGGCGTCAGATTGCCCGTCAGTACACCAGTAATCACATTTAAACCCTTGATTGCCAGGAAGACGCTCATACACAATAAACCTCCATTGCTAGTATAGTGTCGGAACGGATCAGCACTATACCAGCGTTCACATTAGTATAGTGTCTCCAAAAACGCAGTGTTAGCGGGATCAGCCCCACCACCTGCCTTTAGCCCCTACGCTTACCCACCCCTTCTCCCCCAGCAAGTGCAGTGTCAGTAGGTCACTGTCACTTGATACATTGTACACAAAACCGCAATGTTCGCAGAATCAGGCCTGATCTGTTAGCACTTGCTGGTAAATTTTGACGACTCTCATGTGCAGCAGAGTACCAGTACTAGTGCCAACGCTACCTTTGGTGAACTGGCTAGCACCAGCGGTCTAGTACATCCTGGTCTTTCACATACCTCTTGTATTGTAAGCTCCCAGGATCAGGCCCAATACAAGAGGGTTACTCTTCTATTGAACTGGACTGTTCTGTATTGTCTCCCGTTATATTGTAAAGCGCTGAGCAAACTGTTGGCGCCATATAAATCCTGTATAATAATAATAATAATATGGTGTAGTAAATGGTGCCGCGCTTTTTTGGGAAATGTATGATTGTCTAAAACAATTATGATATAGCTATGAACTAAAATACAAGAAAACAAAAAAAATAGAAAAAATACAATATTATTAAAGAGTGCTAAATAAATAAAAATAATAATAAAGATTGTCCAGAATAATAATACCAGCACTGCAGTATGACTTGGCGACGTGGCGAGTCCCATAAGCGCAGTACAAGCTGGTGCGGTGGCGAGCACAAGTATTGTCCCGCAACCACCAAGAATTCGCACACAGGCCTGTAGAACCCCTAATATCTTTCCGGATGTGCTTGCAAATCCCGATTGGCAGCCCACAAATTCTGCAGCACCCGTACTTCCCCCATTCACTGCCCAACCCGGAATTAAGGTGGAAATAGCAATTTTAACTCCTCCCCTTGATTTTTTGGAGCGGTTTTTCACCGAAGATCTGTATGTATTGATTGTGGATCAAAGCTTTTTTTATGTACAACAATTTATCACCGCCAACCCAAATTCAAACCTTGCCAGACCATTCGCATGGAAACTCTTTACGGTTTCCGAATTTATATTTTTTGGGGGCCTAACCCTCAACATGGGCATTACAAAAAAAAATGAATTGCAGTTGTATTGGTCCACAGACCAGATTCATCATATGCTGTGTTCTCTGCTGCCATGGCCAGGCATAGATATGAGAGTATAATGTGTTTTATGCATTTCAACGATAATACACTCTGTCGTCCTCGGGGTGACCCTGAATTTGAACGGGTACACAAAATTCAGCCCCACGCAAATCACCTTAACCAAAAATTAGCAGATGTCTATACTCCCCAGCAAAAAATCTGCGTCGGTGAGTCCCTCATTAATTTTTCTGGCCGCCTTGCATTCAAACAATTTCTCCCCAGCAAGCGTGCCAGATATGGGATCAAGATGTAGAAGACCTGTGAGAGGACAACAGGCTATACTTATAAGTTTCGGATTTACGAGGGAAAAGATAGTCACGTGGAGTTCCACGGATGCCCAGACTACATGGGGAGTAGTGGCAAGATAGTTTGGGACTTGGTGTCATCCTTTTTACATAGGGGATACCACTTATACGTGGACAATTTTTATTCAAGCGTGACACTATTTAGACATTTGTACAATCTTGGAACTGGCGCATGGGACCTAATGTGTACCTACCATTAGAAGTGGGTGGATGCAGGGTGGTATATTTTAATGGTGGGCATACCACACTTTTTTTTTTGGCAGAGATTTCTTCTCTTTTTTTCATTCAGTCCACAGGCTGCATACAAAAAAAAAAAAAAAGAACATAGCATATATACCCAATAAGGACCAGCGACGTACTGGTACATCACTGGACTTTGAATGGTTATACCAGGATGATGCCTACAGCTGCAGGCATCATCCTGATATCATTTGTTTCAGCTGGCAATCGGCTTTCATGTAAAAGCAATCCTAGTGGCTAATTAGCTGCAGGATTGCTTTTACAAGCAGTGGGAGACAATGCTGCCCCCCCCCTCCCCTGCTGCCTTCCACGGCCTTCTCGGGTAGTCCTGTGCCATCGGGGGAGCCTGAGAATGCAGCCGGTGTTTCTGCCAGCTGACCATAGAGCTGATTGGAGACCAGAATGGTGCCAATCATCTCTATAGCCTAAGAAATCAGAAGCTACGAGCATTTCATCACTTCAGTTTCGCAAGATATAAACAGCGCCATTTGTAAATTGGGAAAGCATCTGATCACACTGATCTTGGTTTGATTAGATAATGTAAGGGCAGAGTCGATATCTAGAGTCTGATAGAACCCAGATTTCTCAAAAAAGAATATATGACAATGTCCATGAAGTTATAGGGGGTATTTGCATTCCCTGTGATAGCATTAAAAGTGATAAAAAAAAATTAAACGGGGCAGTGTTAAAAATAATTAATTAAAAAAATCAAAATAACAAATAAGAAAAAAAAAGTACCCTCGCCCCCCCCTCCCCGCACGTGTGTACCTGCGTTCGTGAGCTTTGACCCTGTGCCAGTATGGAAACAGCATTTGCAGCATGCATGTGAGGTATCGCCACAAACGTCAGATCAAGGGCAGTAATTCTAACACTAGATCTCCTCTGTAAAAAAATGGTAGCTTGTAAATCGTTGCCTATGGATATTAAAAACGTATGCAGTTTGTTGCCATTGCACAGGGCATGCGCAGTTTCAAAGCATGTCATGTTTGGCATCTATTTACTTGGCATACCATCATCTTTTATATTTTACCAAGCAATTGGCCAATATATTGTGTTTTTCTGCATTAAAAGTAAAAAAAAAGTATTTTTTTTCTAAAAATTGCATTTGAAAAATCGCTGCGTGAGTACTATGTGACATAAAAAATTGCAGCACCCACTATTTTATTCACTAGGGTGTTTGCTTTAAAAAAATATATAATGTTTGGGGTTTAAATTAATTTTCTTGCAAAAAATACAGATTTTTTTTCATGTGAACAAAAAGTGTCAGAAAAGGCTTGGTCTTCAGGTGGTTAGAAGAGTAAATTATGTGTGGTATAAATTTCTAATGCTGGGCCATAAAATGCCCCCACCCCCCAAAACGACCTTTTTTTGGAAAGTAGACACCCCACACTATTTGCTGAGAGCCATGTTGAATCAACAGAAGAATTAATTTTTTTACCACAAGTTTTTGGAAAAGTTTTTGGAATTTTTTACAAAATTGTCACTTAAATGATTTATTGCGCACACATGCCATGGGTATATGTGGAATTACTCCCCAAAATATATTCTGCTACTTCTCCCGAGTTTGGGGGTACCACATGTGAAAGACGTTTTGGCAGTCTAGCCAAGTACAGGACCCCAAAATCCAATAAGCACCATCAGGCTTTTAAAGGGCTTTATTTCCTCATTACACTTCCTGACTACCTATCACAGTTTCGGAGGCCCTGAAATGCCAGGATAGCACCAAACCCCCCAAATGACCACTTTTTGGAAAGTAGACACCCCAAGGAATTTGATAAGAAGCATGGTGAGTATTTTGCAGATCTCGTTTGTTGCCAGAAGTTTTTGGAAAATGAAGAAAAAAAAAACATTTTTTCTTTTTCAAAAAAATGAGATCTGCAAAACACTCACCATCAGGGGCGGACTGACAACTCATGGGGCCCCCGGGCAATAGGGGATCATGGGGCCCCTGTGTCCTTGCCCAAACTCAAAAAAGCCTATGAAAAAGGTACCAGGGGCATCTCATGGGGCCCCCTACTGACCCCGGGCCCTCGGGCAGTACCCAAGTTTCCAAATGGTCAGTCCGCCCCTGCTCACCATGCCTCTTTTTAAATTCCTTGGGGTGTCTACTTTCCAAAAAGGGGTCATTTGGGGAGGGGGGGGGGGGGTTGATGCTATCCGGGCATTTCAGGGCCTTCGAAACTGTGATAGGTAGTGAGGAAGTGAAATGAGGAAGTTACGCACCTTCAGGCTTTCAAAGTGGTCATTGGATTTCAGGCTCCTGTATGTGGCTAGGCTCCCAAAAAGTCTCACACACGTGGTATCCCCATACTCGGAAGAAGTAGCAGAATGTATTTTAGGCGGTAATTCCACATATACCCATGGGTGTGTGTGAGAAATACAGGTGAAACTCGAAAAATTAGAATATCGTGCAAAAGTTCATTTATTTCAGTAATGCAACTTAAAAGGTGAACCTAATAAATGAGATAGACTCATTACATGCAAAGATAGTTGCAAGATAGTTCAAGCCGTGATTTGTCATAAATTGTGATGATTATGGCTTACAGCTCATAAAAACCCCAAATCCACAATCTCAGAAAATTAGAATATTACATGCAATCAATAAAACAAGGATTGGACATAGAACAATATCAGACCTCTGAAAAGTATAAGCATGCATATGTACTCAGTATGTACAACAGGGGGCGGAAACGACTAGCTCAGGCTCTCAGTCGTGTACTGAGAGGCAGAGCTAGTTATCGGTCAAGCATCCTTGGGATCCCTCCAGAGTATGGAGTGACGTCAGCCAATAGTGGACTTTAGCCCGCGGTCAGCTGAATATGGGTCAAAATAGTGCAGAACTAAGTGCCCTCCTGTGACCCACAAAAGAAGTATAGCCAAAAGAGCTTTGGACCTACTTCTCCTTTAATAAAGGAAAATAATCAGTGAGCACTATGGAGGTTCTTCTCTTTTGTTGAGCTTGAGGTTAGGAGCCTATGTGAACCAGTGACTATGAAAAGCAGTGAAATCATGACTGCTGTGCTGTGTGCTAATTGAATCCATCTGGCAGAATTGGAGATTCTGTGTCCTTCATGCGGGTCTGATCTTTGTATTGAAGATCAAACTACAAGGTCAGAGTACACCTTTGGAGGATTGGTGTCACCCATCCTGTGTTCAGCTTATTGTGGTTTTTGTACCCAGAGCACTGGTTATGTCACAGACTTTGGTGGGCTTTGAGCACATTATTTTGTTGCAGTTTTATCACCATTTATTGTGCATTTTACTATTTACTGTGTCATCTTCACAAGCTATCAAACATAACTATATATATTCTAAATGCAATAACTACTGGGGATTATCCCAGATATTACATCTTACATGGGTCAATAAAATAGATATTTTTTTAATTTGCAATTTATCTATTTACATTTGAGTTGTTGTATTGGGGTATACCTTTTTGGTAGCTGCTAAGGGGTTTGTAATTTAATATTCACTTAGGAAATATACAAGGTGCAGGCATTTTCTCTCATCACATCTTAGATGGTATATAACCATCAATACAATACAATAATTACATTTTCCATGCCTGGCAATAACTTCCGTTGGAGGGGAGGTGGCCATATGGGTTCTTTACTACATATGTTATGATCATGCCTGCCTGTAAGCAGTTATTGGAACATGGGATTCGGGCTTTTTGCTGAAGGTACAGGGTGTATTACAAAAGCCAATCATGAAATGGCAATCCTCAGAACAGGGAGAGACAACATCTCCCTTACTCTAAGGCCCCTCATTAGAAATGTCCTTTCTGCAGCTAGATGAACCACTGGAAGAGCAAGTCTTTTCTGAATATTTTTGTTCACATGTAAAAAAAATATAGATTTTTTGCTAGGAAGCATTATATTTTTTTTTTTAAAGTGGAAGCCTTAGAAATTCAAACTGTGGGTGTTTGGGCAGTTTTTCTTTTTTTGGGAAAAAACTTACACTTACACTTCAGTAAATTTTAATGCATAAAAATACAATACCTAACTGGTAAAATATAAAAGATGTTACACGGAGTAAATAATTACTAAACATGCTATCACAAGAGATGGGTTCTGACTAAGGCCTGTTAAGCCGAAACGCCTACACCTTTGTACCTGTGATGTTTTTACTGTGGTCGATTTAATAAAACGAAGATTTTAGAGCAATGGCAGTAGTGCAGATCAATGTCATTTAATTCTGGAAAAGATACGCAACTGTGGATCACGCACCTGCCCAGTTCCTGGGATGAGCATTGGGTGGGTAGTAGCGCTTTCTTTTCTTTTCTCACAAGAGATGGACAACATCACTTGTGATAGCATAGGCAGTGACAGATACTCTTTATTGAGAGATCTGGGGTCTGCTAGACTCCAAATCTCTCCTCTGCCCTTAAAAGCTTTGGACCAAACCAAGATCGGTTTGGTCCGATGCTTTTCCCAAACCAGTAACTATTTGTTTGCAAATGGGAAAGCCGGAAATGACTAAATACTTGTAGCTTCTGCTTTCTTACACCATAGAGATGATCATCCACTGAAGCTGTGGCGTAATTCCTCCCACTGACAGCAACAACGGAGCACTATCCCTCCCACTGACCCCAACGATAGGGCATTATTCCTAACTTTTCTATCAATTGTGGAGCAGAATGTAGAAGAATATTTGCATGATTTATGCACTGAGAATAGCATTGGATTTTTTGATATAATCCACAATTAGTCATGTGTGTTTGTTTCATTCTGAATCGAATTTCAAATTTTTTTGTTATTCAGATGTATCAGAATTCCGAATGACCAAAAAAACGAGTTTAAACGCATCTGAATAAACAAAACGAAATTCGATTCGAAAACAAATTCGAACAAACATTTGAAAACAAATTTAAAATGGAGGGGAAGTTTCGCTTAAGGACTGGTCCCCCGCTCCCTGTTAAGGATTGGCACCTTCGGGGAGCGGGTACCTGAAATTGACAGGTACCCGTTCCCACTTCCGCTGCGATTACCGAAGCGGAAGCTGTCCTCCCCCCCCCCTAAATCCCAGTAGTTCTCTGGGACACGTGACAGGTCCCAGAAAATCAAAAAACTGTCACTGTACCAGCACCCCATCAACATTTGTCACAGTGTACCCCTGCACAAAAAACATCTCCAACAGTGCCCAAGAAGATCTGTCACAGTGCACCACAAAACCACGCTAAAATTTACCAGTGCACAAAAAACTCGGTACTACTAATGTCCCATCAACTTCTTTTCTGCTGGCCATACACGTGTAGCTTTTCGGCCAAGAATATTCGTAAGAAAAGTCCTACGAAAATCCTTTGCACATTCGATGAATGGACGAATGTCATTTGAAAATTGTCTTTTGCTTTTAACATTCAATTTTAAAATAAATGTAATTTCTGACAGAGAACCACATACACTGGCCGAAAATTCTTTTGATCGAGAAAAAAAAAGTTTTCCTTCCTGCCCCTTCGAATTTTTCCGACACTGCTGTCACAAACAAACATTGATTTGACCCCACTAGCGGTTGGAAAATCAGATGAATATTCTTGAAACTAATATTTTCGGATAAAAAGCTACACGTGTGTGGGCCAGCTTAACTTAAATTCGGTCAAATGTTTTCGAAATTGGTTGAAATGTTTGATTTCGAATGACTTTTGAAGTTTGTTGAATCAATTTCAAATTCGGTTGAACCAATTTTGAATGTGAACGACTTTTCGAATTTGACCGAAATGTTTTCGAATTGAATTCAAATACGAATTACCAAAACAAATCTCGAAAACAAATTTACCGAATCCAACTACATAAAATTGTGTTCGATTTTGAATCGAAACGAAACAAATTTTTTTGTTTTGCTCATGTCTATCCACAATGCCATATTCTATAAGGTCTAAGGTATAACACATGCCAACGCAATCAAAAGCATTTAAGTGCATGAATGGAAATGTTCAGAAAGCAGCAATGACAATATACCAACGCTTTAAAAAAAAACATAAAAACAAAGCGAAAATCCTTCTTTTATAAATTTAATCTAGCTTTGCTGGCCTTTTAAGGTGATAAATATACTCCCTAGAAAGATTAACCACTTCCAGAGGATTTCCCCCCCTTCCTGACCAGGCCATTTATTGCAATACGGCGCTGCGTTACTTTAACTGACAATTGCGCGGTCATGCAACGCTGCACCCAAATGGAATTTACATCCTTTTTTCCCACGAATTGAGTTTTCTTTCGGTGTTATTTGATTGCCTGTGCGTTTTTTAATTTTTGTGCTATAAAAAAAAAGACCAACAATTTTGAGAAAAAATCTATATTTATGACTTTTTGCTGTTCAACATGTCCAATAAAAAAATGTAAAAAGTCAAAATTTGTCAAAATGTATTCTGCTACATGTCTTTGCTAAAAAAAAAATCCTAATACGTGTAAATGAATTGGTTTACGTGAATGTTATAGCGTTTACAAATGGCAGTATGTACACTGGGATTTTTTTATTTTTACTAGTAATGGCAGCGATCAGCGACTTATAGCGGGACTGTGGCAGACATTCTGACACTGGGGGGAACTTTCTTGGTGTCACTGACATCCGCAGTGAAACCAATACAGTGATCAGGGCTAAAAAAAACAAAAAAGCACTGACACTGTACTAATGGCACTGTAAGCCATCCAAAGCAGTGTGCCAGAGCTGACAGGGTGGAGAACTGTTAGTAAACAAAACAGTTCTCTTCCCTGCCGGAGATCCTCGGTAATCAGCGGGACCTGGTGATTGCCAGCCATGGCCGCGAATGGCGGCGTGCGCAGAGTGCACCCCTACCCGGGAATGCAAAATCATGTATATATACTTGATTTTGCGCATCCGTGCCGTCCTGTAGCAGTATATTTCTGCCATACGGCGGTCGGGAAGCGGTTAATAATATTAACATTTACACACACGAAGATCAGTATTTTTCAGTGCTGACAGGGGTTACTTTAGTAAAAAAACCAAACAAAATAAACCCCATAGTGCTTTAACCAATAGCCGCCCGGCCAATAGCCGTTTGGCAGCCGGGAAAAAGGCTGTAAATTTCCGGGTGGACGCCTTATGGCGTCCTCCCGCACATGTGCATTTTTCGCGCCTTCAGAGCCGCGCAGCGGCGCGATCTGTCACCGGCCATGTACCTCGGACATGGCCGATGACAGATCTGAGTACCGGCCCCCATTGCCGGTACCATGTGACCTGCTGTTACCAATCGCAGCAGGTCAAATGACAGTTATATACAATGGATGGCTTCATTCATGCCATCCATTGTATACTAGTGTCTAGCTGTGAATGGTCACAGCGATCACATGCACATGCCATGTGATTAGCTGTGGCCAAATCACAGCTAAGCACAAAAAAAAAAGAAAAAACCTAAATGAATCGGTCATTCACGTAAATGCCTGCTTATAGCAAAGTAATTCTTTGGTATAAGAAAATTGTGTAAAAATAAAAAATACTGATCACTTCTCCAAAGTAGTACAATGTTATTATGGTAACATTGTACTACTTTGGACATAGTGAAATATGAAAAAAAAATCTTTAAAAAAAGAAAAAAAATGTAATAAAAAATTAAAAATAATACAAAAATAAAAAAAAAAAATTTTTTTTTTCATACTGTCACCAGTCAGTGTCCCTGATCACCGCCATGCCAGTTATATGATGACGCTGTACTGCACTGGTGACAGTATGTAAAAAAACAATAGTGAAAATAATATTTTTCATTTTCTGAAAAATTATGACAAAAAAAATACAACTTCAAAAAACTCGCCATGCCTCTTATGAAGTACGTCGGACTGTCTACTTTGCAAAAAGGGGTCATTTGGGGGATATCTGTACTGTTCTGACATTCTTGGACTTCAAGAAATTAGATTGGCTGTCAGTACTTCAGGACTGATCAATATGCAGATCTATCCCATAGTTTGTGAACTCTATAACTTTCCTACAAACTAAAAAATACATCCTAATTTGGGTTATTTTCACCAAAGACATGTAGTAGAATACATCTTGGCTTGAATTTATGAAGAAAAATTATTTATTTGCAAACTTTTATAACAGAAACAAAGAAAAACATGGGTTTTTTTCAAATTTTTCGGTCTTTTTTTTTGTTAATATAGCAAAAAATAAAAACCCCCGGCGGTGATTAAATACCACCAAAAGAAAGCTCTAGTTGTGTGAAGAAAATGATAACATTTTAGTTTGGGTACAATGTTGTATGACTGCGCAATTGTCATTCAAAGTGTGAGAGCGCTGAAACCTGAAAAATGGCCTGGGCAGGAAGGGGTAAAATTGCACGCTATTGAATTGGTTCAGCACTTAAAATGAGAAAAAAACAGAGCAGCTCTCCTTTACCATCAAATGATTCCATATCCTTCTAGCCAAAAATAGGACAGCTCAATATGAAAAATGATCAATAAATACAATTTCATAAATCATATGGAATCAAACAGAAAAATGTGCTCGTGCTTTTCCCCCTCACTTCCATTTGTTTAGAAGAGTGGTCTCCAAACTGTGGCCCTGGGGCCAGATGCGGCCCTGTACTTGGCTTTATCTGGCCCTATATTCCTCCCACAGCCACCAAGGATGGGGCATTGTTTCCTCCCACTGATCACCTCTTGAACCCCTAAAGTCAGAAGGACATAAAGCTGGCCCTTTGTGTAAGGGATAAGGATCGGAGAGCCCTGCATTATACAATGGACCTTTTCTAGGAATATTTGTGGGACGGAAAAATGAGGCTCTACTCCGTCATATGACAATGTCTAACCTTTTATTATGAAACAAAACAATCAACCAATCACAAGACAGATGTCAGCCGCTCATACTGGCCGTGTGTTCAGATAAAGCCGTGACAATGACAGGACTGGACTGAAGAGGGTTTAGAGGATAGAAAGTGGACCTGTCAGTAAATAAATCCCTGAAGGGTCACAATATACAGCAACAGGAAGCTGACAGGAGGACTACCTAGAGAAACACAAAGGTTTTGGTTTCAGATACACTTGATAGCTCTATCGCCCCTCCCCCTCTAACTCCCCTGCCAGGTGTTTGCTGGTTCTGGTTGCGCGAAGGAGATTCTTCTCACCTGAGTCCCCCCGACCCAGTTTCCTCACTGATGTTGGTCCTCTTTCACTGGGCAGCCAAAAAAGGGGTTGTCCTGGTTATGCAGGCAGTGCCATGGACACCTAAAAGAAGAATCCCAGCAGGCAGTGCCCTGGACGCCTGGAAGTCTGGAAGTAAACAAGTGGAAGGACCCCCACACAGGTCTATAAAAAGAAGGCAGGACCTGGAGCAAAGGCACACAATGCAAAGCAGCGTTCACTAAGTAACTGGTGTCGCTCGCGCTCTCCTCCTCCTGCCTGGGATTTCCACTCTTCACAATGCCTCTATGTGCGATGGGAGGGCACCTCTGATTGCATATAAACGCAGGTGATGATGACGATGATTTTTATTATTAATATTCTAGTGTAAATCTCACCCTGCTATCTGGTCTGTGTGCGCAGTCACAACTGTGATGAAGGGGAGGAAGATAAGTCCCCTCTGATACGAAGGACAGATAGTTGGGGCAACCAGGGGCAGGGGGGCTGTTTCTCTTCTCTCACGTGACATAATCTGTGTCAATGTGTCAGAAAAGAGACAGTATTGTGTGTGGTTTCCAGCCACCACCTCTCACCTATACCCGACCACTGACACCTACCTACCCCCAACCACTGATACCCCAGACTGACACCCATCACCCCCAACCACTTACACCCCAGACTGACACCCATCACCCCCAACCACTGACACCCCAGACTGACACCTACCTACCCCAAACCACTGACACCCCAGACTGACACCCATCACCCCCAACCACTGATACCCCAGACTGACACCCATCACCCCCAACCACTGACACCCCAGACTGACACCTACCTACCCCAAACCACTGATACCCCAGACTGACACCTACCTACCCCAAACCACTGATACCCCAGACTGACACCCATCACCCCCAACCACTGATAATCCAGACTGACACCCAAATACTCCCAACCACTGACACCTACCCCCAACGTCTTACTCCCACCTACCACCCACCACTGATACCCCAGACTGACACCCATCACCCCCAACCACTGACACAAACCTACCACCCCAGGACAAAGAGCAAGGCACACAATGCAAGGCAGCGTTCACTAAGTAACTGGTGTCGCTCGCGCTCTCCTCCTCCTGCCTGGGATTTACACTCTTCACAATGCCTCTATGTGCGATGGGAGGGCGCCTCTGATTGCATATAAACGCAGGTGATGATGACAATGATTTTTATTATTAATATTCTAGTGTAAAGCCCACCCTGCTATCTGGTCTGTGTGCGCAGTCACAACTGTGATGAAGGGGAGGAAGATAAGACCCCTCTGATACGAAGGACAGATAGTTGGGGCAACCAGGGGCAGGGGGGCTGTTTTTTTTTCTCTCACGTGACATAATCTGTGTCAATGTGTCAGAAAAGAGGCAGAATTTTGTGTTGTTTCCAGCCACCGCCTCTCACATATACCCGACCACTGACACCTACCTACCCCAAACCACTGACACCCCAGACTGATACCTACCTACCCCCAACCACTGATACCCAAGACTGACACCCACCACCCCCAACCACTGACACCCAAGACTGATACCTACCTACCCCCAACAACTGACACCCATCACCCCCAACCACTGACACCCCAGAATGATACCTACCTACCCCCAACTACTGATACCCAAGACTGACACCCATCAACCCCAACCACTGAAACCCCAGACTGATACCTACCTACCCCAGACCACTGATACCCAAGACTGACACCCATCACCCCCAACCACTGACACCCCAGACTGACACCTACCTACCCCAAACCACTGATACCAAAGACTGACACCCATCACCCCCAACCACTGACACCCCAGATTGATACCTACCTACCCCCAAGCACTGATATCCCAGACTGACACCCACCTATCCCCAATCACTGACACCCCAGACTGACACCCATCACCCCCAACCACTGACACCTCAGATTGATACCTACCTTCCTACCTACATACCCCCAACCACTGATATCCAAGACTGACACCCACCTATCCCCAACCACTGACACCCCAGACTGACACCTACCTACCCCCAACCACTGATACCCCAGACTGACACCCATCACCCCCAACCACTGACACCCCAGACTGATACCAACCCCCAAACACTGACACCCCAGACTGACACCTACCTACCCCAGACCACTGATACCCAAGACTGACACCCATCACCCCCAACCACTGACACCCCAGACTGATACCTACCTACCCTCAACCACTGATACCCAAGACTGACACCCATCACCCCCAACCACTGAAACCCCAGACTGATACCTACCTACCCCAGACCACTGATACCCAAGACTGACACCCATCACCCCCAACCACTGACACCCCAGACTGACACCTACCTACCACAAAACACTGATACCAAAGACTGACACCCATCACCCCCAATCACTGACACCCCAGATTGATACCTAGCTACCCCCAAGCACTGATATCCCAGACTGACACCCACCTATCCCCAACCACTGACACCCCAGACTGACACCTACCTACCCCCAACCACTGATACCCCAGACTGACACCCATCACCCCCAACCACTGACACCCCAGACTGATACCAACCCCCAACCACTGACACCCCAGACTGACACCTACCTACCCCAAACCACTGATACCAAAGACTGACACCCATCACCCCCAACCACTGACACCCCAGATTGATACCTACCTACCCCCAAGCACTGACACCCCAGACTGACACCCACCTATCCCCAAACACTGACACCCCAGACTGACACCCATCACCCCCAACCACTGACACCCCAGATTGATACCTACCTACCCCCAACCACTGATATCCAAGACTGACACCCACCTATCCCCAACCACTGACACCCCAGACTGACACCTACCTACCCCCAACCACTGATACCCCAGACTGACACCCATCACCCCCAACCACTGACACCCCAGACTGATACCAACCCCCAACCACTGACACCCCAGACTGACACCTAACTACCCCAGACCACTGATACCCAAGACTGACACCCATCACCCCCAACCACTGACATCCCAGACTGATACCTACCTACCCCTACCTGGAGCAAGGTTCACAATGCAAGGCAGCGTTCACTAAGTAACTGGTGTCGCTCGCGCTCTCCTCCTCCTGCCTGGGATTTACACTCTTCACAATGCCTCTATGTGCGATGGGAGGGCGCCTCTGATTGCATATAAACGCAGGTGATGATGACGATGATTTTTATTATTAATATTCTAGTGTAAAGCCCACCCTGCTATCTGGTCTGTGTGCGCAGTCACAACTGTGATGAAGGGGAGGAAGATAAGACCCCTCTGTTACGAAGGACAGATAGTTGGGGCAACCAGGGGCAGGGGGGCTGTTTCGTTTTCTCTCACGTGACATAATCTGTGTCAATGTGTCAGAAAAGAGGCAGAATTTTGTGTTGTTTCCAGCCACCGCCTCTCACATATACCCGACCACTGACACCTACCTACCCCAAACCACTGACACCCCAGACTGATACCTACCTACCCCCAACCACTGATACCCAAGACTGACACCCACCACCCCCAACCACTGACACCCCAGACTGATACCTACCTACCCCCAACAACTGACACCCATCACCCCCAACCACTGACACCCCAGACTGATACCTACCTACCCTCAACCACTGATACCCAAGACTGACACCCATCACCCCCAACCACTGAAACCCCAGACTGATACCTACCTACCCCAGACCACTGATACCCAAGACTGACACCCATCACCCCCAACCACTGACACCCCAGACTGACACCTACCTACCACAAACCACTGATACCAAAGACTGACACCCATCACCCCCAATCACTGACACCCCAGATTGATACTTAGCTACCCCCAAGCACTGATATCCCAGACTGACACCCACCTATCCCCAACCACTGACACCCCAGACTGACACCCATCACCCCTAACCACTGACACCCCAGATTGATCCCTACCTACCTACCTACCCCCAACCACTGATATCCAAGACTGACACCCACCTATCCCCAACCACTGACACCCCAGACTGACACCTACCTACCGCCAACCACTGATACCCCAGACTGACACCCATCACCCCCAACCACTGACACCCAGACTGACACCTACCTATCCCCAGCCACTGAAACCCCAGACTTACACCCATCACCCCAAACCACTGACACCCCAGACTGACACCTACCTACCCCAGACCACTGATACCCAAGACTGACACCCATCACCCCCAACCACTGACATCCCAGACTGATACCTACCTACCCCTACCTGGAGCAAGGTTCACAATGCAAGGCAGCAATCACTAAGTAACTGGTGTCGCTCGCGCTCTCCTCCTCCTGCCTGGGATTTACACTCTTCACAATGCCTCTATGTGCGATGGGAGGGCGCCTCTGATTGCATATAAACGCAGGTGATGATGACGATGATTTTTATTATTAATATTCTAGTGTAAAGCCCACCCTGCTATCTGGTCTGTGTGCGCAGTCACAACTGTGATGAAGGGGAGGAAGATAAGACCCCTCTGTTATGAAGGACAGATAGTTGGGGCAACCAGGGGCAGGGGGGCTGTTTTTTTTTCTCTCACGTGACATAATCTGTGTCAATGTGTCAGAAAAGAGGCAGAATTTTGTGTTGTTTCCAGGCACCGCCTCTCAACTATACCCGACCACTGACACCTACCTACCCCCAACCACTGACACCCCAGATTGATACCTACCTACCCCCAAGCACTGACACCCACCTATCCCCAACCACTGACACCCCAGACTGACACCCATCACCCCCAACCACTGACACCCCAGATTGATACCTACCTACCTACCTACCCCCAAGCACTGATATCCCAGGCTGACACCCACCTATCCCCAACCACTGACACCCCAGACTGACACCCATCACCCCCAACCACTGACACCCCAGATTGATACCTACCTACCTACCTACCCCCAAGCACTGATATCCCAGGCTGACACCCACCTATCCCCAACCACTGACACCCCAGACTGACACCTACCTACCCCAAACCACTGATACCCCAGACTGACACCCATCACCCCCAACCACTGACACCCCAGATCGATACCTACCTACCTACCCCCAACCACTGATATCGCAGACTGACACCCACCTATCCCCAACCACTGACACCCCAGACTGACGCCTACCTACCCCCAACCACTGATACCCCAGACTGACACCCATCACCCCCAACCACTGACACCCCAGACTGACACCTGCCCCCAACCACTGACACCCCAGACTGACACCTACCTACCCCAGACCACTGATACCCAAGACTGACACCCATCACCCCCAACCACTGACACCCCAGACTGACAGCTACCTACCCCAAACCACTGATACACCAGACTGACACCCATCACCCCCAACCACTGACACCCCAGATTGATATCTACCTACCTACCCCCAAGCACTGATATCCCAGACTGACACCCACCTATCCCCAACCACTGACACCCCAAACTAACACCTACCTACCCCCAACCACTGATACCCCAGACTGACAACCATCACCCCCAACCACTGACACCCCAGATTGATACCTACCTACCCCCAACAACTGACACCCATCACCCCCAACCACTGACACCCCAGACTGATACCAACCCCCAACCACTGACACCCCAGACTGACACCTACCTACCCCAGACCACTGATACCCAAGACTGACACCCATCACCCCCAACCACTGACATCCCAGACTGATACCTACCTACCCCTACCTGGAGCAAGGTTCACAATGCAAGGCAGCGTTCACTAAGTAACTGGTGTCGCTCGCGCTCTCCTCCTCCTGCCTGGGATTTACACTCTTCACAATGCCTCTATGTGCGATGGGAGGGCGCCTCTGATTGCATATAAACGCAGGTGATGATGACGATGATTTTTATTATTAATATTCTAGTGTAAAGCCCACCCTGCTATCTGGTCTGTGTGCGCAGTCACAACTGTGATGAAGGGGAGGAAGATAAGACCCCTCTGTTACGAAGGACAGATAGTTGGGGCAACCAGGGGCAGGGGGGCTGTTTTTTTTTCTCTCACGTGACATAATCTGTGTCAATGTGTCAGAAAAGAGGCAGAATTTTGTGTTGTTTCCAGCCACCGCCTCTCACCTATACCCGACCACTGACACCTACCTACCCCCAACCACTGACACCCCAGACTGATACCTACCTACCCCCAACCACTGATACCCAAGACTGACACCCACCACCCCCAACCACTGACACCCCAGACTGATACCTACCTACCCCTACCTGGAGCAAGGTTCACAATGCAAGGCAGCGTTCACTAAGTAACTGGTGTCGCTCGCGCTCTCCTCCTCCTGCCTGGGATTTACACTCTTCACAATGCCTCTATGTGCGATGGGAGGGCGCTTCTGATTGCATATAAACGCAGGTGATGATGATGATTTTTATTATTAATATTCTAGTGTAAAGCCCACCCTGCTATCTGGTCTGTGTGCGCAGTCACAACTGTGATGAAGGGGAGGAAGATAAGACCCCTCTGTTACGAAGGACAGATAGTTGGGGCAACCAGGGGCAGGGGGGCTGTTTTTTTTTCTCTCACGTGACATAATCTGTGTCAATGTGTCAGAAAAGAGGCAGAATTTTGTGTTGTTTCCAGCCACCGCCTCTCACCTATACCCGACCACTGACACCTACCTACCCCCAACCACTGACACCCCAGACTGATACCTACCTACCCCCAACCACTGATACCCAAGACTGACACCCACCACCCCCAACCACTGACACCCCAGACTGATACCTACCTACCCCCAACAACTGACACCAATCACCCCCAACCACTGACACCCCAAACTGATACCTAACTACCCCCAACCACTGACACCCCAGACTGATACCAACCCCCCAAACACTGACACCCCAGACTGACACCTACCTACCCCAGACCACTGATACCCAAGACTGACACCCATCACCCCCAACCACTGACACCCCAGACTGATACCTACCTACCCCTACCTGGAGCAAGGTTCACAATGCAAGGCAGCGTTCACTAAGTAACTGTTGTCGCTCGCGCTCTCCTCCTCCTGCCTGGGATTTACACTCTTCACAATGCCTCTATGTGCGATGGGAGGGCGCCTCTGATTGCATATAAACGCAGGTGATGATGACGATGATTTTTATTATTAATATTCTAGTGTAAAGCCCACCCTGCTATCTGGTCTGTGTGCGCAGTCACAACTGTGATGAAGGGGAGGAAGATAAGACCCCTCTGTTACGAAGGACAGATAGTTGGGGCAACCAGGGGCAGGGGGGCTGTTTCGTTTTCTCTCACGTGACATAATCTGTGTCAATGTGTCAGAAAAGAGGCAGAATTTTTTGTTGTTTCAAGCCACCGCCTCTCACATATACCCGACCACTGACACCTACCTACCCCAAACCACTGACACCCCAGACTGATACCTACCTACCCCCAACCACTGATACCCAAGACTGACACCCACCACCCCCAACCACTGACACCCAAGACTGATACCTACCTACCCCCAACAATTGACACCCATCACCCCCAACCACTGACACCCCAGACTGACACCTACCTACCCTAAACCACTGATACCAAAGACTGACACCCATCACCCCCAACCACTGACACCCCAGATTGATACCTACCTACCCCCAAGCACTGACACCCACCTATCCCCAACCACTGACACCCCAGACTGACACCCATCACCCCCAACCACTGACACCCCAGATTGATACCTACCTACCTACCTACCTACCCCCAAGCACTGATATCCCAGACTGACACCCACCTATCCCCAACCACTGACACCCCAGACTGACACCTACCTACCCCAAACCACTGATACCCCAGACTGACACCCATCACCCCCAACCACTGACACCCCAGATCGATACCTACCTACCTACCCCCAACCACTGATATCGCAGACTGACACCCACCTATCCCCAACCACTGACACCCCAGACTGACGCCTACCTACCCCCAAGCACTGATACCCCAGACTGACACCCATCACCCCCAACCACTGACACCCCAGACTGACACCTACCTACCCCAAACCACTGATACACCAGACTGACACCCATCACCCCCAACCACTGACACCCCAGATTGATATCTACCTACCTACCCCCAAGCACTGATATCCCAGACTGACACCCACCTATCCCCAACCACTGATACCCCAGACTGACAACCATCACCCCCAACCACTGACACCCCAGATTGATACCTACCTACCCCCAACCACTGATACCCAAGACTGACACCCATCACCCCCAACCACTGACACCCCAGACTGATACCTACCTACCCCAGACCACTGATACCCAAGACTGACACCCATCACCCCCAACCACTGACACCCCAGACTGACACCTCCCTACCCCAAACCACTGATACCCCAGACTGACACCCATCACCCTTAACCACTGACACCGCAGATTGATACCTACCTACCTACCCCCAAGCACTGATATCCCAGACTGACACCCACCTATCCCCAACCACTGACACCCCAGACTGACACCTACCTACCCCAAACCACTGATACCCCAGACTGACACCCATCACCCCCAACCACTGACACCCCAGATTGATACCTACCTACCTACCCCCAACCACTGATATCGCAGACTGACACCCACCAATCCCCAACCACTGACACCCCAGACTGGCGCCTACCTACCTCCAACCACTGATACCCCAGACTGACACCCATCACCCCCAACCACTGACACCCCAGACTGATACCTACCCCCAACCACTGACACCCCAGACTGACACCTACCTACCCCAGACCACTGATACCCAAGACTGACACCCATCACCCCCAACCACTGACACCCCAGACTGACACCTACCTACCCCAAACCACTGATACACCAGACTGACACCCATCACCCCCAACCACTGACACCCCAGATTGATACCTACCTACCTACCCCCAAGCACTGATATCCCAGACTGACACCCACCTATCCCCAACCACTGACACCCCAAACTAACACCTACCTACCCCCAACCACTGATACCCCAGACTGACACCCATCACCCCCAACCACTGACACCCCAGATTGATACCTACCCCCAACCACTGATATCCCAGACTGACACCCACCTATCCCCAACCACTGACACCCCAGATTGACACCTACCTACCCCCAACCACTGATACCCAAGACTGACACCCATCACCCCCAACCACTGACATCCCAGACTGATACCTACCTACCCCTACCTGGAGCAAGGTTCACAATGCAAGGCAGCGTTCACTAAGTAACTGGTGTCGCTCGTGCTCTCCTCCTCCTGCCTGGGATTTACACTCTTCACAATGCCTCTATGTGCGATGGGAGGGCGCCTCTGATTGCATATAAACGCAGGTGATGATGACAATGATTTTTATTATTAATATTCTAGTGTAAAGCCCACCCTGCTATCTGGTCTGTGTGCGCAGTCACAACTGTGATGAAGGGGAGGAAGATAAGACCCCTCTGATACGAAGGACAGATAGTTGGGGCAACCAGGGGCAGGGGGGCTGTTTTTTTTTCTCTCACGTGACATAATCTGTGTCAATGTGTCAGAAAAGAGGCAGAATTTTGTGTTGTTTCCAGCCACCGCCTCTCACATATACCCGACCACTGACACCTACCTACCCCAAACCACTGACACCCCAGACTGATACCTACCTACCCCCAACCACTGATACCCAAGACTGACACCCACCACCCCCAACCACTGACACCCAAGACTGATACCTACCTACCCCCAACAACTGACACCCATCACCCCCAACCACTGACACCCCAGAATGATACCTACCTACCCCCAACTACTGATACCCAAGACTGACACCCATCAACCCCAACCACTGAAACCCCAGACTGATACCTACCTACCCCAGACCACTGATACCCAAGACTGACACCCATCACCCCCAACCACTGACACCCCAGATTGATACCTACCTACCCCCAAGCACTGATATCCCAGACTGACACCCACCTATCCCCAATCACTGACACCCCAGACTGACACCCATCACCCCCAACCACTGACACCTCAGATTGATACCTACCTTCCTACCTACATACCCCCAACCACTGATATCCAAGACTGACACCCACCTATCCCCAACCACTGACACCCCAGACTGACACCTACCTACCCCCAACCACTGATACCCCAGACTGACACCCATCACCCCCAACCACTGACACCCCAGACTGATACCAACCCCCAAACACTGACACCCCAGACTGACACCTACCTACCCCAGACCACTGATACCCAAGACTGACACCCATCACCCCCAACCACTGACACCCCAGACTGATACCTACCTACCCTCAACCACTGATACCCAAGACTGACACCCATCACCCCCAACCACTGAAACCCCAGACTGATACCTACCTACCCCAGACCACTGATACCCAAGACTGACACCCATCACCCCCAACCACTGACACCCCAGACTGACACCTACCTACCACAAAACACTGATACCAAAGACTGACACCCATCACCCCCAATCACTGACACCCCAGATTGATACCTAGCTACCCCCAAGCACTGATATCCCAGACTGACACCCACCTATCCCCAACCACTGACACCCCAGACTGACACCTACCTACCCCCAACCACTGATACCCCAGACTGACACCCATCACCCCCAACCACTGACACCCCAGACTGATACCAACCCCCAACCACTGACACCCCAGACTGACACCTACCTACCCCAAACCACTGATACCAAAGACTGACACCCATCACCCCCAACCACTGACACCCCAGATTGATACCTACCTACCCCCAAGCACTGACACCCCAGACTGACACCCACCTATCCCCAAACACTGACACCCCAGACTGACACCCATCACCCCCAACCACTGACACCCCAGATTGATACCTACCTACCCCCAACCACTGATATCCAAGACTGACACCCACCTATCCCCAACCACTGACACCCCAGACTGACACCTACCTACCCCCAACCACTGATACCCCAGACTGACACCCATCACCCCCAACCACTGACACCCCAGACTGATACCAACCCCCAACCACTGACACCCCAGACTGACACCTAACTACCCCAGACCACTGATACCCAAGACTGACACCCATCACCCCCAACCACTGACATCCCAGACTGATACCTACCTACCCCTACCTGGAGCAAGGTTCACAATGCAAGGCAGCGTTCACTAAGTAACTGGTGTCGCTCGCGCTCTCCTCCTCCTGCCTGGGATTTACACTCTTCACAATGCCTCTATGTGCGATGGGAGGGCGCCTCTGATTGCATATAAACGCAGGTGATGATGACGATGATTTTTATTATTAATATTCTAGTGTAAAGCCCACCCTGCTATCTGGTCTGTGTGCGCAGTCACAACTGTGATGAAGGGGAGGAAGATAAGACCCCTCTGTTACGAAGGACAGATAGTTGGGGCAACCAGGGGCAGGGGGGCTGTTTCGTTTTCTCTCACGTGACATAATCTGTGTCAATGTGTCAGAAAAGAGGCAGAATTTTGTGTTGTTTCCAGCCACCGCCTCTCACATATACCCGACCACTGACACCTACCTACCCCAAACCACTGACACCCCAGACTGATACCTACCTACCCCCAACCACTGATACCCAAGACTGACACCCACCACCCCCAACCACTGACACCCCAGACTGATACCTACCTACCCCCAACAACTGACACCCATCACCCCCAACCACTGACACCCCAGACTGATACCTACCTACCCTCAACCACTGATACCCAAGACTGACACCCATCACCCCCAACCACTGAAACCCCAGACTGATACCTACCTACCCCAGACCACTGATACCCAAGACTGACACCCATCACCCCCAACCACTGACACCCCAGACTGACACCTACCTACCACAAACCACTGATACCAAAGACTGACACCCATCACCCCCAATCACTGACACCCCAGATTGATACTTAGCTACCCCCAAGCACTGATATCCCAGACTGACACCCACCTATCCCCAACCACTGACACCCCAGACTGACACCCATCACCCCTAACCACTGACACCCCAGATTGATCCCTACCTACCTACCTACCCCCAACCACTGATATCCAAGACTGACACCCACCTATCCCCAACCACTGACACCCCAGACTGACACCTACCTACCGCCAACCACTGATACCCCAGACTGACACCCATCACCCCCAACCACTGACACCCAGACTGACACCTACCTATCCCCAGCCACTGAAACCCCAGACTTACACCCATCACCCCAAACCACTGACACCCCAGACTGACACCTACCTACCCCAGACCACTGATACCCAAGACTGACACCCATCACCCCCAACCACTGACATCCCAGACTGATACCTACCTACCCCTACCTGGAGCAAGGTTCACAATGCAAGGCAGCAATCACTAAGTAACTGGTGTCGCTCGCGCTCTCCTCCTCCTGCCTGGGATTTACACTCTTCACAATGCCTCTATGTGCGATGGGAGGGCGCCTCTGATTGCATATAAACGCAGGTGATGATGACGATGATTTTTATTATTAATATTCTAGTGTAAAGCCCACCCTGCTATCTGGTCTGTGTGCGCAGTCACAACCGTGATGAACGGGAGGAAGATAAGACCCCTCTGTTATGAAGGACAGATAGTTGGGGCAACCAGGGGCAGGGGGGCTGTTTTTTTTTCTCTCACGTGACATAATCTGTGTCAATGTGTCAGAAAAGAGGCAGAATTTTGTGTTGTTTCCAGGCACCGCCTCTCAACTATACCCGACCACTGACACCTACCTACCCCCAACCACTGACACCCCAGATTGATACCTACCTACCCCCAAGCACTGACACCCACCTATCCCCAACCACTGACACCCCAGACTGACACCCATCACCCCCAACCACTGACACCCCAGATTGATACCTACCTACCTACCTACCCCCAAGCACTGATATCCCAGGCTGACACCCACCTATCCCCAACCACTGACACCCCAGACTGACACCCATCACCCCCAACCACTGACACCCCAGATTGATACCTACCTACCTACCTACCCCCAAGCACTGATATCCCAGGCTGACACCCACCTATCCCCAACCACTGACACCCCAGACTGACACCTACCTACCCCAAACCACTGATACCCCAGACTGACACCCATCACCCCCAACCACTGACACCCCAGATCGATACCTACCTACCTACCCCCAACCACTGATATCGCAGACTGACACCCACCTATCCCCAACCACTGACACCCCAGACTGACGCCTACCTACCCCCAACCACTGATACCCCAGACTGACACCCATCACCCCCAACCACTGACACCCCAGACTGATACCTGCCCCCAACCACTGACACCCCAGACTGACACCTGCCCCCAACCACTGACACCCCAGACTGACACCTACCTACCCCAGACCACTGATACCCAAGACTGACACCCATCACCCCCAACCACTGACACCCCAGACTGACAGCTACCTACCCCAAACCACTGATACACCAGACTGACACCCATCACCCCCAACCACTGACACCCCAGATTGATATCTACCTACCTACCCCCAAGCACTGATATCCCAGACTGACACCCACCTATCCCCAACCACTGACACCCCAAACTAACACCTACCTACCCCCAACCACTGATACCCCAGACTGACAACCATCACCCCCAACCACTGACACCCCAGATTGATACCTACCTATCCCCAGCCACTGAAACCCCAGACTGATACCAACCCCCAACCACTGACACCCCAGACTGACACCTACCTACCCCAGACCACTGATACCCAAGACTGACACCCATCACCCCCAACCACTGACATCCCAGACTGATACCTACCTACCCCTACCTGGAGCAAGGTTCACAATGCAAGGCAGCGTTCACTAAGTAACTGGTGTCGCTCGCGCTCTCCTCCTCCTGCCTGGGATTTACACTCTTCACAATGCCTCTATGTGCGATGGGAGGGCGCCTCTGATTGCATATAAACGCAGGTGATGATGACGATGATTTTTATTATTAATATTCTAGTGTAAAGCCCACCCTGCTATCTGGTCTGTGTGCGCAGTCACAACTGTGATGAAGGGGAGGAAGATAAGACCCCTCTGTTACGAAGGACAGATAGTTGGGGCAACCAGGGGCAGGGGGGCTGTTTTTTTTTCTCTCACGTGACATAATCTGTGTCAATGTGTCAGAAAAGAGGCAGAATTTTGTGTTGTTTCCAGCCACCGCCTCTCACCTATACCCGACCACTGACACCTACCTACCCCCAACCACTGACACCCCAGACTGATACCTACCTACCCCCAACCACTGATACCCAAGACTGACACCCACCACCCCCAACCACTGACACCCCAGACTGATACCTACCTACCCCTACCTGGAGCAAGGTTCACAATGCAAGGCAGCGTTCACTAAGTAACTGGTGTCGCTCGCGCTCTCCTCCTCCTGCCTGGGATTTACACTCTTCACAATGCCTCTATGTGCGATGGGAGGGCGCTTCTGATTGCATATAAACGCAGGTGATGATGATGATTTTTATTATTAATATTCTAGTGTAAAGCCCACCCTGCTATCTGGTCTGTGTGCGCAGTCACAACTGTGATGAAGGGGAGGAAGATAAGACCCCTCTGTTACGAAGGACAGATAGTTGGGGCAACCAGGGGCAGGGGGGCTGTTTTTTTTTCTCTCACGTGACATAATCTGTGTCAATGTGTCAGAAAAGAGGCAGAATTTTGTGTTGTTTCCAGCCACCGCCTCTCACCTATACCCGACCACTGACACCTACCTACCCCCAACCACTGACACCCCAGACTGATACCTACCTACCCCCAACCACTGATACCCAAGACTGACACCCACCACCCCCAACCACTGACACCCCAGACTGATACCTACCTACCCCCAACAACTGACACCAATCACCCCCAACCACTGACACCCCAAACTGATACCTAACTACCCCCAACCACTGACACCCCAGACTGATACCAACCCCCCAAACACTGACACCCCAGACTGACACCTACCTACCCCAGACCACTGATACCCAAGACTGACACCCATCACCCCCAACCACTGACACCCCAGACTGATACCTACCTACCCCTACCTGGAGCAAGGTTCACAATGCAAGGCAGCGTTCACTAAGTAACTGTTGTCGCTCGCGCTCTCCTCCTCCTGCCTGGGATTTACACTCTTCACAATGCCTCTATGTGCGATGGGAGGGCGCCTCTGATTGCATATAAACGCAGGTGATGATGACGATGATTTTTATTATTAATATTCTAGTGTAAAGCCCACCCTGCTATCTGGTCTGTGTGCGCAGTCACAACTGTGATGAAGGGGAGGAAGATAAGACCCCTCTGTTACGAAGGACAGATAGTTGGGGCAACCAGGGGCAGGGGGGCTGTTTCGTTTTCTCTCACGTGACATAATCTGTGTCAATGTGTCAGAAAAGAGGCAGAATTTTTTGTTGTTTCAAGCCACCGCCTCTCACATATACCCGACCACTGACACCTACCTACCCCAAACCACTGACACCCCAGACTGATACCTACCTACCCCCAACCACTGATACCCAAGACTGACACCCACCACCCCCAACCACTGACACCCAAGACTGATACCTACCTACCCCCAACAATTGACACCCATCACCCCCAACCACTGACACCCCAGACTGACACCTACCTACCCTAAACCACTGATACCAAAGACTGACACCCATCACCCCCAACCACTGACACCCCAGATTGATACCTACCTACCCCCAAGCACTGACACCCACCTATCCCCAACCACTGACACCCCAGACTGACACCCATCACCCCCAACCACTGACACCCCAGATTGATACCTACCTACCTACCTACCTACCCCCAAGCACTGATATCCCAGACTGACACCCACCTATCCCCAACCACTGACACCCCAGACTGACACCTACCTACCCCAAACCACTGATACCCCAGACTGACACCCATCACCCCCAACCACTGACACCCCAGATCGATACCTACCTACCTACCCCCAACCACTGATATCGCAGACTGACACCCACCTATCCCCAACCACTGACACCCCAGACTGACGCCTACCTACCCCCAAGCACTGATACCCCAGACTGACACCCATCACCCCCAACCACTGACACCCCAGACTGACACCTACCTACCCCAAACCACTGATACACCAGACTGACACCCATCACCCCCAACCACTGACACCCCAGATTGATATCTACCTACCTACCCCCAAGCACTGATATCCCAGACTGACACCCACCTATCCCCAACCACTGATACCCCAGACTGACAACCATCACCCCCAACCACTGACACCCCAGATTGATACCTACCTACCCCCAACCACTGATACCCAAGACTGACACCCATCACCCCCAACCACTGACACCCCAGACTGATACCTACCTACCCCAGACCACTGATACCCAAGACTGACACCCATCACCCCCAACCACTGACACCCCAGACTGACACCTCCCTACCCCAAACCACTGATACCCCAGACTGACACCCATCACCCTTAACCACTGACACCGCAGATTGATACCTACCTACCTACCCCCAAGCACTGATATCCCAGACTGACACCCACCTATCCCCAACCACTGACACCCCAGACTGACACCTACCTACCCCAAACCACTGATACCCCAGACTGACACCCATCACCCCCAACCACTGACACCCCAGATTGATACCTACCTACCTACCCCCAACCACTGATATCGCAGACTGACACCCACCAATCCCCAACCACTGACACCCCAGACTGGCGCCTACCTACCTCCAACCACTGATACCCCAGACTGACACCCATCACCCCCAACCACTGACACCCCAGACTGATACCTACCCCCAACCACTGACACCCCAGACTGACACCTACCTACCCCAGACCACTGATACCCAAGACTGACACCCATCACCCCCAACCACTGACACCCCAGACTGACACCTACCTACCCCAAACCACTGATACACCAGACTGACACCCATCACCCCCAACCACTGACACCCCAGATTGATACCTACCTACCTACCCCCAAGCACTGATATCCCAGACTGACACCCACCTATCCCCAACCACTGACACCCCAAACTAACACCTACCTACCCCCAACCACTGATACCCCAGACTGACACCCATCACCCCCAACCACTGACACCCCAGATTGATACCTACCCCCAACCACTGATATCCCAGACTGACACCCACCTATCCCCAACCACTGACACCCCAGATTGACACCTACCTACCCCCAACCACTGATACCCAAGACTGACACCCATCACCCCCAACCACTGACATCCCAGACTGATACCTACCTACCCCTACCTGGAGCAAGGTTCACAATGCAAGGCAGCGTTCACTAAGTAACTGGTGTCGCTCGTGCTCTCCTCCTCCTGCCTGGGATTTATACTCTTCACAATGCCTCTATGTGCGATGGGAGGGCGCCTCTGATTGCATATAAACGCAGGTGATGATGACGATGATTTTTATTATTAATATTCTAGTGTAAAGCCCACCCTGCTATCTGGTCTGTGTGCGCAGTCACAACTGTGATGAAGGGGAGGAAGATAAGACCCCTCTGTTACGAAGGACAGATAGTTGGGACAACCAGGGGCAGGGGGGCTGTTTTTTTTTCTCTCACGTGACATAATCTGAGTCAATGTGTCAGAAAAGAGGCAGAATTTTGTGTTGTTTCCAGCCACCGCCTCTCACCTATACCCGACCACTGACACCTACCTACCCCAAACCACTGACACCCCAGACTGATACCTACCCCCAACCACTGACACCCCAGACTGACACCTACCTACCCCAGACCACTGATACCCAAGACTGACACCCATCAACCCCTACCACTGACACCCCAGACTGACACCTACCTACCCCAAACCACTGATACCCCAGACTGACACCCATCACCCCCAACCACTGACACCCCAGATTGATACCTACCCACAAGCACTGATATCCCAGACTGACACCCATCACCCCCAACCACTGACACCCCAGACTGAAACCTACCTACGCCTAACCACTGATACCCCAGACTGACACCTACCTACCCTAGACCACTGATACCCCAGACTGACACCCATCACCCCCAACCACTGACACCCACATACCCCCAACCACTGACACCCAGACTGACACCTACCTACCCCCAACCACTGATACCAAAGACTGACACCCATCACCCCCAACCACTGACACCCCAGACTGACACCTACCTACCCCCAACCACTGACACCCAAGACTTACACCCATCACCCCCAACCACTGACACCCCAGACTGACACCTACCTACCCCAGCCACTGAAACTCCAGACTTACACCCATCACCCCAAACCACTGACACCCCAGACTGACACCTACCTACCCCAGACCACTGATACCCAAGACTGACACCCACCACCCCCAACCACTGACACCCCAGACTGATACCTACCTACCCCCAACCACTGATACCCAAGACTGACACCCATCACCCCCAACCACTGAAACCCCAGACTGATGCCTACCTACCCCAGACCACTGATACCCAAGACTGACACCCATCACCCCCAACCACTGACAGCCCAGACTGACACCTACCTACCCCAAACCACTGATACCAAAGACTGACACCCATCACCCCCAACCACTGACACCCCAGACTGATACCTACCTACCCCCAAGCACTGATATCCCAGACTGACACCCACCTATCCCCAACCACTGACACCCCAGACTGACACCTACCTACCCCCAACCACTGATACCCAAGACTGACACCCATCACCCCCAACCACTGACATCCCAGACTGATACCTACCTACCCCTACCTGGAGCAAGGTTCACAATGCAAGGCAGCGTTCACTAAGTAACTGGTGTCGCTCGCGCTCTCCTCCTCCTGCCTGGGATTTACACTCTTCACAATGCCTCTATGTGCGATGGGAGGGCGCCTCTGATTGCATATAAACGCAGGTGATGATGACGATGATTTTTATTATTAATATTCTAGTGTAAAGCCCACCCTGCTATCTGGTCTGTGTGCGCAGTCACAACTGTGATGAAGGGGAGGAAGATAAGACCCCTCTGTTATGAAGGACAGATAGTTGGGGCAACCAGGGGCAGGGGGGCTGTTTTTTTTTCTCTCACGTGACATAATCTGAGTCAATGTGTCAGAAAAGAGGCAGAATTTTGTGTTGTTTCCAGCCACCGCCTCTCACCTATACCCGACCACTGACACCTACCTACCCCAAACCACTGACACCCCAGACTGATACCTACCCCCAACCACTGACACCCCAGACTGACACCTACCTACCCCAGACCACTGATACCCAAGACTGACACCCATCACCCCCAACCACTGACACCCCAGACTGACACCTACCTACCCCAAACCACTGATACCCCAGACTGACACCCATCACCCCCAACCACTGACACCCCAGATTGATACCTACCCACAAGCACTGATATCCCAGACTGACACCCATCACCCCCAACCACTGACACCCCAGACTGACACCTACCTACGCCTAACCACTGATACCCCAGACTGACACCTACCTACCCTAGACCACTGATACCCCAGACTGACACCCATCACCCCCAACCACTGACACCCACCTACCCCCAACCACTGACACCCAGACTGACACCTACCTACCCCCAACCACTGATACCCCAGACTGACACCCATCACCCCCAACCACTGACACCCCAGACTGACACCTACCTACCCCCAACCACTGACACCCAAGACTTACACCCATCACCCCCAACCACTGACACCCCAGACTGACACCTACCTACCCCAGCCACTGAAACTCCAGACTTACACCCATCACCCCAAACCACTGACACCCCAGACTGACACCTACCTACCCCAGACCACTGATACCCAAGACTGACACCCACCACCCCCAACCACTGACACCCCAGACTGATACCTACCTACCCCCAACAACTGACACCCATCACCCCCAACCACTGACACCCCAGACTGATACCTACCTACCCCCAACCACTGATACCCAAGACTGACACCCATCACCCCCAACCACTGAAACCCCAGACTGATACCTACCTACCCCAGACCACTGATACCCAAGACTGACACCCATCACCCCCAACCACTGACAGCCCAGACTGACACCTACCTACCCCAAACCACTGATACCAAAGACTGACACCCATCACCCCCAACCACTGACACCCCAGACTGATACCTACCTACCCCCAAGCACTGATATCCCAGACTGACACCCACCTATCCCCAACCACTGACACCCCAGATTGATACCTACCTACCTACCTACCCCCAACCACTGATATCCAAGACTGACACCCACCTATCCCCAACCACTGACACCCCAGACTGACACCTACCTACCCCCAACCACTGAAACCCAAGACTGACACCCATCACCCCCAACCACTGACACCCCAGACTGATACCAACCCCCAACCACTGACACCCCAGACTGACACCTACCTACCCCAGACCACTGATAACCAAGACTGACACCCATCACCCCCAACCACTGACAACCCAGACTGATACCTACCTACCCCTACCTGGAGCAAGGTTCACAATGCAAGGCAGCGTTCACTAAGTAACTGGTGTCGCTCGCGCTCTCCTCCTCCTGCCTGGGATTTACACTCTTCACGATGCCTCTATGTGCGATGGGAGGGCGCCTCTGATTGCATATAAACGCAGGTGATGATGACGATGATTTTTATTATTAATATTCTAGTGTAAAGCCCACCCTGCTATCTGGTCTGTGTGCGCAGTCACAACTGTGATGAAGGGGAGGAAGATAAGACCCCTCTGTTACGAAGGACAGATAGTTGGGGCAACCAGGGGCAGGGGGGCTGGTTTTTTTTCTCTCACGTGACATAATCTGAGTCAATGTGTCAGAAAAGAGGCAGAATTTTGTGTTGTTTCCAGCCACCGCCTCTCACCTATACCCGACCACTGACACCTACCTACCCCAAACTACTGACACCCCAGACTGATACCTACCCCCAACCACTGACACCCCAGACTGACACCTACCTACCCCAGACCACTGAAACCCAAGACTGACACCCATCACCCCCAACCACTGACACCCCAGACTGATACCTACCTACCCCTACCTGGAGCAAGGTTCACAATGCAAGGCAGCGTTCACTAAGTAACTGTTGTCGCTCGCGCTCTCCTCCTCCTGCCTGGGATTTACACTCTTCACAATGCCTCTATGTGCGATGGGAGGGCGCCTCTGATTGCATATAAACGCAGGTGATGATGACGATGATTTTTATTATTAATATTCTAGTGTAAATCCCACCCTGCTATCTGGTCTGTGTGCGCAGTCACAACTGTGATGAAGGGGAGGAAGATAAGACCCCTCTGTTACGAAGGACAGATAGTTGGGGCAACAAGGGGCAGAGTGGGCTGTTTTATCTTCTCTCACGTGACATTATCTGTGTTTCAATGTGTCAGAAAAGAGGCAGTATTGTGTGTTGTTTGCAGCCATCGCCTCTCACCTATGCCCGACCACTGACACCTACCTACCCCCAACCACTGATACCCCAGACTTACACCCATCACCCCCAACCACTGACACCCCAGACTGATACCTACCAATTCCCAACTACTGATACCCAAGACTGATACCCATCACCCCCAACCACTGACACCCCAGACTGACACCCAATTACTCCCAACCACTGATACCCCAGACTGACACCCATCACCCCCAACCACTAACATCTAAAATTGAAACCCACATACTCTCAACCACTGACACCCCAGACTGAAACCCATCGACACCCAAACATTGACACCCCAGTCTGATACCCAAATACTTCCAACTGCTGACACCCCAGCCTCACACCCAAATACTCTCAACCACTGACACCCCAGACTGAAACCCATCTACACCCAACCACTGAAACGCCAACTGACACCCACCTACCCCCAACCACTGACACCTACCCCCAACGTCTGACTCCCACCTACCCCCAACCATTGATACCCCAGACTGACACCCATCACCCCCAACCACTGATACCCCAGACTCACACCCATCACCCCCAACCCATCTACCTGACATATCAAATTGAAACCCAACTACCCACAATCACTGACACTCCAAACTGACACCCACCTATCCCCCAACCACTCATACCCCAGACTAACACCCATCTATCCCCAACAACTGACACCCCAGACTGACACCCACCTACCCCCACCCACTGACACCACAGAAAGACACCCACCTACCCACAACAACTTACATCCCAGACTGACACCCACCTACCCCCAACCACTGACACCCCAGATTGATACCCACCTACTCCCAATCACTGACACCCATCACCCCAAACCACTGATACCCACCTACCCCCCTCCCCCAACCACTGACAGCTCAAACTGAAACCCACTTACCCCCAACCACTGACACCCCAGACTAACACCCACCTACCCCCAACCACTGAAATCCAAACTGAAACCCACCTACCCCAACCACTGACACCCACCTACCCCGAACTACTGAGACACATCTACCCCCAACCATGTACACCCCTGTTTGACTCTCACCTACCCCCACCCACTGATACCACAGCAAGACACTCACCTACCCCCAACAACTGACACCCCAGACTGACACCCATCTACCCCCACCCACTGACACCACAGCAAGACACCCACCTACCCCCAACAACTGACACCCCAGACTGACACCCATCTACCCCCAACCACCGACACCTACCCCAACATCTGACTCCCACCTACCCCAACCACTGACACCCACCTATCCTGAAGCAGTGACATCCCAAACTGACATCTGCCTACCCCCAGCACTGACACTCCAAACTGACACTCACCTACCCCCAACCACTGACATCCCAGACTGACTCTCCCCCCTTCTCCCACCTATCCTGTAAAACAAAGACGTGTGTACTTACCTATTTTTAATCCACTCCTGCAGCTCAAGCTCCCCTGTCTCAGTGACTGCCTGCTGCAGGAGAGAAGGCAGGACCGAAAATAGCTGGGCCATGCCTCCTGGAATTCACATCCATTACTGAGGGATCAGCCATTACACAGGGGAGTCAAAGTTGTGGGATCACATGGCCAGATTGAAAATAGATAAGTACACAGATCTTTTTTTTTTTTTATATATATATACGTGTTAGGCAGGATAGGTAAGAGGAGGGGGGAGGGGATATTTGTGAGAAAAGTTAGAGTTAGGCTTTTCTTCAACATTAAAGCTGAATTCCAGGAATTTATCCACTTTGTAGTTAGAAGGTCCAGCATCAGGCTCCCGGAACTACAGCCACAGCTGACTTCCCGGAGTTCTACAATCTGTTAGATAGAATTAATGATAGAGATTGGGCAGCACAGTGGCTACGTGGTTAGCACTTCCGCCTAGCACTAGGGTCGTCGGTTTGAAACCCAACCACGGCACTAGCTGCCTGGAGTTTGCATGTTCTCCCTGTGCCTGCGTGGGTTTCCTCCGGGTACTCCGGTTTCCTCCCACACTCCAAATACATGCCGGTAGGTTCATTGGCCCTAGTATATGTATCTATGTGAGTTAGGGACATTAGATTGCAAGCTCTTTGAGGATAGACACTGATGAGTAGATGGATGACTTGACCGTATGGGCGGAGCCCCGCAGGGCCATGCTCTTTTTGGTCACAGTAGGTACGGGGAGAAGATCCCCGGATCGCTGTCACAGGGAGAGAGGGATCGGGGGGAGAGCTGCAGGAGTAGGCACATGTTACATGTTCCACCTTAAAAACAAGTGGAACATGTAACATGTCCTGGAAGAAGAACTTATCCTTTAATTCATTAGGCTTGGTCTTTAAAAGGACCATTCATAAAAGAATTCACACCATCTATTAAAGTTAAAATACTGTATTAAAGGTATAAATCTGCTTTGTCTGCTCCAAATCCAATTACCAATCCAGATATTACCTGGATATTCCCTCTCCTGGACCAATAAGCTCCCCCCTGTGACCTAACTAGCTCAGTCAGTAGAGCATGAGACTCAATCTCAGGGTCGTGGGTTCGAGCCCCACGTTAGGTGTATGACATGGCAAAGGTTTTCGAGGAGCTTAGTGGTCTGGGAAAGCGAGCTGGAGACAATGAGTGCTGCCTAAGTCAGCCATCCCCGAGGGGTGATTCTTACATAATTGTGGCATTGGTTCTCTGTTTACTGCAGGCACATCTCTTGTTCAATTTACAACGTGAATGCAATATTTTTATTTAATAAAGGAAAATAATCAGTGAGCAGTATGGAGGTTTTTCTTCCGAGCTTGAGGTTAACCCCTAGGGCAGCGGTTCTCAACCTGGGGGTCGAACGACACTTTCCCAGGGGTCGCCTAAGACCATCGGAAAACACATATTTCCGATGGTCTTAGGAACCGAGACACCGCTCCTCTATCAGTCTCCAGGTGTGGGCGAGATGACATGCCGCCCCTGTCATCTGGACACACCCCCGGGATCAATCCTCGCCGGTGATTGGCAGCCGGAACAGTAACTCAGGAGAGGCACACAGGCGGTCAATCACCGGCGAGGAGGTGGAGCTTGGAGAGGAGGAGCCGAGCGGCACCGCGAAGATCGAGCGAGTGAAGAGGAGGAGAGCGGCCGGAGAAGGAAGACAGCTGACCAGTAAGTGTCTCTACCATGGGAGAGGGAGGGAGCGAGCAAGCCCAGGCTGGAGCAGGAGTCAGCAAGGTAAGTATATTTGGTGTCAGTGGGAGGAATAGTGCCCAATCATTGGTGTCACTAATACCAATGATGGGGCACTATTCCTCCCCCCACTGACACCAACGATGGGCCACTATTCCTCCCCCCACTGACACCAACGATGGGGCACTGTTCCTCCCCCCGCTGACACCAACGATGGGGCACTGTTCCTCCCCCCGCTGACACCAACGATGGGGCACTGTTCCTCCCCCCGCTGACACCAACGATGGGGCACTGTTCCTCCCCCCGCTGACACCAACGATGGGGCACTGTTCCTCCCCCCGCTGACACCAACGATGGGGCACTATTCCCCCCGCTGGCACCAACGATGGGACACTATTCCCCCCGCTTTCACCAACGATGGGGCACTATTCCCCCCGCTTTCACCAACGATGGGGCACTATTCCCCCCGCTGGCACCAATGATGGGGCACTGTCCCCCCCGCTGGCACCAATGATGGGGCACTGTCCCCCCCGCTTTCACCAATGATGGGGCACTATCCCCCCCGCTGGCACCAATGATGGGGCACTATTCCCCCCGCTGGCACCTATGATGGGGCACTATTCCCCCCGCTGGCACCAATGATGGGGCACTATTCCCCCCGCTGGCACCTATGATGGGGCACTATTCCCCCCGCTTTCACAATGATGGGGCACTATCCCCCCCGCTGGCACCAATGATGGGGCACTATTCCCCCCGCTGGCACCTATGATGGGGCACTATTACCCGCACTGGCACCAATGATGGGGCACTATTCCCCTCACTGGCACCAACGATGGGGCACTATTCCTGCCACTGATACCAACGATGGGGCACTATTCCTCCCACTGATACCAAGGATGGGGCACTATTCCCCCCACTGACACCTATGATGGGGCACTATTCCCCCCACTGGCACCAATGATGGGGCACTATTCCTCCCACTGGCACCAATGATGGGGCACTATTCCTCCCAATGGCACCAATGATGGGGAACTATTCCTACCACTGGCACCAATGATGGGGCACTATTCCTCCCACTGGCACCAATGATGGGGCACTATTCTTCCCACTGGCACCAATGATGGGGCACTATTCTTCCCACTGGCACCAATGATGGGGCACTATTCCTGCCACTGATACCAACGATGGGGCACTATTCCTGCCACTGATACCAACGATGGGGCACTATTCCTCCCACTGATACCAACGATGGGGCACTATTCCTGCCACTGATACCAACGATGGGGCACTATTCCTCCCGCTGACACCTATGATGGGGCACTATTCCCCCCACTGGCACCAATGATGGGGCACTATTCCCCCCACTGGCACCAATGATGGGGCACTATTCCCCCCACTGGCACCAATGATGGGGCACTATTCCCCCCACTGGCACCAATGATGGGGCACTATTCCCCCCACTGGCACCAATGATGGGGCACTATTCCTCCCAATGGCACCAATGTTGGGGCACTATTCCTACCACTGGCACCAATGATGGGGCACTATTCCTACCACTGGCACCAATGATGGGGCACTATTCCTCCCACTGGCACTAATGATGGGGCACTATTCTTCCCACTGGCACCAATGATGGGGCACTATTCTTCCCACTGGCACCAATGATGGGGCACTATTCTTCCCACTGGCACCAATGATGGGGCACTATTCCTTCCACTGACACCAACGATGGGGCACTATTCCTCCCCCCGCTGACACCAACGATGGGGCACTATTCCTCCCCCCGCTGACACCAACGATGGGGCACTATTCCTCCCCCCGCTGACACCAACGATGGGGCACTATTCCTCCCCCCGCTGACACCAACGATGGGGCACTATTCCCCGCACTGGCACCTATGATGGGGCACTATTCCCCGCACTGGCACCAATGATGGGGCACTATTCCCCTCACTGGCACCAATGATGGGGCACTATTCCTGCCACTGATACCAACGATGGGGCACTATTCCTCCCACTGATACCAAGGATGGGGCACTATTCCCCCCACTGATACCAACGATGGGGCACTATTCCTCCCGCTGACACCAACGATGGGGCACTATTCCTACCACTGATACCAATGATGGGGCACTATTTCTCCTGCTGATACCAAAGATGGGGCACTATTCCTACCATTGATACCAATGATGGGGCACTACTCCTCCCACTGTAAAATTACAGTTATGAAGTAGCAACGAAAATAATTTTATGGTTGGGGGTCACCACAACATGAGGAACTGTATTAAAGGGTCGCGGCATTAGAAAGGTTGAGAACCACTGCCCTAGGGGACTGACCACAGTACATATACTGCTACAAGGTGGCCCCTGTGCGCAGGATCACGTATATAAACATGATCCTGCATTCAGGGGTAGGGGAGCGCGCGATCGCCCTACCCGCGGCACCGACCGCAGCTGCGGGTGTCAATCACCTGGTCCCGGCCGGTGATTACCCGCCGGAGTCCGGATCACTGTATTGGTGTCACTGGGGATGTCAGTGACCCCAAGTCAGTTCCCCTCCCAGTGTCAGAATGTCCGCCGCAGTGCTGCCAAAAGTCGCTGATCAACACTATTATTATATTATTAGTATTAAAAAATCCAGTATCTGTACCACCATTTGTAAACGCCATAACTTTCATGTAAACCATTTAATTTACATGTACTGGGATTTATTTTTTTAGCAAAGACATGTCGCAGAATACTTTTTGGACTAAATTTAGGACAAAATTTGATTTTTACATTTTTTTTTACTGGACATGTTTTATAGCAAAATGTACAAAATATTTTTTTTCTCAAAATTGTTGGGTTATTTTTTTTTTGTAGCGCAAAAAATAAAAAACGTACAGGCGATCAAATACCACCAAAAGAAAGCCCAATTTGTGGGGAAAAAAATAATGTAAATTTAGTTTTGGTGCAGCGTTGCATGACCGCGCAATTGTCAGTTAAAGTAAAGTAGTGCCGTAACACAAACTGCTTCTGTAACTGCTTCCTGAACGCCCTAAAGCAGAAAAACTGCTACAGGTGCGCAAAAACACATATATATACGTGATTCGCGCTCCCATGGTTTTCACACCCTTCCCAGATGGAGTCAGATTGGCCGTCAGTACACCAATAATCACATTTGAACCCTTGATTGCCAGGAAGATGCTCATACACAATAAACCTCCATTGCTAGTATAGTGTCGGAACGGATCAATATCTTTGATCAGATCAGCACTATACCAGCGTTCACATTAAAGATTTTTTACAAGTTTCATAGGTGATCCAACATGAAAATAATACAGACAAACATAAATGATACAAAGTGCTACTGGTAAAGTTTAACAAAACAAATTCATAATTCTCTCCCTTTTTTTAGTGGCTTTACAGAGATTTTTTTTTTATGAAACAACCGTAACCTTAACGTGCTGCCAATTTCCTCAGTTTATTATCAAGCTATGCATAAAATACAAGCCTTTTTTAAAATCAATTCTTGAGATAGAACCCCAGGGAATTAATTTAGAGGCAATTTATGCAGTTTTAAAAAAATAGGATTTTTGACTTGGAGTATACACCCTGTTCCAAATTATTATGCAAATTCTATTTAAGTGTCCCAAAGATGAAATATTTTGTTTTTCAGTGTAACTCATGGATAGCATTGTGTCTCTGTCAGGAATGGACTGGCCAGCAATGGTGGGACTCACCTGCCTTTTGATCTGCAGTACCAGGGCTGGCCAGCGGGTGCTCCCAGCAATCAGAGACTCAACCTTTCAGCCAGCTAACACCTGGAACTGATTATACTGGTGTATTTAAGGGATGGCCAGACTTGCAGACTCTGCCTTGGTGTTGTGTTTGTCCTGGGCCCTGTATCTGTCCTGCATCCTGTTTCTGTTCCTTTGCTGACCCTGCCTGATCTGAACCGCTGCTGACTTCTCCTGCTCTGATCCCGGCTCGCTCCTGACCATCCCTCTGCCTGACCCTCTGTACGACGCTGCTTGCTACCTGTTCTGATCCCTGGCTTGTGACCCTGACCATCCCTCTGCCTGACCCTCTGTACTACGCTGCTAGCTACCTGCTGAACCTGGCCTGTGACCCCGACCCATCTCCGCTTGCTCCCCCTGTACCTACCTGCCCTATTGATATTGACCCGGCCTGCCTGACGACGCTTGCTTGTATGTACTGTTATCTGTGGGTGGTTGGTTTGGTTTGTTTGCACTGTATTATGTTTTAGTATTGCACTGCGTTTATGTTTGTATTGTTAGTGTTAATAAATTATATTGTTTATCACATATCTGAAGTCTGCGTTTCCCTGCGTCAGTCACACACCTCTGGTCATACCTGGGAGCCCTGACAGTCTCATGGCTCTTTTGATCACTGAAAACAATCTAGGACACCTGTGATAATTAGATTGGCAGGTGAGCCCAATTTAAGGAAAAACTACTAAAGGAGAGTGTTCAACATTATTAAGCAGAGCACCATTTTCAAGCAATATGGGGAAGAAAAAGGATCTCTCTGCTGCCGAAAAGAGTGAAATAGTTCAATGCCTTGGACGAGGTATGAAAACATTAGATATTTCAGGAAAACTTAAGCGTGATCATCGCACTATTAAGAGATTTGTGGCTGATTCAGAGCACAGACGGATTTGTGCAGATAAAGGCACATTAAGGAAGATTTCTGCCAGATCCATGCATTGGATCAAGAGAGCAGCTGCTAAAATACCATTACATAGCAGCAAACAGATATTTGAAGCTGCTGGTGCCTCTGGAGTCCCACGGACATCAAGGTGTAGAGTCCTCCAGAGTCTTGCAACTGTGCATAAACCTTCTATTCGGCCACCACTAAGCAATGCTCACAAGTAGAAACGACTGCATTGGGCAGAAAAATACATGAAGACTAATTTTCAAACCGTCCTGTTCACTGATGAGTGTCGTGCAAACCTGGATGGTCCAGATGGATAGAGTAGTGAATGGTTGGTGCTCGGCCACCCTGTTCCAACAAGGCTGCGACGTCAGCAAGGTCGTGGTGGAGTCATGTTTTGGGCCGGAATCTTGGGAACAGAGCAGGTCGGCCCCTTTAGAGCCCCCGAAGGTGTAAAGATGACCTCTGCAAAGTATGTGGAGTTTGACTGACCACTTTCTTCCCTGGTACAGAAGGAACAACTATGCTTTCCGTAATAAAATCATCTTCATGCATGACAATGCACCATCTCATGCTGCAAAGAATACCTCTGCATCAATGGCTGTTATGGGGATAAAAGGAGAGAAAGTCATGGTGTGGCCTCCATCCTCCTGACCTCAATCCTATGGAGAACCTTTGGAGCATCCTCAAGCAAAAGATCTATAAGGGTGGGAGGAAGTTTACATCCAAACTGCAGCTCTGGGAGGCTATTCTGACATCTTGCAAACAAATTCAAGCAGAAACTGTCCAAAAACTCACAAGTTTAATGGATGCAAGACTTGTGAAGCTGCTATCAAATAGGGGGTCCTATGTTAAAATGTAACGTGACCTGTTAAAATGTTTAAAAAGTTAAAATGTTGTTAAAAGTTTCATTGAAATAGCTTTTACTTTCAGTAAATATGCTGCAAACACAACAAATGACAATTTTCAGTTCTTTACAGCCTATAAAGTGTTTTGAAACTTACTGTGCGTAATAATTTGGAACAGTGGATTGTAAGTTTTTATGTTTAAAAAAAATACTGTTATCATTAGGAAGTTTGTTCAATAAAATTTGAATTGTACTCTTAATAGTTGATAACATGAGAATTATGCTGACTGTTATTTACATCAATTATTTAGGTAAATGAGAAAAATATAATTTGCTTAATAATTTGGAACACGGTGTTGTATAGTGTCCCTAAAAATGCAGCATTAGCGAGATCAGCCCCAGCACCTGCCTTTAGCCCCTACGCTTACCCACCCCTTCTCCCCCAGCAAGTGCCGTGTCAGTAGGTCACTGTCACTTGATACATTGTACACAAAAATGCAATGTTCGCAGAATCAGACCTGATCTGTTAGCACTTGCCGATAAATTTTGATGACTCTCATATGCAGAAGAGTGCCAATACTAGTGCCACGCTATCTTTGGTAAACTGGCTAGCACCAGCGGTCTAGTACATCCTGGTCTTTCACATACCTCTTAGATTGTAAGCTCCCAGGACCAGGCCCTCCTAACCCTCTTGTATTGAACTGTATTGTGTCCCGTTATATTGTAAAGCACTGAGCAAACTGTTGGCGCCATATAAATCCTGTATAATAATAATAATAATAATACCAGCACTGCAGTATGACTTGGCAACGTGGCGAGTCCCATAAGCGCAGTACAAGCTGGTGCGGTGGCGAGCACAAGTATTGTCCCGCAACCACCAAGAACGCACACATAGGCCTGTAGAACCCCTAATATCTTTCTTGCAAATCCCGATTGGAAGCCCACAAATTCTGCAGCACCCGTACTTCCCCCATTCACTGCCCAACCTGGAATTCAGGTGGAAATAGCAAATTTAACTCCTCCCCTTGATTTTTTGGAGCGGTTTTTCACGGAAGATCTGTATGCATTGATTGTGGATCCAAGCATTTTATATGTACAACAATTTATCGCCACCAACCCAAATTCAATCCTTGCCAGACCAATTGCATGGAAACTCATTACGGTTTCCGAATTTATATTTTTCGGGGGCCTAACCCTCAACATGGGCATTACTAAAAAAAATGAATTGCAGTTGTATTAATCCACAGACCAGATTCATCATATGCTGTGTTCTCTGCTGCCATGGCCAGGCATAGATATGAGAGTATAATGTGCTTTATGCATTTCAAAGACAATACACCCTGTCGTCCTCGGGGTGACCCTGAATTTGACCGGGTACACAAAATTCAGCCCCACGCAAATCAACTTAACCAAAAATTTGCAGATGTTTATATCGCACAGCAAAAAATCTGTGTCAATGAGTCCCTTATAAAATTTTTCTGGCCGTCTTGCATTCAAACAATTTCTCCCCAGCAAGCGTGCCAGATATGGGATCAAGATGTAGAAGACCTGTGAGAGGACAACAGGCTATACTTATAAGTTTCGGATTTACGAGGGAAAAGATAGTCACGTGGAGTTCCACGGATGCCCAAACTACATGGAGAGTAGTGGTAAGATAGTTTGGGACTTGGTGTCATCCTTTTTACATAGGGGATACCACTTATACGTGGACAATTTTTATTCAAGCGTGACACTATTTAGACATTTGTACCATCTTGGAACTGGCGCATGTGGCACCGTGTGACCTAATGTGTGCCCACCATTAGAAGTGGGTGGATGCAGGGCGGTATATTTTAATGGTGGGCATACCACACTTTTTTTGGCAGAGATTTCTTCTCTTTTTTTCCCCCCATTCAGTTCACAGGCTGCATACAAAAAAAAAAAAAAGAAGAACATAGCATATATACGAAACAAGGACCAGCGACGTACTGGTACATCACTGGACTTTGAATGGTTATACCAGGATGATGCCTACAGCTTCAGGCATGATCCTGGTATAATTGTTTTCAGCTGGCGATCACCTTTCACGTAAAAGCAACCCTAGTGGCTAATTAGCTGCAGGATTGCTTTTACAAGCAGCGGGAGACAATGCCCCCCCTACCTTGCTGCCTTCTATGGCCTTCTCAGGCAGCCTTGTGCCATCGGCGGAACTTGAGAATGCAGCCGGTGTTTCTGCCAGCTGACCATAGAGGTGATTGGAGACCAGAATGGTGCCAATCATCTCTATAGCCTAAGAAATCAGAAGCTACGAGCATTTCATCACTTCAGTTTCGCAAGATATAAACAGTGCCACTTTTTGGAAAGTAGACACCCCAAGGAATTTGATAATTTGATAATACATGGTAAGTATTTTGCAGATTTCTTTTGTTGCCAGAAATTTTTGGAAAATGAAGGAAAAAAGAACATTTTTTCTTTTCTGCTGTTATATTTCAAAACCTTGTAAGAAAAAATGAGGTCTGCAAAATACTCACCATGCCTCTCTTTAAATTCCTTGGGGTGTCTACTTTCCAAAAAGGGGTCATTTGGGGGGGGGGGGGGGGGTTTGATGCTATGCAGGCATTTCAGGGCCTTCGAAACTGTAATAGGTAGAGAGGAAGTGAAATGAGGAAGTTACGCACCTTCAGGTTTTCAAAGTGGTCATTGGATTTCAGGCTTCTGTATGTGGCTAGGCTCCCAAAAAGTCTCACACATGTGGTATCCACATACTCGGTAGAAGTAGCAGAATGTATTTTAGGGTGTAATTCCACATATACCCATGGCGTGTGCAAGAAATGTATAATTTAAATGACAACTTTGTGTAAAAAAAAAGTTTTTGTCATTTTCCAGAAACTTGTGGAAAAAAAAAAAAAATCTTCCATGGACTCAAAAAGCCACTCAGTAGATAGCTTAGGGCGTCTACTTTCCGAAAAGGGGTAATTTGGGGGTGTTTGTACTATCCTGGTATTTTAACACCTCAAGAAATGTGATAAGCAGTCAGAAAGTAAAACTGTGTAAATTACATTATCTATACCAGTGGTTCTCAACCTTTCTAATGCCGCGACCCTTTAATACAGTTCCTCATGTTATGGTGACCCCCAACCATAAAATTATTTTCGTTGCTACTTCATAACTGTAATTTTGCAGTGGGAGGACTAGCGCCCCATCACTGATGTCAGTGGGATGAATAGTGCCCCATCATTGGTGTCAGTGGGAGGAATAGTGTCCCATCACTGGTGTCAGTGGGGGGAATAGTGCCCCATCATTGGCGTCAGTGGGGGGAATAGTGCCCCATCATTGGCGTCAGTGGGAGGAATAGTGCCCCATCATTGGCGTCAGTGGGGGGAATAGTGCCCCATCATTGGCATCAGTGGGAGGAATAGTGCCCCATCATTGGCATCAGTGGGAGGAATAGGGCCCCATCATTGGTATCAGTGGGAGGAATAGGGCCCCATCATTGGTATCAGTGGGAGGAATGGGGCCCCATCATTGGTGTCAGTGGGGGGAATGGTGCCCCATCATTGGCGTCAGTGGGAGGAATGGTGCCCCATCATTGGCGTCAGTGGGAGGAATGGTGCCCCATCGTGGGTGTCAGTGGTGGGAGGAATAGTGCCCCATCGTGGGTGTCAGTGGTGGGAGGAATAGTGCCCCATCGTGGGTGTCAGTGGTGGGAGGAATAGTGCCCCATCGTGGGTGTCAGTGGTGGGAGGAATAGTGCCCCATCGTGGGTGTCAGTGGTGGGAGGAATAGTGCCCCATCGTGGGTGTCAGTGGTGGGAGGAATAGTGCCCCATCGTGGGTGTCAGTGGTGGGAGGAATAGTGCCCCATCGTGGGTGTCAGTGGTGGGAGGAATAGTGCCCCATCGTGGGTGTCAGTGGTGGGAGGAATAGTGCCCCATCGTGGGTGTCAGTGGTGGGAGGAATAGTGCCCCATCGTGGGTGTCAGTGGGGGGAGGAATAGTGCCCCATCGTGGGTGTCAGTGGGGGGAGGAATAGTGCCCCATCGTGGGTGTCAGTGGGGGGAGGAATAGTGCCCCATCGTGGGTGTCAGTGGGGGGAGGAATAGTGCCCCATCGTGGGTGTCAGTGGGGGGAGGAATAGTGCCCCATCGTGGGTGTCAGTGGGGGGAGGAATAGTGCCCCATCGTGGGTGTCAGTGGGGGGAGGAATAGTGCCCCATCGTGGGTGTCAGTGGGGGGAGGAATAGTGCCCCACTGTGGGTGTCAGTGGGGGGAGGAATAGTGCCCCATCGTTGGTGTCAGTGGGGGGAGGAATAGTGTCCCATCGTTGGTGTCAGTGGGGGGAGGAATAGTGCCCCATCGTTGGTGTCAGTGGGGGGAGGAATAGTGCCCCATCGTTGGTGTCAGTGGGGGGAGGAATAGTGCCCCATCGTTGGTGTCAGTGGGGGGAGGAATAGTGCCCCATCGTTGGTGTCAGTGGGGGGAGGAATAGTGCCCCATCGTTGGTGTCAGTGGGGGGAGGAATAGTGCCCCATCGTTGGTGTCAGTGGGGGGAGGAATAGTGCCCCATCGTTGGTGTCAGTGGGGGGAGGAATAGTGCCCCATCGTTGGTGTCAGTGGGGGGAGGAATAGTGCCCCATCGTTGGTGTCAGTGAGGGGAGGAATAGTGCCCCATCGTTGGTGTCAGTGGGGGGAGGAATAGTGCCTCATCGTTGGTGTCAGTGGGGGGAGGAATAGTGCCCCATCGTTGGTGTCAGTGAGGGGAGGAATAGTGCCCCATCGTTGGTGTCAGTGAGGGGAGGAATAGTGCCCCATCGTTGGTGTCAGTGAGGGGAGGAATAGTGCCCCATCGTTGGTGTCAGTGGGGGGAGGAATAGTGCCCCATCGTTGGTGTCAGTGGGGGGAGGAATAGTGCCCCATCGTTGGTGTCAGTGGGGGGGAGGAATAGTGCCCCATCGTTGGTGTCAGTGGGGGGAGGAATAGTGCCCCATCGTTGGTGTCAGTGGGGGGAGGAATAGTGCCCCATCGTTGGTGTCAGTGGGGGGAGGAATAGTGCCCCATCGTTGGTGTCAGTGGGGGGAGGAATAGTGCCCCATCGTTGGTGTCAGTGGGGGGAGGAATAGTGCCCCATCGTTGGTGTCAGTGAGGGGAGGAATAGTGCCCCATCGTTGGTGTCAGTGGGGGGAGGAATAGTGCCCCATCGTTGGTGTCAGTGGGGGGAGGAATAGTGCCTCATCGTTGGTGTCAGTGGGGGGAGGAATAGTGCCCCATCGTTGGTGTCAGTGAGGGGAGGAATAGTGCCCCATCGTTGGTGTCAGTGAGGGGAGGAATAGTGTCTCATCGTTGGTGTCAGTGGGGGGAGGAATAGTGCCCCATCGTTGGTATTAGTGACACAAATGATGGGGCACTATCCCTCCCACGGACACCAATGATACTTACCTTGCTGACTCCTGCTCCAGCTTGGGCTCGCTCTCTCCCTCTACCATCTACAGCCTGCATACCTGGCTGCAGCAGCAAAATTTGCACTTACCTGTCAGCTGTCTTCCTTCTCTGGCCTCTCTCTTCACTCGCTCCTGCAGCTCCCTCGATCTTCTTTGATCTACGCGCGCTGCCGCTCGGCTCCTCCTCTCCAAGCTCCACCTCCTCGTCGGTGATTGGCCGCCTGTGTGCCTCTCCTGAGCTACAGTTCCGGTGGCCAATCAGCGGCGAGGAGGCGGTGACAGGGGCAGCATATCATCCCGCCCACACATCGCCGGAGACAGGAGCGGTGTCTCGGTTCCTAAGACCATCGGAAATATGTGTTTTCCGATGGTCTTAGGCAACCCCTATGAAATGGTCGTTCGACCCCCCAAAGGGGTCGCGACCCCCAGGTTGAGAACCGCTGATCTATACCATAGTTTGCAGATGCTATAACTTTCACAAAAAGCAATAAATATATACTTATTGGGATTTTTTCAACCAAAAACATGTAGCAGAATACGTTTTGGCCTAAATTTAGGACAACATTTTAGTTTTTTTTGGATATTTTTCATGACAGAAATGAGAAAATGTTTTGTTTTTTTTAAAAATGATTTTTTCTCAAAACTTTTTTTTGTTTATAGTGCCAAAATTAAAACTACACAGGTGATCAAATACCACCAAAAGAAAGCTCTATTTGTGTGAAAAAAAAGACAAATTTAGGTACCATATTGCACGACAGCGCAATTATCAGTTAAAACTAGTGCAGCGCTGTATAGCAAAAAAAAAAAAAAATGGCGTAAATTGCAGTATCTATACCACAGTTTGTAGACATTATAGCTTTCAAACAAAGCAATCAATATACACTTATTGGGATTAGAAGTATAGCCAAAAGAGATTTGGGCCTACTTCTCCTTTAATGAAGGAAAATAATCAGTGAGCACTATGGAGGTTCTTCTCTTTTGTTGAGCTTGAGGTTAAGCGCTTATGTGAACCAGTGGCTATGAAAAGCAGTGAAATCATGACTGCTGTGCTGTGTGCTAATTGAATCCATCTGGCAGAATTGGAGATTCTGTGTCCTTCATGCGGGTCTGATCTTTGTATTGAAGATCAAACTACAAGGTCAGAGTACACCTTTGGAGGATTGGTGTCACCCATCCTGTGTTCAGCTGATTGTGTTTTTTGTACCCAGAGCACTGGTTATGTCACAGACTTTGGTGGGCTTTGAGCACATTATTTTGTTGCAGTTTTATCACCATTTATTGTGCATTTTACTATTTACTGTGTCATCTTCACAAGCTATCAAACATAACTATATATATTCTAAATGCAATAACTACTGGGGATTATCCCAGAAAATACATATTACATAGGGCTATAAAATATATATTTTTTTAATTTGTATTTTATCTATTTACATTTGGGTTGTTGTGTTGGGGTATACCTTTTTGGTAGCTGCTAAGGGGTTTGTAATTTAATATTCACTTAGGAAATATACAAGGTGCAGGCATTTTCTCTCATCACATCTTAGATGGTATACAACACTTTTTACAATAATTAAATTTTCCATGCCTGGCAATAACTTACGTTGGAGGGGAGGTGGCCAAATGGGTTCTTTACTACTTATGTTATGATCATGCCTGCCTGTAAGCAGTTATTGGAACATGGGATTCGGGCTTTTTGCTGAAGGTACAGGTGTATTACAAAAGCCAATTGTGAAATGGCAATCCTCAGAACAGGCAGAGACAACTTCTCCCCTACTCTAAGGCCCCTCATTAGGAATGTCCTTTCTGCAGCTAGATGAACCACTTGAAGAGCAAGTCTTTTCTGAATATTTTTGTTTACATGTAAAAAAAAAAATATATTATATAATAAATAAATAATATATAATTTAATAAAACGAAGATTTTAGAGCAATGGTAGTAGTGCAGATAGATGTCATTTAATTCTGGAACAGATAAGCAACTGTGGATCACGCACCTGCCCAGTTCCTGGGATGAGCATTGGGTGGGTAGTAGCGCTTTCTTTTCTTTTCTCACAACAGATGGACAACACCACTTGTGATAGCATAGGCAGTGACAGATACTCTTTATTGAGAGATCTGGGGTCTTCTAGACCCCAGATCTCTCCTCTGCCTTTAAAAGCTTTGGACCAAACCAATATTGGTTTGATCCGATGCTTTTCCAAAACCAGTTACTATTTGTCTGCAAAACGGGAAAACCAGAAAGGACTAAATACTTGTTGCTTACTTGTCAGTTTCTTACACGATAGAGATGATCATCCACTGAAGCAGTGGCATAATCCCTCCCACTGACAAATAACAAGGGAGCACTATCCCTCCGACTAACACCAAGGATGGGCAGTATTCCTTCCACTGACCCCAACGATAGGGCATTATTCCTAACTTTTCTATCATTTGTGGAGCAGAATGTAGAATATTTGCATGATTTATGCCCTGAGTATAGCATTAGATTTTTTTATATAATCCACTATTAGTTATGTGTGGTTTGTTTCATTCTGAATCAAATTTCGGACAAATTTTTTTGTTATTCAGATATATCAGAATTCCAAATGACCAAAATAAAAATGTTAAAACAAATCCAAAATAACGAAACTAAATTTGATTCGAAAACAAATTCGAACAAACATTTGAAAACAAATTTAAAGCGGAGCTCCACCCAAAAGGGGGAAGTTTCGCTTTAAGGACTGGTCCCCCACTCCCTGTTAAGGATTGGCACCTTTGGGAACCAGGTATCTGAAATTGACAGGTACCCATTCTCACTTCCGCTGTGATTGCGTAAGAGATCGGAAGCGGAAGTTGTCCTCCCCCCCTCAAAACCCGTAGTCATCTGGGGCACGTGACAGGGACCATTCACAAAGAGCAGCGCTACTGGCAAATTAACATTGAGCACCCAGATGTGAATCAGCAAGCTGTGACATCCGGGTGCCCACACTGAAGATGCCGACACTGGGAACACAGGGCGGCCGGTGAAACGGGTTGAGGGGAGGACACCGTGGGATCGAGGGACAGGTAAGTGTCCGTTTTTGTAGCTGCTACCTTTTATTTATTTTTTTATATTCACTGGAACTCCGCTTTAAACTCAAATTTGAAAACAAGAATACAACTAAGTAGATTCTAGAACAGAAAAGAAAGGAATAAAGAAAAGAATAGAGGAAAAATAAAAGCATAGAAAAATAATAATACAGAATGCAAAAGAGAATATAATTTAATAGAATAGAAAGGAATAGAATCAATATTTTATAAGACAACAGAAAATCAAAGAATAGAATAGAAAAGATTAGAACAGAAAATCAAAGAACTGTCACTGTACCAGCACCCTATCAACATTTGTCAGTGTACCCCTGCACAAAAAACATCTCCAACACTGCCCAAGAACATCTGTCACAGTGCACCACAAAACCACTGTAAAATTGTACCATTCACAAAAAACTCGGTACTACTAGCGTCTCATCAACTTCTTTTCTGATTTTGCTCGAATTCGAAATTCAAATCCCCCCCCCCCCCCCGAATTTAAGCAGGCCATACATGTGTAGATTTTCGGCCAATAATATTCGTAAGAAAAGCCGTACGAAAATCCTTTGCACATTCGATGAATGGACGAATGTTGTTCAAAAATTGTCTTTTGCTTTTAACATACGATTTAAAAATAAATGTACTTTCTGATTGAGAACCACATACACTGGCCGAAAATTCTTTTGATCGAAAAAAAAGTTTTCCTTCCTGCCCCTTAGAATGTTTCCGTCGCTGCGGTCGCAAACAAACATTGATTTGACCCCACTAGCGGTTGGAAAATCAGATGAATATTCTTGAAAGTAATATTTTCGGATGAAAAGCTACACGTGTGTGGGCCAGCTTAACTTTTCATATTCGGTCAAATTTTTTCGAATTCGGTTGAATCAATATTGAATGTGAACGAATTTTCGAATTTGGCCAAAATGTTTTCAAATTGAATTCGAATACGAATTACCGAAACAAATCTCGAAAACGAATTTACCGAATCCAACTAAACAGATTTCGAATCGAAACAAAACTAATTTTTTCATTTTGCACATGTCTATCCACAATGCCATATTCTATAAGGTCTGTAATTTTCATGATTCTCTCATTTTTCCTTCATTGTCTTACTACATTATAACACATGCCAACGCAATCAAAAGCATTTAAGTGCATGAATAGAAATGTTCAGAAAGCAGCAATGACAATATACCAATGCTTTAAAAAAAATCATAAAAACAAAGTGAAAATCCTTTTATAAGTTTAACCTGGCTTTGCTGGCCTTGTAAAGGTGATAAATACAGTATACTCCCTAGAAAGATTAACCACTTGCCCTCCTGAGGATTTTCCCTTCCTGACCAGGCCATTTATTGTGATACAGCGCTGTGTTATTTTAACTGACAATTGCGAGGTTATGCAACGCTGAACCCAAATTAAATTTACATCCTTTTTTTCCCCACGAATTGTGCTTTCTTTTGGTGGTATTTGATTGCCTGTGTGTTATGCGTTATTTAATTTTTTTAAAAAGTCAAATTATTTCAAAATGTATTCTGCTACAAGTCTTTGCTAAAAAAAAATCAGTTGCGACTGCGCACACTGACCAGATAGCAGGGAAACGCACTGGAATACATGGAAACGCATCAAAAATGCCCTGGAATACATTTAAATACACCAGAAATGCATCAAAATGCACATAAATGAACTGAAAAGCATGGAAACGCAACAGGAACCCAGATGTCCTCAATTGAGGTGAAGCAAATAGAGAAAACGCAATGGACAGCTTCCAAAACACACTGGAATGCATCAGAATGTACATGTCCTGATTTTCAGTGAAAAAAAAGAGAAAGAAAATGCACCTGAAAAAATGCATAGAAATTGCATCGGAATGCATGTAAATGCACTGAAATGAACTGGATTGAATGTAAATGCACCAGAATGCAAATAAATGCATGGAAACGTACCGGCATGCGTATGTCCTGAATTGAGATGAAAAAAAAAGGGAAAAACAGCTGGGATGCATAAAAATGCATGCAAAAAGCACCAGAATGCACAGAAAAGAGGAATGCATCAAAACTGCATCAGCGCATCGAAATGCCGAAATTATGGTGTGAACCAGCCCTTATTGTCTGTATACTTCCAGCCATCGCCATTCACCTATGCCCGACCACTGACACCCACCTACCCCCAACCACTGATACCCCAGACTGACACCCATCACTCCCAACCACTGACACCCACCTATCCCCCAACCACTGACATCTCAAATTGAAACCCACCTAGCCCCAACCACTGACGCCCCAACCACTGACACCCCAGCAAGACACCCACCTACTTCCAACCACTGACACCCCAGACTGAAACCCATCTGCCCCCAACCACTGACACCTCAGACTGAAACCACCTACCACCCCCAACCACTGACATCTCAAATTGCAACCTACTTACTCCCAACCACTGATATCCCAACCTGAAACCTCATCTACCCCCAACCACTGCACTTCAAATTGACACCTGCCTACCTCCCCCAACCACTGACACTCCAGCCTGACACCCACCTACTCCCAACCACTGACACCCCAGACACTCACCTACCTCCCACTACTAACACCCCAGACTCCCACCTACCTCCCACCACTGACACCCATCACCCGCAACCACCGACACCCCAGATTGACACCCACGTACCCCCAACCACTGACACCCCAGAGTGACACCTGTAGCAATTGTGTATACAGAGATGGACGCGGTCATCCATCTTGCTAAGGATCCTCCATCTTGTATCTCTCTCCTCCAAATCCCCTCTCCCTCTCTTTTCAGTGACGTGGTCCCTGGATGTTGAGTTCAAAAGGCATCAAGACTCAGCAGGAGAGCTTCATGGTTATAAATCCCAAATTAGCTGGTTCCCGGGTGTCTGTTTGCTTCTCAATCTGAGAGCATCGTAAAACCATAAACCGGTCCTTCACTGAGCTGTTCATGAGTTGGACGGCAGGGTGTATCCTTCCCTCATGCCTTCGGCCCACCTCATCTCACAGGAGGTGTAGACTGAATGGGCCAAAGAGACAGAGGGAATGTCGCAGTCAGGGATCCAGAGGTCCCGCAGGGTCTTGGCATCACCGATAGTCTCGGTCCCCAAACAGGATCAGATGACCAGGCTTTGTGAGAACCTTGGAAAACTGAGCGCCAGCCCTGTGGTTGTGGCCTACCCCATGCCCAGGAGCCATGAGGTAATGAAGCATCCGGCAGCTGCCCGCTGTCTAACCATCATGGACCTGAGCAGAGGGTATGGGCCACCATCTCTAACCCAGGAGGCTCAGGACGAGTCAGCCTTCACCACCCCATGTGGCTTGCCTGAATTCCCGGGAAAGCTAATTGGGGTTGAGAACGTACCAACCACCTCCCCAGGGGTCAGGAATGACCTACAATATGGAGTGGAACTGTGTGCAGTTGCCCACTTTAGGGGCCTTGCAGTGTTCGGCCCTGTCTGGGAAGAGCAATTTGGACCCCTGTCACTAGTCAGGAACAAACTGCCCGTGCCTAGTCTGACAATCAAAAATTTTAACTGTCAGAGGGGCATGTCAGTGGTTCAGCACTGGGAACCACCTGTAGGAAGAGACCCCCAGAGGTCTAGAAATGGGGAGACTGAGGCAGTTACGGCTTGGCCTACTCCCCAGGCCAAAAAGCAGGTTACGTCAGTCTTGGTACAGCTGGCTACGGTAAGATGCCTGGGTGCAACTATCATGGCTCAGCTGAGCCTGTGACTGACCTAGCAGACAGGAAACTGATGGAAATGGTGTCCTGGATGCTAGCAGGTAAAGAGGACTGTTCATCTTGGACGAAGGTACCTGTAGACACATCTGGAAGGCGAGTTCCAGAATTCGCCTGTCTGGTTCCGGTGCACACAGGCGCCACTACCTTCGGGTCAGATATAGTCCTGGGCCTGAGGAAGGATATTGGAGAGGAAAATCTCATTCTCTACCTCGACAAGAAGCTACATCTCAATATGTTAGCATATGACACCCCTGAACAGAAGTGTTTTGTGAACAGGTGGGCACCGTGGCAGTTGCCACGATATCCGGATAGTCACAGCTGACTAATGCTCACCCCTGACAACTCACTTGGTTGGCACAAAAGTGTTGCTGGGGAGAACAGCACCCTTCCCTGAAGGAACCTGGTTCTCCTGCAGTGCAGTTGTACCAGATCACCCCACGGTGAACCACTGGGTAGAATGGATTTGTGCCCTGGTCAGCCAAACCAACAGCAGGAGTCGGTTGCATCAGGAGGGAAATTGCAGTTCCCTCTCATGCAACCACCTGAGGGGGGAGGTGTAGCAATTGTGCATACAGAGATGGACGCGGTCATCCATCTTGCTAAGGATCCTCCATCTTGTATCTCTCTCTCCTCCAAATCCCCCCTCCCTCTCTGTTGAGTGACATGTGGTCCCTGGATGCTGAGTTCAAAAGGCATCAAGGCTCAGTGGGAGAGCTTCATGGTTATAAATCCCAAATTAGCTGGTGTCCAGGTGTCTGTTAGCTTCTCAATCTGAGAGCATCATAAAACCATAAACCAGTCCTTCACTGAACTTCAAAGACATTCCAGGTAGCCGTAAAAACAGACATCACATTTAAAATCCACTTTCCCCTATAATTTTATATCTGGAGCTGGAAAATAATTACATAAAAACCAAGCATATATTCGGTTAGCTCAGTTTAATACAAGTTGTCTGATATCTTACACCCCCTAGCTGAAATCTACAGGAGAGCAGAAAACGATATCTCCTTAACCGTCCCAAGCAGGTATGTCATATTTAATATCTAGACGTTCAGCAGATGATTCTACATATTAATCTACTAGTGGCTAGGCTGCTACATGCACCGAAGGTAAGTTATTGATCATGATATAACTGCGAGAGATTTTGGTTCTAGCTCCCCAAATGAGGCGATTGGTTCTCTGCTTCAAGGAGACACCCTGCCGAGTTTCTAGAAAAAGGCTGTTATGCTTGGAGCAGGGAGTTAAGCTAAGCTGAAGTTGAAGAATCTTCCCATTTAACATCGGAACCAACTTGGGAGACGATACCCTTTTGCTTTGAAACTTGATCTGCTTAACCCAGGACTTTTGGCAAGTACTCTATCTCTCCAAACATCTTTCAGTTATCTCTTTGCTGTGTTATTGCTCTCTCTCTCTCTCTCTATATATATATATAGGCTACATCTTTTCTGTAAATATTTTTATTGCACCCTTTTGACCTTTTAGTAATACAATCTGTCTGAAAGTGTTGAACTGTTTCTAAAGCTCTTTACTGCAAACTAAGAATCCCTGTCTCTGAAGAGCCATACTGTGTATTTTTAAACGTCTGCATACATCTGTCTGTCATACATCTGTCTGTGGTGACATTGTGTATCCAGACGATTATTCAATTATCATAGTGTTATTGCTCATACTGCCGAGTTTCCTCTTTCTCTGTACAAAAAGGAGAAGGTGGCAGTGTGAAGGGTCAATTGCATAATTAACCTGACCCAGTAACAATCGCTTTCAGGCTGCAGGTACAGATTGTGGTCCATTAGCTGGAAAATCTTTGTGCAGGGTGCAGCTGGGCGTGGCATTGTTATGGACGTGACAGCGCGGTTTTAGATTGGCTAGTCATTCGGTCACGAGTTTGGTCAGAAGGGCTGGGGTCTGACGCCACGATCGTCACAACACCCATCTACCCCCAACACCCGACTGACACTCACCTACCCCCAACCACTGGCACCCAAAACGGACTTCCACCTACCCCCAACCACTGACATCTCAAATTGAGACCCACCTACCCACAAAGCACTGGCACCTCAAACTGACACTCACCTACCCCCAACTACTGACACCCCAGACTGACTCCCAACCACTGACACCTCAAACTGACATTCACCTACCCCTAACCATTGGAACCCACCTACCCCCAACAACTGACACCTTAGACTTACCCTCACCTCCAACGACAGACACACCAGACTCACCTTCCACCCCAACCACTGACACCCACCTATCCCCAACCACCGACATCCCAGACTAGCACCCACCTATCAACCAACCACCGACATCATCTTTTTTTTTTTTATAAATATTTATTTATTTTCAAGTCTTATACATTTCAACATTTTATTATTATAATTATCAAAACAGTAATTTATATAATTTATTTGACCATATATATAACTTCCTTTTCTTACCATCCCCCCTCCCAAACTCCCCCTCCCCTCTATCCCCCCTCCCCTCCATCCCTCTCCCACCCACGCTCCACTTTCCTTTTTCTCTCATTAACTCCATGTCTTTCTGTTATTCCTAAACCCTATTCTAATTCCACTTCCAGGAATGTTATCTCATCATATATTTCACCTTTACTTTATATTCTTCCCAGACTTTCCAGTTTTTATTATACAACTCCAACTTGTCCTCGTGCGTATAATACAATCTTTCTGTCCCGGATAGCTGATTTACTCTACTTATCCAATCCTCCTCAGTTGGCACCTCTCTTTTCTTCCAGAACCTGGGGATCAGACTCTTTGCTGCGGTCAAGTAATGCCATATCCCGGAACTCTTGTATACTTGTATACCCAACCAACCACCGACACCATACTAACCCCAAGCACTGACACCAGCCTAGCCCAAACCATTGACACCCACCTACCTCCAACCACTGACAACCCAAACATGGGTGTCTCAATGTCAGTGCTCAGTAGGATTGATAACAGATCCCTACTATCAGTGTCATCTACATATCGGACCTCCATGGTCTTCATGGTTTGTAAAGTGGAAGAATAGCCTAGCTTTAACTATTCTTAAAAATGTTCCCTCCCCCCTTCTCCTATCTATCCTGTATAACAAAGATGTGTGTACTTACCTATTTTTAATCCACTCCAGTCATGTGATCCTGCAGCTCCAGTTCCCCTGTGTCAGTGACTGCCTGCTGCAGGGGAGAGGAGGGAGGACAGACAATGGCTAGGCCATGCCTCCCAGAATTAACAGCCATTACTGAGTGATCAGCCATTACACAGGGGAACCAAAGTTGTGGGATCACATGGCCAGATTGAAAATAGGTAGTACACAGATTTTTTTTAATTTTTTTTTTTATATGGGTTAGGCAGGATAGGTAGGAGCAGGGGGGAGGGGATAATTGTGTGAAAAGTTAGAGTTAGGCTTTTCTTCAATATTAAAGCTGAATTCCAGGAATTCATCCACTTTGTAGTTAGAAGGTCCAGCATCAGGCTCCCGGAACTACAGCCACAGCTGACTTCCCGGAGTTCTATCAATCTGTCAGATAGAATTAATGATAGAGATTGGGCAGCACAGTGGCTACGTGGTTAGCACTTCCGCCTAGCACTAGGGTCGTCGGTTTGAAACCCAACCACGGCACTAGCTGCCTGGAGTTTGCATGTTCTCCCTCTGCCTGCGTAGTTTCCTGTTTCTTCCCACACTCCAAAGACATGGCAGTAGGTTAATTGGTCCTAGTATATGTATGTACGTATGTGAATTAGGGACATTAGATTGCAAGCTCTTCGAGGACAAACACTCGTGTGGATGGATGACACTGCCGTATGGGCGGAGCTCCGCAGGACCATGCTGTTTTTTATCACAGTAGGTATGGGGAGAAGATCCATATATTCACACCATCTATTAAACTTTTACATATTCTCAGATGGTAAGTGTGTTATGTTTAAGCTGAACCCCAGGAACAAAAACTTTAAGTATACTGTATTAAAAAGGTATAAATCTGCTTTGTCTGCTCCAAATGCAATTACAAATCCAGATATTACCTTGTAAAAGTACAAGTGATATTATCACTGTGCTGCATTGCAACCAACACTGTCTCCAGCTTTCTCTACTGGACCAGCAAGCTCCCCCCTGTGACCTAACCACATGTGATACTTGTATTCCCTTTTTCTGTCCTCACCTCTGCATTTGGTCACATAGGCTACAGAGAAATACTGAATAAATATAGGTGGCGCCAGAACAAGAATAGTGATTATTACAGTCAAAATTGTATATCAATAATACCAGCTGCAAAATCTACCCTGCAATAAGGTGCATACAAGTACAAAAATACATAGACTACGCTAGTAAAAAAAAATATAAAAAACAACGTCTCACCACTCAAAGACCTGCCCTACTAGTTTCGTCATTCGACGTCCTCACGGAGCAGATGAGTGTGAGTTGTCCTACCCACATTATATATGCACTGGAAATAAGTCGTACAGCTGTCAGTGATCTGAGAGCATGTAACAAAACATGACAAATATATAGAGCTTTTGTTGATAGATTTTATATATTTTTTGTTTGTTTTGAGCGGAGCCCTCCTTTATTGGTGGTGCATGGCCCTTTAATTGGACTACAGTTGACTGACATGTCCTATGGATTAATATATACTATTGAGCGCTTTATCATTGATACGTTTATATATATTTAGTATTATCCTTGCCTCCATGATACGTTTTTTTCAGTGTCGAGCGTGGCAATCTGTCATTGGCGTGTCATGTTTTGTTACATGATCTCAGATGACTGACAGCTGTACGACTTGATTGCAGTGCACATATGAGGGTAGGACATCTCACACTCATTTGCTCCATGAGGAAGTCAAATGACGAAACTAGTAGGGCGGGGCTTTGAGTGGTGAGGCGTCGGCACGTTCTTAGTGATCATTACAGAGCAGGTGTGATGAGGCTGGGTCTGCTTTCTTGCATTTGGATATGCTGATTGTACTGGTGTTGGCTGGGACATCGTGTTTTGTAAGTGTGATAATTTTTTTTAATTAAGCAACGATTTTAAGAGGTACTGCACCATGAGCTTCTGTTCTTTATATTTTCCGAGTGGCTGTTCCAATACCCGATGACAAGGATGGTGTTTGAATGAAGTGGATCTACAGAGTCCCAGAGTCTCCTGCAGAGTATTGCTCCAGGGGTAGTGGAGATCAGTTTTTCCAAGCCAAGCTTCTGTCTCAACTGTCTACAGATCATTGCTCCTAGAGCAGAAAAGTGTTTATGCTGGTTTATAATATGATCAGCATATTGCTCTGGTGAGTTTATTCATTTTATTTGGTGGTGGACACACTTGGTGGATTTCATTTGAATTTTTTCATCATTATTATGTATGTTTGGGACTTTATATGTTTGATATGATTTTGTTTTGACATTTTTGTTTTTTGGTAGTTTTACATGATATTATATTTTAATATACTTTTGTCACGGTATTTTATTTTTTTACTAGCGCAGTCTATGTATTTTTGTACTTATACAGAGAACTACTGTTACTTCTGAGCATTAAGGATGGTGGGGTTATGCAGCTTAGTTGCTGGGAGTCAAGGAGATTGATGTGCAATTTCTGAGTAACTGGAGTTGCAGCTTTTGCATAGTTAATTGAGCCTCCATACTAGAAGTATTGGGCATCTCCTACAGCTTCTGACACCAAAAGAAAGGTTCATACATGCTGGGGATATATGGGGGGAGGTGTTAAATAAAGCCTTGTTTCTCTATTCTGAATAGGCAAAGCTACCAGTCATTGAACCAGAAACAGTATGCAGATAAGTACATTTTACGCTACCTTATTAGCATCCTTGCTCCAAGTTAGTGACTGAAATTAGTTAAGCAACTTTCATTTTAAAGAAGAGATCAGCAATTGAATCCTCTATATAGCGGTCATGTCAGTTTTTTTCTTTAAAATCTGCTCCTGTCTTGGATTGTATAAATAAAACTGTCCTGGGTAATTAAAAACTCACTTTTTCTTTGCTTTTAAATCGTACTTAAACACCCAAAATGAACAAATTTTAATCCTTAGGCAGCAAGTCTTAGTATTTTATAATAGGAAGGTATAGTATATTATAGTTACTTGTTTTAAACTTTTTTTTTTTGTTAATTACAATTTTTTTTCAATGCTTCCTGCTTTCTGGCATAGGCCAAAATGTCATACATTCCATGTGTCCTCATGGGTATTTTTTTTTATCTGCAGGAGGGGCTTTCTCAGCTAAGCACACCTTCCTGCTTGCATGCCTGGACTAAAAGCAGAGGGATTTGAGAAAGAAAGTTATGTTTTTCCTTGTGTTTAAAGTTTGTATGCATGCACGTAGGGAATAAGGGCAGATGGATTCCAGGAAGTAAATGCTACATGAATCATCTGCCCTCACTCAAGATGGCTAGAAATGCAAGGGAGTGTTTTCCAAAGAGATTTCTCAACAAAATATAGCATGGTGACATGGATGGATGAGTTTGCTTTGAATGTTAAAAGAATTAACTAATGTTTTCAGTTTGTGCTGCTCAGATACAGTTAACCTCTTCACGCCGGCCGAATGCAAATGTGCGGCCTCCCAGCATCTGGGCCTAGTCGCCGAGCACCCGCACATTTACGTTCTATTAAAAAAGAACATATGTGCTGAGAGCACACGCCCTGCGCTCTCCCAGCACACATCTGGTACTCACGGAAAGGTCCCAATCTCTTCTTTCAATTGGGACCTTTCCCGATCATGTGACAGCCGTGACAGCGGTCACATGACCCTAAACCCCGCCTTCCGAAAACCCTTAAAGGGCCAGGAGGCTTTGGCATGAAGGGGTTAAGTTCCGCTTTAAACTGAGCAGTTTTTCAGCCATCTAAGTCCCGGTCCACACTGATGCGACTTATGTGACAAGAAGATGCATGACAAGTCAAAACATTCATTTCAATGGGTGCCATCTTAATCAGTACGACTCAAGTCGCAGCAACAAAGTTCCTGCTCTACTTTTCTGTGACTTCAGTGTCTTACACTGCAATGTTAATTTACAAAAGTTGCAAGGACATCAGGGGCCACAGTAGTGTGAACTGAGCCTTAGTATGCCACAAAAGGTATACCAGGAGAGCGAAGCAGAGCTAGTACTAGATCCAGCATCTTTCAATAGCCGAGGTACACACAAGACGCAAAAATAAAAGTGTTACAAAGTGGTCATATGTAGGGGCACCACAGCAAAACACAGGGAAAACTGATGCCCTGGAAAAATGGGAACATGTACAAGAGGTACAAGTCCCTGATGCCCACCAAAGCTAAAAAGTCTCCGTGGTGAAGGGGGACTATGACAGACATGGTGTGCTCCATATGGAATTTATGAGCTCAGACATTCAGTGTTTTTAGATCCAAGATTGAACACATGCCCCTCAGTTCCCCTGATCTTATAGAGAAATCTTTTGGGACACAGGGGAGCATGTGACCTTCCCCCAAGTGACAGTGCTCAGGTCTATATGGTCATGTGATGTCATCCACCCTAGTAAGCTCCGGTGAACTGCTGCAGTGGTAAAGGGTTCATGCATTGGTGAGTATACCTCGCTCTTGGATGGGGATGGGCTGTCTGCAGACATGGTCACTGAACTGCATGTTGTTTCTGTAAAGGAGCTTAAAATTTCATAGTGGACCACAGCGGTAGCCTCAATAGGCTAAAGGGATAGCAGATGGAACTTATTCAAGAAGTACTCAATAGCACACACTAAATGGAGTCTACTCTTAGGCAGTTTTCTTCAATAAACAGAAAAAAAAAAAAAATCAAATAAAAAGTTCTGTTTTGGTGTAGTGTTACTACAGACTATCATAGAAGTAAAGACATACGGCTGTAACGTTTTCCTTTTTTTATTCAAGTAAAGATTTTTTTTACAAGTTTCACAGGTGATCCAACATGAAAATAATACAGACAAACATAAATGACACAAAGTGCTACTGGTAAAGTTTAACAAAAACAAATTGATAATTCTCTCCCTTTTTTTAGTTGCTTTACAGAGATGTTTTTTATGAAACAACCGTAACCTTAACATGCTGCCAATTTCCTCAGTTTATTATCAAGCTATGCATAAAATACAAGCCTTTTTTAAAATCAATTCTTGAAATAGAACCCCAGGGAATTAATTTAGAGGCAATTTATGCAGGTTTAAAAAAAATAGGATTTTTGACTTGGAGTATACACCCTGTTCCAAATTATTATGCAAATTCTATTTAAGTGTCACAAAGATGAAATATTTTGTTTTTCAGTGTAACTCATGGATGGCATTATGTCTCAGGGCTCTTTTGATCACTGAAAACAATCTCGGACACCTGTGATAATTAGATTGGCCGGTGAGCCCAATTTAAGGAAAAACTATTAAAGGACGGTGTTCCACATTATTAAGCAGAGTACCATTTTCAAGCAATATGGGGAAGAAACAGGATCTCTCTGCTGCCGAAAGGAGTGAAGTAGTTCAATGCTTTGGACGAGATATGAAAACATTAGATATTTCAGGAAAACTTAAGCGTGATCATCGCCTTATTAAGAGATTTGTGGCTGATTCAGAGCACAGACGGGTTTGTGTAGATAAAGGCACATTGAGGAAGATTTCTGCCAGATCCATGCATCGGATCAAGAGAACAGCTGCTAAAATACCATAACATAGCAGCAAACAGATATTTGAAGCTGCTGGTGCCTCTGGAGTCCCACGGACATCAAGGTGTAGAGTCCTCCAGAGTCTTGCAACTGTGCATAAACCTTCTATTTGGCCACCACTAACCAATCCTCACAAGTAGAAACGGCTGCATTGGGCAGAAAAACACATGAAGACTAAATTTCAAACCGTCCTGTTCACTGATGAGTGCCGTGCAACCCTGGATGGTCCAGATGGATGGAGTAGTGGATGGTTGGGGGACGGCCACCCTGTTCCAACAAGGCTGCGACGTCAGCAAGGTGGTGTTGGAGTCATGTTTTGGGCCGAAATCTTGGGAACAGAGCTGGTCGGCCCCTTTAGGGTCCCTGAAGGTGTAAAGATGACCTTTGCAAATTATGTGGAGTTTCTGACTGACCACTTTCTTCCCTGGTACAGAAGGAAGAACTATGCTTTCCGTAATAAAATCATCTTCATGCATGACAATGCACCATCTCATGCTGCAAAGAATACCTCTGCATCAATGGCTGCTATGGGGATAAAAGGAGAGAAAGTCATGGTGTGGCCTCCATCCTCCCCTGACCTCAATCCTATTGAGAACCCTTGGAGCATCCTCAAGCAAAAGATCTATGAGGGTGGGAGGAAGTTTACATCCAAACAGCAGCTCTGGGAGGCTATTCTGACATCTGGCAAACAAATTCAAGCAGAAACTGTCCAAAAACTCACAAGTTTAATGGATGCAAGATTTGTGAAGCTGCTATCAAATAAGGGGTCCTATGTTACAATGTAACGTGACCTGTTAAAATGTTTAAAAAGTTAAAATGTTATTAAAAGTTTGATTGAAATAGATTTTGATTTCAGTAAATATGCTGCAAACACAACAAATGACAATTTTCAGTTCTTTACAACCTATAAAGTGTTTTGAAACTTACTGTGTGGAATAATTTGGAACAGTGCATTGTACGTTTTTTATGTTTAAAAAAAATACTGTTATCATTAGGAGGTTTGTTCAATAAAATTTGAATTGTACTCTTAATAGTTGATAACATGAGAATTATGCTGTTATTTACATCAATTATTTAAGTAAATGAGAAAAATATCATTTGCATAATAATTTTGAACACGGTGTAGTACAGACACAGTCCTGACCATGGGTTATATGTAGCTACCTTCAGGTATTGACAAAAAAGCTGCAGGCATATCCCCTATATATCCCCTCCCCCTCACAGCAAGAATCAGTTTTGTAGAAAGCTAGAGGGAGATCAAAAGGAACAAAGGATGGGAGTGTAGATTACACCTTAACAGGAAAGGGAAGGAACCCTACCTTTTAGACCAGAGGTCTCCAAATTTATTTAAACAAGGGGGCAGTTTACTGTCCCTCCGGCTTTACGGGGACCAGACAATAGCCAGTTCAAGTAGAAAATTCCCTAGCTTCAATGGGATTAAACAATAACCCATCTTGGTTTTAATGGAAGCAATAATGTTGGTGGTGTCAGTGGGAGGAATAGTGTTGCATTGGTATCTGAGGAAAAAATAGGGTCCCAACAAAAGCGAGCAAAGGGCAACAGCAGTTTGGAGTCCACTATTTACACAGTTTACACAGTCTCAAGTGACAACTTTTCTAATCCATCAAGCAATGGTGGCATGAGAAGCAGGGAGCCCCCCCTACAGGAACCTTCGGAAAAGACAAAAAAGGAAATCTGAATGCCAAAAGGAGGCTGAAAAGGTGGACTCTCTTATCACATTGAGTGGACAGAAATCCTTGGGATATTTTGAAGCAAAACAATAGGAAGGGTGGACAATATCCTGGATGATGTAGAAGAAGGAGACCATCTTGGGAAAAATGGAGGCTTTGCACGTTAGGACAGCATTTACTCTGTCTAACACGAGGAAAACTACCAAAGTATGACCACTAACTCAGAGACCCTTCATGCAAGGTGACAGCATAGAGAAAGAACACCCCACAAGTGAGATCAAACATGGAAGAATCCCTAATGGGTTCAAAAGGGCCAAAAGAACCAGGTTAAGGCCCCATGGAGCCACAGAGCAAAGTGCAGGGGTAGAAACATGTGTGATACCCTGTACAATGGCAATATCTAAAGAATGAGAGGCCAAAGTCTCTGAAATAGAACAGCCAGGGCCGAGGATTTGATCTTTGATGGTACTCAAGGCCAAATTCTGGTCCAGACCAAACTTGAAAAAGGACAGGATGTATCCCACAGAGTACTTCCTAGGGTGAACTTCCTGCCCTTACACCATACAAAAGTATACCCTCCAGGTGCAGTGTAGGCATGACCGAATCCGATAGGCTCCTGTCTCTTAGGACCTGGGCTTCAACAGCTAAGATGATAAAGCCAGTGCTTGATATGCAGGATGGTGGGCTCGCCTTTGGTACAGACGGTCTGAATAATCCAGAGTTTGCCAGATATCCAAGTATGTCTGAGTACTATATCCTCCTCAGCCAATTTGGTGCAATGAGAATCACTGAAATACTTTCCATCTTGATCTTGTAGAGCAGATAAGGGAAGAAGATTTAGAGGAAGAAAGTCATATCTAGTTTAACTGATCCCAGTCTCCAGCGCATCCAGGCCACAGGGATCATGGACTTGTTGAGAAACCTTTCGGGTTTGTTGTTGAATCTGGACACCAGAAGATTCAAATCCAACACCCCCACTTGTGGCAAGGGCTTGAAATATCTCTGGGTGAGGAGCCCATTCATCCAAATTCAGACTCTGACAGCAGGAAAAGTCAGCCTTCTAATTTTCCATGCCTGGGATGTGGATGACAGACAGGACTGGAACACGCAATTCCACCTAATTCAGAATCAATTCTGTCTCTCTTTGTGTGGGCCGCAACGTCTGGTGCCTCCTGGGTGACCGATGCAAAAACTTTCCTCTTCAGCCCTAACAGGACAGGCATCGATTGTTCGAGCCTTCCACTTCTTTAGGAAAAAGGGTTTCCCCAACAGCCAGGTTGGAAATCCACCACATTAGGGAGAGTCTGCCTTACATTGTCAGATGTATGAGGTGATCCAAGGAGGCAATATCAGACCTGTCTAATTCCATATTGAAAGACTATGTAAACCCAACATTTCATATTCCCGATGTGTGTCTGCTGAAACATGTACTTCTTTGAAAACGTATCCTGTTCTCTTGGCATCGCTTCCTTTGTGTGAAAACCATTGTGTTCCTACCAGTCCCTCTGCTATTATATTAAAAGTTGACCACACTAAGCAGGGGAACACAATGCGGTCAGTTCTCTAGCTATACTAAGAACTCAGCCTGCTCCCCCCCATTATCAGACTGGGTCGTTCAGTGTGCTGCTGCTTCTTCTCCTTCCCTAGCTCTCTGTCACAGCTGCATAAGGAACTTAGAGGGAATGTGATTATATACACACACATACATATAATATAAAATATATATACACACACACACATAGTATCTCACAGGAGTACACACCTCACATTTTTGTAAATATTTTATTATATCTTTTCATGTGACAACTCTGAAGAAATGACACTCACTTTGCTACAACGTAAAGTAGTGAGTATACAGCTTGTATAACAGTGTAAGTTTGCTGTCCCCTCAAAATAACTCAACACAGTCTAAACCGCTGGCAACACAAGTGAGTACGCCCCTAAGTGAAAATGTCCAAATTGGGCCCAAAGGGTCAATATTTTGGGTGGCCACCATTATTTTCCAGCACTGCCTTAACCCTCTTGGGCATGGAGTTCACCAGAGCTTCACTGGTTGCCACTGAAGTCCTCTTTCACTCTTCCATGACGACATTACGGAGCTGGTAGATGTTAGAGACCTTGTTCTCCTCCACCTTCCGTTTGAGGATGCCTCATAGATCCTCAATAGGGTTTAGGTCTGAAAACATGCTTGGCCAGTCCATCACCTTTACCCTCAGCTTCTTTAACAAGGCAGTGGTTGTCTTGGAGGTGTGTTTGAGGTCTTTATCATGTTGGAATACTGCCATGTGGTCCAGTCTCCGAAGGAAGGGGATCATGCTCTGCTTCAGTATGTCACAGTACATGTTGGCATTCATGGTTCCCTCAATGGACTGTAGCTCCCCAGTGCCGGCAGCACTCATGCAGCCCCAGACCATGACACTCCGACAACTATGCTTGTTTGTAGGCAAGACTCACTTGTCTTTGTACTCCTCACCTGGTTGCTGCAACACACACTTGACACCATATGAACCAAATAAGTTTAACTTGGTCTCATCAGACCACAGGACATGGTTCCAGTAATCCATGTCCTTGGTCTGCTCGTCTTCAGCAAACGGTTTGCGGGCTTTTTTGTGCATCATCTTTAGAAGAGGCTTCCTTCTGGGATGACAGTCTTGCAGACCAATTTGATGCAGTGTCCGGCGTTTGGTCTGAGCACTGACAGGCTGACCCCCCACCTCTGCAGCAATGCTGGCAGCACTCACACGTCTATTTCCCAAAGACAACCTCTGGATATGACACTGAGCACGTGCACTCAACTCCTTTGGTCGACTATGGTGAGGCTTATTTTGAGTGGAACCTTTCCTGTTAAACTTCTGCATGGTCTTAGCCATCGTGCTGCAGCTCAATTTCAGGGTCTTGGCAATCATCTTATAGCCTAGGCCATCTTTATGTACAGCAACAATTCTTTTTTTCAGATCCTCAGAGAGTTCTTTGCCATGAGGTGCCATGCTGACCTTCCAGTGACCAGTATGAGAAAGTGAGAGCAATAACACCAAATTTAACACACCTGCTCCCCGTTCACACTTGAGACCTTGCAACACTAACGAGTCACATGACATTGGGGAGGGAAAATGGCTAATTGGGCCCAATTTGAACATTTTCACTTAGGGGTGTACTCACTTTTGTTGCCAGCGGTTTAGACATTAATGGCTGTGTGCTGAGTTATTTTGAGGGGACAGTAAATTTACTGTTAAACAAGCTGTACACTCACTACTTTACATTGTAGCAAAGTGTCATTTCTTCAGTGTTGTCACATAAAAATATAGAATAAAATATTTACAAAACTGTGATGGGTGGACTCACTTCTGTGAGATACTGATATATAAAGAAAAAAAAAAAGGGGGGGGGGGGGGTAGTATTTATAATATTTTTTATATCTATACACAAACCTTTTGCCTTTCATTTCTCTTTTAAACTGATTGGATTGTTTTATAAGGTGAGAGTTTACAATCACTTGAACTCTTAAGATGGGCTGAGGACCTTCATTTGCCTTGAGAAACAGTCCAAATAGAAGCCCTGAAATCATTCCGTATTTGGAATAGGGTAATGACCCCCTGAGAGAGGAGATGTTAACAGGAAGGAAGGAGTCGTCTGAAACTCAAGTTTGTAGCCCCTGGAAATGACACTCTGGACACAAACATCTGGGATTTTTTGGGACCAGAAAACTGAAAAACATTCTTTCCACTCCAGCAAATGGGGTACGAAGGTATGAAGTCAGACTTTGCTGGCTTGATGGTCTGCGTCTTCTGATTAAAATGTGTTCCAGACTCGGGAGCTTGAGGATTTAGATGGATAAAAGGAACACTTCCTAGTCGCAAGAGTCAAAAGTCTACCCAGAGGAGCCCAACTCTTCTGCTTTGAATAAGGAGAGTACACTTATCCCATGAACTTTTTAATGTACCTGTCTAAGGAAGTACCAAACAAACAGTCTCCCTCAAAGGACATCTGCTCAAGAAAAAAAAAATATTCAAAATAAGGGCAGTAAGGTGCTCCCAGTAGAACACTAGCAAAAAACAAAACAAAAAACTGACCCTTGCTGGATGTGGGAAAGATTATAAAGTGGATGTCACTGTGGCTTTTATTTATTTTTTTTCTCCAGTGTCCAATCACCTGAAGGTGGCTGTATTCAGTTGTCTTCCTGAAGTTTAATATGTATACTAAATAAGCTATAATGCAATGCAAAACTATTTACCACAAGTTTCTAGATTGTCTTGATTAGACCAGGTCTGCTTAATCTACCTCACAAAGCCCTTCTGGCACCATTAAAGGTTCATTATTCATAGCATTACATAATGTATAGGTAAACTGGAAGCTCTATTAGTACACCGTTTTGTACTGTATTTGCAAAGCAATGTGAAGTCCTTTTTATCAAGATTATCTTTAAATTTACTTGGTTTACTTTTTTCTTAACAGAAATATTCCAGGTAACCAACATATAAGCTAGCCGTTTCCTATATCAACCTAAACCTGACTAATCAATGGATGCTGTTGCCTTTAAGTAACAGAAACCATGTTACTTTATGAGTAGTTAATACGTTTTCACCAAGGTCACGTAATACAGATACAGCAGAGATAAACTCAAAGTTTCCTCTACTATATACTTTACAGGTAAAACTTCCTTCCTTAAAAACCCGTGAATGCCATCTGATGTCTCACAAAACAAAACAAATGAACAAAACTAGTGTTCTGTTACATCTGACTATATGTAAAGAAAAAAAAAGAAAAAGAAAACAAAAAACATATACACCGCAAGAAATGTATAGAGACAAGACATGATCGATAACATCTACATTTGACAGTCACCAGTAAAATGTTTTACTGAGGAAATTTGTTGCAGCATTAAACCAGCTTCCACGGTTCTCTTCCTTTGATGCTGGCCGAGTTAAAGCTTTCTCTACATCTTTCTGAGGACTTTCTTCTTCCGGTAAATAGTCTGGTAAGCATGAATTTGTTTCAACTGGAATACTTACACTGGGCATTGGGAGATACACCTATATAGAGAAACCATCACATCACCTGTTACCTAAAATGTAATTGCTCCACTACAAAAATTCAAAAGTTATAGGCACAAACAAATCAAGCATTTCCAGAAGTCATTGATTTGTTAAGTCTCAGGGTTTCTGCCCACACACAGGAACAGAAGTGCAAAAAAAGTCCAGTGAGATTTGTCCACAATTCTGCATCCATGTAACACGAGACATCTGCACTTCAATGCACAGAAAGCCTCAACAGTTAGATCTTCACTCCAGAACACACAACTCACACCCCAATATCCATGCTGTTAGATTTGCACTCTGGCACACAAAGCTTGCTATCCTATGTCTATGCCATCCATGGAACTTGCACTCCTGAACACAAAACTCCCCGATGTCCTTTTCACGAGTGATATCTGCATTTCAGCAAACACGCCTCTCCCTCCTCAGAATATATACCAGTAGTGTGATCTTCACCAGGCTGTGCAGTCAATTAACTAAAGTATTATTAAACCCAAAAGCAAAAACGTATTATTTTGCAACTTACCATTTCTAATTGTGATGGCTGTGTTCATTTTCTTTCTATTTTTATCTGGTGATCCAGCCCTCAAGTCTCCAGCAGAATGTATCCGTTACAGAGAGGAGACAAACCATTTACAGTTGTGGCCAAAATTATTCAACCCCCACTGAAATTGAGTGTTTTGGCCAGTTTGACATTGCTTTTGATCATTCAGTCATCTTGCTTACATTTACATTAAAGAGGCACTTGTAGGTCAGACAAATATAACATAACAGTTATAATGAAATAACCACAAATGTCTTTTCTGTGCTCACAGCATTATCAGTTTTATTCAACCCCCAAGTGACATTCAATCTTAGTACTTAGTACAGCATCCTTTTACAGTTATAACAGCTTTTAAATGTGAAGCATAGCTTGACACAAGTGTCTTGCAGCGATCTACGGGTATCTTCGCCCATTCTTCATGGGCAAAGGCCTCCAGTTCAGTCACATTCTTAGGCTTGCGCACTGCAACTGCTTTCTTTAAGTCCCACCAGAGGTTCTCAATCGGATTTAAGTCTGGTGACTGCGATGGCCACTCCAAAATGTTCCAGCCTTTCCTCTGCAACCATGCTCTAGTGGACTTGGAGGTATGCTTGGGATCATTGTCCTGTTGAAAGGTCCAACGTCTCCCAAGCCTCAGGTGTGTGACGGACTGCATCACGTTTCCATCCAATATCTCCTGGTACTGAAGAGAATTCATGGTACCTTGCACACGCTGAAGCTTCCCTGTACCTGCAGAAGCAAAACAGCCCCAAAGCATGATTGACCCTCCACCATGCTTCACAGTAGGCAAGGTGTTCTTTTCATCATAGGCCTTGTTCTTCCTCCTCCAAACATAGCGTTGATCCATGGGCCCAAACAGTTCTAATTTTGTTTCATCAGTCCACAGAACACTATCCCACAACTTTTGTGGTTTGTCCACATGGCTTTTGGCATACTGCAGTCGACTCTTCTTATTCTTTGGAGACAGCAAGGGGGTACGCCTGGGAGTTCTGGCACGGAGGCCTTCATTACGCAGTGTGCGTCTTATTGTCTGGGCTGAAACTTCTGTACCCACATCTGACAAATCTTTTCTCAGTTCCTCAGCAGTCACACGGGGACTTCTCTCCACTCTACGCTTCAGGTAGCGCACAGCAGTCGAAGTCAGCATCTTCTTTCTGCCACGACCAGGTAGCGTTTCAACAGTGCCCTTTGCCTTGAATTTGCGAATGATGCTTCCTAAGGTGTCTCTTGGTATGTTTAACATCTTTGCAATCTTCTTATAGCCATTGCCCTTCCTGTGAAGAGAAATCACCTCTTCTCTTGTCTTCCTGGACCATTCTCTTGCCTTCACCATGTTTGTAACCACACCAGTAAATGTCTAGAAGGAGCTGAGTATCACAGTCATTTTAAAGCTGCCTAATTGGTGCTTATTATGCTTGATTGCTGCTCGGTGACATCCACAGGTGTTTTCAATACCTGATGGAAAGCACCTGTATGAACCTCTGTTCTTCAGAGTGGTAGTCTTTAAGGGGTTGAATAATTGTGGCAATGAAGAAACCACATAAGAACCATTTACTACTGTATTACATAAACAATTGATGTCATTTTAGTTGCATTTGGGTAGTTACAACGTCCTTGTAGGATTTGATTCTGAATACAATTCCAAATGTACACTATAGTCCCTAAACCCCTTTACAGCATTGGGGGTTGAATAATTTTGGCCACAACTGTACCACTGACAGGGGTACTTACAATGATCAGCTTTTATTTACTTAAACCTTTACTCCGTCCCGCCCCCACCCCTTTCTCCAAAAAAACAAAAACTTTGCTGTAACTGCTTATAAAGTATTAGTTGGAATTTGGCTTACATTTGTTAGTGTATTTAAATCTGCGAGTCCATCTAACACCTCCCACTCCCAGACTGACAATGCTGCAAAAGGTGCCACCTGTGTGGATCCATCCAGGCACTTTAATATAGGAGGGATGGGGTGTTACTGGCCAGATCACCAAGTGAAAACAGATGGGAAAAAAAAGCCTAAAAAAAGAAATCGAATGCAGCCACCACATCTAATGACTGGCAAGCTGCAATATATACAATTTTTGGTTTGGGTCTAATACCACTTTAACGCCTTCCCACCCAGCCTATAGAAAATGGGGGCTGGGCAGGACATTTGCTGTTCTGGATAGATATCATGTGATATCCTCCCCAGACCGCTCCTCAGGCTGTGCTGCAGTGCAGTGTCACCCACTGTGTCGACCAGACTTATCAGATGACAGATCAGTGTGCCGGCCCACTGCAGATACTATGTGATCACTGTGACCAATCAATTACATGACAATTGTACACAATGGATGTCGTTCATTCATGCCAACTATTGTGTACTTGTGTTGATCTCTGGTCACATGGTACAGACAGGGCCAATCGCAGCCCATCTGTAACATATGATTAGCTGAGGCCAAATCAGCTATTCACAATAGTAAATACTGAATGAATCAATTTCATTCAGAAAAAATGGTTGTTTAGAACAGTGAAATTTCACTATTATAAGCAATCATAGTGTGTAAAAAAGAAAAAAAAATCCTGATCACCTCCCCAGAGTAGTACAGTGTTACTATGGTAACACTATTGCTTTGGTCACAGTATGAAAAAAATAAAATTAAAAAAAAAAAAAAGTTATTTTATCCTGGCATTTTTGGTCCTCAAGAAATTATATAAGCAGTCAGTACATCAGGATTGATAAATTTTTCATTATATATATATATATACACACACACATACACTACATAAACACACACATACCTCATACTTTGATAGTTTGTGGACTAGCTTTCCTGCAGACTAAAATACACTTTATTCTAATTTTTTTACCAAAGAAATGTAGCAGTATGCATTTTGGCCTAAATTTATGCAGAATTATTTATTTATGTGCAAAACTTTAAACCGGAAATTAAGAAAAAAAATGTTTTATGTTTATTTAGCAAAAAATAAAAAACCCAGTGGTAATTAAATACCACCAAAAGAAAGCTCCATTTGTGTAAAAAAAAAAAAAATACATATATAAAATGTTCATATGGGTACAGTGTTGCACGAGCACACAGTTGTCAAAGTGTGACTGTGCTGAAAACTAAAAATTGGCCTGGGCAGAAAGGGGATGAACGTGTCTGGTATTGAAATGATTAAAGTATATCTATAGCAAAATCTATTTTGTGTAGTTTTTGATAAAGTGGTTAGGGGTTATAACCACCATTAGGTTTTTAACGCTTTCGTATCCCTGCTACCCACTGTATTAGTACTGGTCACCACTTTAATTGGGTCTGAAAGGAAGGAGGGGTAGGTTTCCATTCAATTCCTGTTGTTTCTACAGTACAATACTAAGAAAAATGGACTTTAAATAATTTCCTACTCTGTCTAAAATGTAAAGAGTCAGCTTTTATATATTATTAAATATAATATACACACATATTTAGGACATACATTAAGCTTTAATGTGTTAAGCAGTCGCTCACTCCATGCTCACAAGCCATTGGCTCCTGCTGCTGTCAGTCAAACCCAGTGAGTAAAGTCAGGGGCAGAGCCAAGCTGCGCTGTGTGTATGTCAATGGATGCACACACCCCAGATCAAGCGCGCACATTTAACCACATAGCAAGTGCTTGTATGGGGGCTGACACAGAAGAAGGGGAGCCAAGATCGCCGGTGGGTGACCCCAGAAGAGGAGGTTTTGGGATTTAAAAAAGAAAAAAAAATGCCTTTACGGTTATCACCAAAAGTGAAAGCAGATTTAAACAGAACAAATACAGAGGGTGAAGCTCCATAAATGTGGACACAGACAGGAATAAAATTAACGGACAAGTGTTTCAATCCCTTTCCACCCTATCCAAAAAAAAAAAAAGTTTTGCATTTAGTTATACTATAATCAAATGTTTTTTAAAAACTTTTACATATGTAAGCAAAGTCCAAGACATGTCCTGTAACTTTGCTAAAACGTAGACTGTGCTCAGCTGAAACATTGGTAGCAGTCAGTCAATCTGTTTATGTTGTTTGCACTTGAAAAGTCCTAAAATTACACTTACACACACACTCTGAGATTTCACATATATAAAGTGATATTCATTATCATTACAAACCATACCTCATTGCCGGATTCATTCTTTATCACTTGCTCTGCCTTCAGCACTTTGGTTTCTGCAATGGCTGAGGTTAAACACTGTAAAAAAACAAAATTAAAACCGTTGCCTTTCATAATTTTTTTTTTTTACAACAGTCAAGCTATGTTTTATTTAAAAAACAGAACAAGGGTTCATGGACAGCATATAGTGGCAGTAAACCGCAAAACCCCCCCCCAAAAAAACCCCAAAAAAACACCAAACATCTTCTCCCCGCAAGTTAAGAGAATGTGCTAGTATACATCGAATACTAGCACATTATGAAAGACTTACCTGAAAAAGCCCTCCAGCGGAGCACGGCCTTGGCTCCCCGGGGCTTCCATCTTCACCCAGCCTTCCTCCCGGGTTCATGGCCATTTCACTGGCCGTGCCGCGATTATGGCACACACATGCGTGAGAGCCTCGGCTGCAGCATGGCTCTGCGTATGCTTCAAGTAGAAGAAACACCGATTCAGGTGGGGCGACAGGATCCTATCCAACACCCACAGAGCTGCACGCCCAGCTTGCCTCCGAAGACAACAGGAAATCAGAAAAAATTTGGCTGCACACTCCGTTAAAACGTGTGGATTTATTGAAGCATAGAATAAAAATCAATATTACAATATATGAGCACACCGGCGATCTGATAACTTGGAAAATAGTTGACGCATTTCACACTCCATAGCACTTATTTATCACCGGCACTGCTAAAGTATATATCACCTAAACTGTACATGGTTTAGGAGATATTTACTGTACCTATAGGTAAGCCTTACCTATAGATGCAAGAGGGAAAAAAAAAAAAAAAAAAAAAAAAAAGGACTACCACTTTACAAAAAAAAGAAAAAAAAAATCTAAATTTACTGACTTCACTGAGCTGGTCTTCACAGTTCACATCAATGAGCTAGTCTTCACTGTTTGACCTTACAATCAGGATCCACCCAGATGTCTGGATCGGCAGCTGGCTCAGCCTTTCAGCAAACTGCTGTGAGCCTGAGCCAGCTGCTCCCACGCCCTCCACAGCCCAGCACTACAGTGAGTGCTGATGGGGCAGAGCAGAGAGCAAGAGACTAACAGTCACCGGTTCTCTGCTCACTGAAGACTGAGTGAGTTTGAACAACTTTACAGATTGCGATAGATGTTAAACTAACCAGGATAGTCCCCTTGGCTGCTCTTTATGTTTCTCTAACGTCTTTGTTTTTCACTTCTTTATTTCCATCTCTCCCGTGATTTATTATTTTATGCTGTGTTCTATATCAATAATTGTCTCTGCCATTTACCAACTTACTTATGTATTTTAAGTGTATTTTATTGACAGGCAATGCTATGTTTTTTTCCCCCAGTAGGTGGAGTGTCTGGATCTGCCATGATGCCAAAGTCAACCCAGTGCATGTGGGCTGTCTGCCACCATGGCGGCCTTCTTTGCAGTACCGCTGCCTATGCTCTATCCCAGGTTGAGGCTTGGCCCCTTTGTGCGGTCTGGGCCTCGCTCTGGCACTGGGCTGGCGGCAGCGCACCGTCATCCCCCCTCTAGGGGCAGGTTCACACCGCGTGCCACATCTGCCGGGGGTTATGCCAGAGAGCCGGGTTTAGTCCCTCATGTAGTCCCAAACTGTGTGGGCTCCTGATTGGCTGCACTCCAATCCTCCCTGGGCCAGATTGGCCATCTTTTGATCCCTACTTAGACTATATAAGGCTGGCTTACCTTACCATCATTGCTGTGCTGCACATGGACGCACCATCCTGCCTTCCCATATACCCTTGTGTGTGTATATACACGTTTTACAAGAAACTACTGCTTTTTAATGTAAGTTCCTTTTAACATCATTAGATATAATTAAGCCCCAGGTGACCGACTCATATAGATTTACACAGATACTATTAAATTCCACAGCATAGATGGGGTTCCTATTCTTGGCTCCTTATGGTGACCCCAGTGGCATTGGCGGACAGCAGTGTACCCAGACATCAGTTCTCAGCACTTCTGCATTACCTTTATTTTTCTAATCTCGAAAACGCATTGAATGTATAACTAGCAAACTGATCATGTACAGTATTGTGCAAGTAATCTCTTGTAACCACACTTGCTGAATATAACTGCCATTTTAATGAGTTATGTACCAATAAATTATTGTGTTTTTTTGGAAAAATGTTGGTCTTTGATATCTTGGCTCATTGATCAGTGCTGCCCTTTAAAGTCCCACCACTAGGGGGAAATAATTTTTTTCTCATATATATTGATGAAGATTGAGAACTGAGAGATCAGCAATGTTTGATCACTCAGTTCTCAGTTTTAGAAGCAGTGGGGTAAGTATAAAGGTTTGTGAAATCCTGCAGCTGGTGATATTCTGGCAACAAAGACTCACACCTGTGATCCTGAAGGCCAAGCATTTGATACAACCTTTAAAAGGCTCATCTTTATATAAAAAAAAATAAAAATATATATATATAATAATAATAATAAATGCACATATTTGCAAGAAAGAAAATTTGCAACTAATTTCTGTTGTTGCAGGAACCTGAAAAGCATTGCACCATGCAAACAATGGATCGCAGATGCAATGTCAGGCTCCTGCAAACACTTTCTGGCTCACACCTATGCGTTTTTTTTATGCTTTTTGCAGAAACTAACTAGTCCATTTAACATTGTTTCCTATGGAACACATTCACATCCGCTTTCTGCTGTGTTTTTGGAAAGGGTCAGTAGCTTTTTTCCCACAGCAGATTGCAACACGCATAGGTTTGAACCAAGCCTTAAGTTAGAAAGCTGGAGGAAGTGTCAATAAACTAATAGTGCGCTGATTAACAGGGGTGGGGATTGCTTAGAAACAAGTTACATGCTACACCCTAAATTTGGGTGTAAAATGTTCCTAAAAGGTGAACTTAGCCTTTGAGGGCCAGGTCACACTACATTTGTTTCAGTGTGCTTTTATTCTGCATCCACACGCATCCAAACGCAAAGAAAGTAGGTTTAATGGTTGTCAATGTCATAGTTCACATCAGTGCTTGCAGTTCCAGTGCGTTCTGGATGCAGAAAAAAAAAAATTAGAACATGCTGCATTTTTCCTGCACAGAACTGTACTGTAAAACGCACATGTTCCTTTTTAAACTGAGGAAAAAGAGGGGAAAAACTGGAACGCATCAAAAGTGCACGAGAACGTGCCAAAAATGTGTCAAAAACACACATGCAGAAACGCATCTGGAATGCATCTGGAATGCATCTGGACTGCATTTTTATAGTGTGAACCGACTCTAAAACTGACAAATAAGCACACCTCACTTAAGATTCTTAGGAAATCTTAACATTTCTGAACAAATAACCTTCCTTTCAGAAATCTTTTAAAACATACAAATTGACTACAGGTATGGGGAACAGAAGCCAGAGAATGGAATGGAATCTCTGCTACAGCCATGTTATCCTGATCTGATTGCTCAGAAGGAGAGGGATCATCCTCAACTACCACATCCTCCTTACGTAATGTGTATCTTAAAGGCGAAATCGAAGACTGATTCAGGAGGGGAGGTTGAAGGGGACACAGCTGTGCCCCCTTCTATCTATGGCCAGAAATTCTGCCCATGAAATCTGAGATTGTGGCAGAAAATTCCTTTATGGCTAGGAAAGAGGAAGCTGGTGTGGCAGACAGGAAAGAAGAAAGTCAAGAGCCAACTGATCGTAAAACTGCAGTAGGAATCTTCATAGTAGAATCAGTTTGGTGGAACATAGATAGAAAGTCTGAGAGAAACCTCCATAAAAAGAAAGTAAGCTTCTATCAGTAGAAAAAAATAAGAGGTCCATCACCTAAGTTTTTTGCTAGTGTCCTTAGGTCCTAAGGACACTAGCAAAAAACTGAGGCTAGCTGTGAGTGGGAGTAGTTAAATAGGGGGGTGTCCCTGCAGCCTTCTTTTTTTGCCAGTGTCCAATCACCTGAAGGCAGCAGCATAAAACCCAGATGTAATGATTAAAAAGCCTCATTGTCTATCGATGAGAAATAATTGTTTTCTATGTGTCCCAGTGTTGATGTGTGCAAATCAAGGCATATATATACAGATAGTGTGAATAAGCCCTTTAGATCTGGGTTGCTAAGACCTGGTATAACGAAGGTAGACGTCTGTTAAATTAAATGTATCCACTATTGTAATGTGTAGTCACATGTCTAAATGTGAAAGCTGAGTGGTGCAAGACTGCACAACTAGCATTACCACAGCAAGTTGAATTTTGATGTAATTTGTGCAATTAGCCTGAATGTCCATATCTTCCAGTGACTTTCTGTTGGTATGATATCCGTGTCTACACACCTGTTGAAGCAATTATGAGGGATTTCCACTTTCCCTCTTGGACTTATTTCTCTGGACTGGTGCTTACAGCTCTTACCTCCGTTGCCAGTTCAGGTTTTACCCGAACAGTACACCTCCTCAGGGCTATCTGAAAAGTGAAGCTGATGACGCCTTTCACTTTTAATAACGCTTCTTCGCACATTGATTTCCTGTCCTGTGATTTAAATCAAAAGAAACACTTCACTCTAAATCTTGCAATGCTACAAAGAATTCTATTTGACCCTAAGCCACAACATTCAGAGCATTCCAAAAAGTGTGAAAACATTCTTACAGGGCAAGGGGTCCAGTGAGCCTGTTTGCAATTCAGGAAACCAATAGGCATAGTTACAGGTACATATGTAAAAATTAAACCCTAGCACATGTCTGCTTAGAGGAACTCCTTCCATCAATCTATGGGAACACGTACGTAGTGGGGCACATACTATTTTCCTTCTAGTCCATTGGAGCAGGTATTCAGCAATCTGCAGGAGTATAGGTCATTGGCAAACAGAAAAACTGTAAGTCAGCCGCCATAACCCTTCCTCTAACCAATATGCTACTGTCCCGGGAGGTGGGGGGTCTACTGGAGGATTGGATGTGGACTCCTCTTCAGCATTGCTGGAAAGCATACAACACTTGGAACTCTGGTCTCCAGTTTGCTCCCACTGCCTGCCGGTCACCTCTGGCTACCTGATCTTCATCAGAACCAGTTGTCTATGTGCGCAAGTGCCTAATGTCTTGCCTCAGACCTTGGGACAAGTTGCAATACTGCTACATGGAAGCAACAGGCTTGCACATAAAACACAGAGTGGACAGCCCCGCTGCTAGTAATCCCAGCCCCTACTGCCCTAGATTAGTATCTGCTGAGGGGACTTTTTGGCCACATGTTCTCTATTCCTTCTAGGCATAAATGGCTTTAAATATGCTCCACCACCATCCCCTGCAAAGTCCATCTCTGATCTGCCTGAGCCTTTCAGGTCAGGCCACTGGTCCCTTTGACCATTTCTCAGATTTTGAATCCCAATAGACTCCAAAGTGAGACTGCTGGGATTTTTTACAGCACTGCTTTACCAGAATTGCAAGAGGTTTTCTGACCATATTTCTGCACTGTCTACTACCTCTTTTAGAGCTTTTACAGCTGCAAAAATCTCTTTTACATGCTATTCGTTATATTCCTCTATGTGTACTAAAAGCACCCTGAAGGATCCAGGCCCACCTATGTACGGTAGTCCATTCCCACTGTGGGGCCCAACAGTAACCCACCTTAACAGGGACATCACTGGGCAGGTAGCAATACTTCCCTTTAAGGATTGTACTGACAAGCAGCTAGAATTCCCTCATAAAATCCCAGTTTGAACTGGCTGGCTCTGCTCATCATCGTGTGCTGGCAATGACCTTAATCTGCTAAACCATGTGAAACTGGATTAGTTCCCTCAAAAGGAATCTTTCCAGTGCTGGGGTAGACCATGGTTTTATGGAGTGTGTAAAACCCAATATTTAGGGTGTGACAAACCCTGCCATTCTTACCAACTCGTGAAAAAGGACCAGCCAATCTCACACTGCGCTGTCACCTACGTAACAATGCCACTGTCAGCTGCACCTTGCACAAAGATTTTCCAGCTCACAGGACCAAAATCTATGTGCCAGCAGCCGGAGATCGATTGTCACTGGGCTAGTTAACTAAGAAATTAACTATTTAAACTGCCACCAGATAGCTTTGGGACTATCAGCCCTTCACAATATTAGCAAGAAACAAATGTGAACAATAAACGTCTGTAACACACACTGTCACCAGACAGGTATATTCAGAGGATTACTATACACAGTAGCACTCTTCAATGGACAGGGATTCTTTAGTTTGCATTAAAAGCCTTAGAGATCATTTTAACACTTTTCAAAATATGGTTTATTATTGAAAAGGTCGAATGGTGCAATTCAAATATTTACAAGTCCCAACTAGAGTTTCATACTAATATTAACATCTTCCAGTATGTGCAGGTGGTATTCTAGCAACTGGCAGATTAATAATCAGAATTATATTTCGAACCCAGGGATACCAAACACAGTGTACCTTGTAACCCAGGTGATAAGAGACTGCTTTCTCCCTTTTTGTATATGCTAACATAGTAATGTAAGACCTTGATTTGTTTGGTATGATATTCCCCAAATATATACCTAACATTAATCTGGTTCTTTTGAAGTTCGTTAAAACTTACAGCTACAAATTCCACAGTTTTCAGGAGGAGGGAGGGGAGGAAGATCATTGCTCATGAAAAACAAAAATGGCTGTTGCGTACAGGTTCCATGTCCCTATTGCGCACAATTGTTACATATGGGTCTTATGCTTCAGTTGTGATAGCTTGTTACAAGAAGCCAAACTCATAACCCACATAGGTCTGATCTCCATACAGATGTGAAACACTTTGCGTGCGCTGCTGACACTGATGCTATATCCAGAGAACATCCAACTTGCTTGGCCTTCAAAGAATGTTGTCCCACTGGCCCTAGACTTAGATGTAAAAGATCTAGGCTGAACCACATCCTTTCTTTATCTACTTCTGCTCTGAGGCCCCCTTCAGACCTGTTCCTTTAGGGATTATCACTAGTATTTTCTGTTGACCACATCAGGTTGTCGGTCTAATCTTCCCTACTTAGTAAGTAACCTACCCCACGAACGGAGCATCAGGTTGATTGTTTTCTGTCCTCACTTTGGTCGTGTTAGTAGGCTCCTCCATATAATTGGGGGCTCCACCGCATCCAGGTCAGATTCAGGCTTTGGTCCCTCAGGCAGTTTCTGGGTTGCAATTTCCATTCCTTTTCATAGGATCTGTTAGAAGTGGTTGCTGTGTTGCCCACCCCTCGGTTGAACTGATTTTGGATGCTCTGACTGTATCTAAATTCCTGATTCCCTTAGTGGATTAGAAAGAAAACAGCATTTTTGTACTGTACTTGTTGTATATTCCTTTTCTGGGAGACCTTAGAGGGACACAGGTGCCTCCCCTAAGAGTTTCTGTTCATGCTCTTGGTACTTCTTTATTACAAAACTGAAGCCTGCTGGCTAGTAGAGGGGTTATATCAGGGGATGGCTTACAGTATATCTATCTAATCCTCCTATAGGCAGAATTTATAGCAAGCACAAAAACCTATTTATTCCTTTACCTCAATGCAATGCTGATGGTTGGAATAGGACCAAAACGATTGATGGGCCAGAAGTAAAAAAAGTGCCAGAAAATGTAGTTTAGTTTTCTCTTAGGCTTCCCACCCCAGCCCTTTATTTTCACCTGCTGATCCGTCCAGTAAACACATCTTGTCTTGGGGTGTCTCCATTCTAGACAGAGAAGCAACAGAAAAGCCTCTGGACAGCAACACTGTCAATCTGGGAAGATGGTAGTGTTAGATGCAATAGCAGATTTAGATGGACATGAGTAACAATTCAAAGCCAAACTCCAGCTAACACTTGTTATAGCAAAGAGTTGTTTTTCCCTTTTGGGATTAAGTTTTACTTAAATGGACAAATCCTAAACATTGTAAGCACCCCTGTCAGTGGTAAAATTGTTTAACTTAAGCCTCTAACTGCCACATTTGCTAGACAGCTTGGTTTTAAAGTTTTTAAAGAAGCTGAAAAATAACAGACCTTTTTTTTTACTGCCTCCCAACCACTTCCGCTTAGGCTTGCTTCAGATGCAATTTTTGATGCAGCTGGAGTTCAATAAAATTTTAGGACAAGGAAAATGTTTTTTTTTTTTAGTGGTGCCCATTCTAATCAATGCAAGGCAAATTATGTAAAAGGTTCCAGTACCACTTTGGTATGATTTACAGCGCGAGCTGGCCCAAAAGAATATGCAAAGTCGCACCACATAATGACACTGTAAATTGCATCAGTCACATCACAGTATTTTTAGCCGAGCCTTAGGCTGCAAAGGCAGCGGCAAGGGGTGTACATACGCTACAGCTGCCTTGCTTTGCTTTAGGACAGGAATTAAACCTCTGATCACATTTGGCAGGTACCACTGCTCCCACCAAACATGTCCCATTCAAGTAAATCACTTTTTAGAGGCGCGACAATCCTTGCCACATGTGTAAATACGCCCTTACTGACCAGATCAACAGGTGCAAATAATGTAAAAAAGCCTAAAAAGAAAACTAATGCAGCCATTTTTGAGATTTGGTAAGCTGCAATATAATAAGATCAGATAAAATGTTAGTCTTTTTAGAGATGCCAATTCACTTCCTGTCCTAGGACATTATCATTGCAACAGGACGTGAGAAAAAAAAAAATCAGTCAATAAAAAGGAGGATCTAACACTTTTCCACTCTACTCAAAACTGAAGATGTTTTGGTTGGAGATATATTTGAATAGTCTGTGTTTTTATAAATGGGATCCTTTTAAGGACAGAGTACTTACCAGATCATCAAGCCCATGGATATGGAGAGTTATAGTTTTTGCTCTTTTGTTGGAACTTGTAATGAAGAATTGGGGATTACTTTTGCAGCTTTTTTGTTCTGGAGTATACATTTGAACAGATGCACTTAGTAACATGTATACTGTCTGCGCAAGTAGTTTGATACGATTATCAATATCACATCTGAAAGGAAAAAAAAAATGACTAAAGCATCAATTCTGTATTGTATTCCATTATATATAAACAGGAAATGTTAGCTGCCAAAAAGATGTGTAAAGTTTCTAATAACTAGAACATTTACACAGAGAAATGTGCCAAACAGAAATTGAACAGTTTAAAGTGGTTCTAAGGCTTAAATTGATATTAAAGTTGTTTTTTTAAAAATAACAAACTTGTAATAACTTACCTGCTCTGTGCAGTGGTTTAGCACAGAGCAGCCCAGATCCCCCTCTTCACGGGTCCCCAGCCAACATTCCTGGCCCCTCCCTTGCTACGGAGGCACCCAAGCAGGCACGCTCCCGGGCCTCAGCTCTGTGCATCCATTCACCCGCCCCGTCTCCTGATTGGCTCACAGGCTGTGATTGACAGCAGCAGTAGCTGATGGCTCCCGCTGCTGCCTCGGTCAACCAGGAGAGCCGAGGTTCTCGTGGACATCTCTGGATCGAGAGGGGGCTCAGGTAAGTACTAGGGGGGCTGAAGGTTTTTTTACCTTCATGCACAGAATGCATAAAAAAGATTAAAAAAATAAATAAATAAATAAAAATACTTGAGCCTTTACAATCACTTTAAGATTTTGCACCTTAATGCATTCTACGCATTAGGGTGAAAAACCTTCTATGCTGCAGTTCCCCCCCCCCCCAGCTCCCCTTTTTCTTACCGGAGCCCAATCTGATCCAGCGATGTGCACGAGAGCAATGGCTCTAGCCACTGTCTCCCTCCTCATTGGGCAGATTTATAGCAGTGGGAGCAATTGGCTCCCGCTGCTGTCAATCAAATGCTGTGACGAGGGTGCAGTCAGGCGGACCGAGCTGTCTGCTCTGTGTCAATGAATGCAGACAGGGTGGCTCGGGAGCGAGCCCGAACAGGTGCCCCAATGAAAAGCAGCTTTCTGTAGGGGCACCTGCCGAAGAGGAGGGGCCAGGAGTGCTGGTATTTTGGACTACAAAGTAAAATCAGGACACTGATGAGTTCATCCCTTGCTCTTCCCTACTACTAGCATATTTACAGGCAGCAATGTGTAGAGTAATTGAGACTAACTTCCCCCTCCTAAGACTAGAATGCTGATGTGTAGAAGATTTTAGGAGACTGGTGTCAAGACAAGCCCAAGTATTCAAACTGTATAAAAATTGCAACAAATATATTGCTAAATCAAATAGTGTTTTTATGCTTACCTGGAGTCCACCTTTAAATTTAAACCAAAGCACAGAACTCTTAACATGCCTGGAAATTTCTAGTTAGTTAACCACTATAAAAAAGGATAAGTGCACCTTTTGTAACATGTTACACCCATATTCAGGGTGTAACTTGTTACGAAAGGACTGCCCCTTGCTCCCCTGATGTGACAGCTAGTGGGGGATCTTCTACCCCTGCTAGCTGTCACAATTTAAAAACAGCGTGGCCATGTGGGGCTCCACCCATCCGGCTGCGTCACTCATTCACAGTATTCTGTGAAAGGGAAAACTACAAGTTCCAAAAGCCTTTGTGGCTGTCAGCTTGTAGTTCTCAATGAATTACCATGGCACTGTTGAGCGCTGTGGTAGATCATTGATTTTTCCTGTCAGAGTATATCTGCACGATATGATGCAAGGTACGAGCAAGACAGATACACTGTCATAAATAAACCAATAGAAAAAGCGCCACACTGTATAACAAAAATAAACTGTGTGTTAGCAGCAACACCCAACCAAAAAAAATATAAAAAATTTTGGCAAAGTCAATATCTAATAAGGGCATGCGCTAAATAAAAATATATATCACCATATAATTAAGTGTCCATAATAAATCTGTGCAAGTCCAAAACAAACTCAGAATATCCTCTGTGAATTCATAACACTGTGAATAATCCACCACCAAATGAATTAGATGGACTCACCAGAGCTATATGCTGATCAAATTATAGACCAGCAATAGCGCTTGTGCTCTGGGAGCGATGGGTGAACGATATCCAGGTATTAGATGTGGTAATTTTCAATAATAATCACGTCCAGGTGATCAATAATGGTAATCGGCATAAAAGACAGCATATCACTACCAGAAGCAATACTCTGCAGCCAAAGATCTCATGATGAATCTCTCCATTTAACTCCGTATCTCCATATATGCATGAGTCACACTCAGGGACAAAGGAAAAGACATAAAGGTGCAGTACGTTTAATACACATATATATTTAATAAAATATCAAACAACTCACAACAGAGGTGTCCAGACAGACACCAGCTTAACCAACAATGCACAGCACTGAAGTAGTGGACGATCCCCGCTCACTGCGGCTCACCCCCGACACACACTGGGAAAAGAGCGGCGTGGCCTACTCGATGTTGACGTTAGGACGCTCTTTTCCCAGTGTGTGTCGGAGGTGAGCCGCGGTGAGCGGGGATCGTCCACTACTTCAGTGCTGTGCATTGTTGGTTAAGCTGGTGTCTGTCTGGACACCTCTGTTGTGAGTTGTTTGATATTTTATTAAATATATATGTGTTTTAAACGTACTGCACCTTTATGTCTTTTCCTTTGTCCCTGAGTGTGACTCATGCATATATGGAGATACGGAGTTAAATGGAGAGATTCATCATGAGATCTTTGGCTGCAGAGTATTGCTTCTGGTAGTGATATGCTGTCTTTTATGCCGATTACCATTACTGATCACCTGAACGTGATTATTATTGAAAATTACCACATCTAATACCTGGATATCGTTCACCCATCGCTCCCAGAGGACAAACGCTATTGCTGGTCTATAATTTGATCAGCATATAGCTCTGGTGAGTCCATCTAATTCATTTGGTGGTGGATTATTCACAGTGTTATGAATTCATAGAAGATACATTGTCATGTCAGCAGGAGTCCTGCATGGCACCAGTGATCTGCTGCTCACTGGTGCAACTCTTTCCAGGCTCCCAAAACAAAATACAGTAAATGCAATGAGCATTCATTTTTTTTTTTTTCTTAAAAGGTGAACTTATCCTTTAATGCAACCAGATCTGGAAGAAAATCCAAGAGCTTGCATTAAAAAAAATTAAAGTTAACCTGACCTACCCTAAGCAAGGCAGAGGATGGGAGGTCAGTAGGGTAGTCCTCTGCCTTCCTGATGCCCAATACTCTACTTCACTGGACTCCTGCTGACCTACCATCCTCTGCTCTAGTGACCCCCACCCCCAAATTACACCCCCTGTCCTCTGCCTTGCTGACCCATATACACTGCCCCATTGACTCTCTGTACAGTGCCCTGCTGACAGCAGATCCCTGTACACCGCCCTGCTGACCCCTATATTGTGTCCTATAAACTGCTGACATCTGTACTTTGCCATACAAAACTACTGACCACAGAATGGGACATACAGACATGCTGTGCATAGACACAGTGTCCTGTAATTCCAAGCAGGAAGGAGGTGCTGCTGTGTGTGATGTTCACCTGACACACACAGATGGCCCCCTGCTATGAGGAACAGTGAGCAATGGAGACTGTGTGGTCACATGAACACCACTGAAAACTTTTACATAATAAATTCAGTGCTTTAGGCAAAATGGTGTTACATTTTAAAAATTTCACTTTATGGGTATGAAAAATGTGCAAACTCACTGGCAACCCTCTTTCCTTTGTTGTAAATGTTGTGCAAGGTATTGATGTTAAAGTGTACCACAACTGGCATAATGTGTAGAGAGTGATAAAAAAAAAAAAAAAAAAGGAAAGAGGCAGGAATGTTTAATTTCTTTTACCGGTCAAATATTTTTGTCATTTAATATATATATATATATATATATATATATATATATATATATATATATATATATATATATATATACACACACACACATACACACACATATACACACATATACACACACACACACACATATACATATATACTCACACACACGCACATACTGTCTTACATCAGGGATATCACAGCACACATAGTATCTTGACAAAGGATTGGAGTGCCTCTCCAGAGTGCACAGTTTGCCCCCACCAAAACACAGTTGGTATCATATCACAAACAGAATCCCGAGTCTAGGATATCAATAGAGAGTATAATAAAACACTGCTCAATGGGTATAACATAGAAGATAACATAAATAAGGTATTAAGCCCTCAACCAAGAGTCCTCAAAAATACCGACCATGACCCCGAGAGCCAGGATCATCAAAGAAATAAAAGGAAAGGTAGATAACAAAAATAGAAAAGTCAGACCAAGTACTGAAGAGACAAACTCCCCCTCAGACTTCAGATTGAAATGAAGTACGTTGATTTATAGCCCAAGGTTCCCAGATATTTTCAAAAATCTTAAAACGGAGCACCACCTAAAAGGGAGAGTTCCTCTTTAAGTCTTCATCCCCCACTCACTGTTAAGGGGGATCGAGGGACAGGTAAGTGTCTCTATTTTAAAAGTCAGTAGCTATAGTTTTTGTAGCTTCTGTCTTATTTTTTTTTTAGATTGGAGGAGCTCTGCTTTAACCACTTCCAGACCGGACACTTTTACCCCCTTCCTGACCAGGGCAATTTTCAGCTTTTAGCGCTATCACACTTTGAATGACAATTGCGCGGTCATGCAACACTGTACCCAAATGAATTTTTTACCATTTTTTTGAGACAGATAAAGCTTTATTTTGGTGGTATTTATTCACCACTGGGATTTGTATTTTTTTTGCTATGTAAATGAAATGTCCAAAAATTTTGAAAAAAAGTGTTTTTTTAATAAAATTTTGCAAATAAATAATATTTCATCATAAATCTTAGCCAAAATGTATTCCGTTATCTTTTTATTTAAAAAAAAATCCAAATTAGTTTATAACCAAAAATTATAAATTTTAAACATTTTTTTTACATTTTTATTTTTTTATATTATTATTATTTTTTTTACATACTGTCACCCTAGCAGTACAGTGTCACCATGGTGACACTGTACTACTTGTGGGGGGTGATGAAGATTTTTTTTTTTTTACACTGATTGCTTTTACACCCATATAGGATGTAAAAGCAATCATTTCTCTTTCTCTCTGTCTGCATTCTTGCACTCATTGAGAAGTACTGAGCGAGCTGTGATTGGTCACAGCTTGTCACATGGTACAAGGCTTTTGTGAATAGCCTTGTACCATGTGACCTCTGTGATCATTCACAGATTTCACACGTAGTAAGCAATGATGTCAGAAGTGACATCTTGCTTACTACTTTGCATGTGATCACTGATTGGCCAATCAGTGATCACATGATCGGAACCTCGTACAGAGGTCCCGTCTGACGATCGGTGTTTCACTGTGTCCGGAGGACACAGCGGGCACCGGATCGCGGTGCTGCGCGCTCCCAGGGAGCACGCACAAGCAGGGTGCGGGGAGGCCGTTTATAAACGGCCACCCGACCCTGCAGTGCCACCGTCCGGCCGTTTATACACAACGGCCGGTCAGGAAGTGGTTAACTCAGAGGACACTGCTATGGGGGAATGAATCGGCTACTGTGGGGTGGGGGGGGGGCCATGTGAAGGGCAGTAAAAGGACGCCGCTATGGGGATGGCCCTGCCTATAGCAGTGTCTTCTGCCCCCTGCACATTACCTCCCCCCACAGTAGTGTGCTCTGTCCCCCACAGCAGTGTCCTCTACTGCCCCTCACATCAGTTTCCCACTCTAACAGTAGTGTCCTCTGACCCCCCCACCCCCTTCCCTCCCATAGCAGTGTCCCAAGAGGTATCCTACCTGTATACACAGATAAGAGGGTGGAAGGCAGCACAGTTCTGGATGGAGGGCAGGAGCTGGAGCTGCTAGAGTGATTTTTCACATTAACAAGCATGTGGTTGGTTGCTAGGACCGTGCTAGCAACCAATCACCAGTGGGTCAACTTGAAAAGTTAGTTTGGCCAGCGACTCCTCTCGCCCTCCATCCTGAGCTGCTCAGCCTCCCGCTTTCCGCTGTGCACTTAGGATGACAGCAGCTGAGGATGTTGGCGGTGGATGAGAAGAACCGACACCTAAAAGGCAAGTGTCGATGGCACAGGGACCTGTTTGCGTTATACCTGTCACCTGCCCACAGTCCACAGGTAGACCGCGATCGATAGGTTGTCGACCCCTGCATTAAAGCAACATTCATGATACCAGGGAATGATCACTCTAGATCACTCTCTGTCTAATACACTGCTGAAAAAATTAAAGGAACACTCTGAAAACACATCAGATCTCAATAGGGTAAAATATCATGCTGGATATCTATACTGATATGGACTGGGTAATGTGTTAGGAATGTAAGGATGCCCCATCGTTGGATGGAAATTAAAATTATCAACCTATAGAGGACTGAATTCAAAGACACCCCGAAAATCAAAGTGAAAAAAATAATGCAGCAGGCTAGTCCATTTTGCTGGAATTTCATTTCAGCAATGCAAAATGGTACTAAGTAGTTTGTATGGCCCCAACATGCTCGTATGCTGCCTGACAATGTCGGGGCATGCACCCAATGAGACAATCGATGGTGTCTTGGGGTATTTCCTCCCAGATCTGGACCAGGGCAGCACTGAGCTCCTGGACAGTCTGAGGTGCAACCTGGCAACGTTGGATGGACCAAAACATGATATCTCTGCGTTGTTCTATTGCATTTAGGTAATGCGAGTGTGGGGGCCATTCAATGGTATCAATTCATTTATCCTCCAGGAACTGCCTGCATACTCTCGCGACATAAGTCAGGCATTACCATGCACCAGTAGGAACCCAGTACCCACTGCATTAGCATAGGGTCTGACAATGAGTCCAAGGATTTCATCCTGATACCGAATGGCAGTCAGGGTGCCATTGTCTAGCCTGTAGAGGTCTGTGTGTCCCTCCATGGATATGCCTCCAAAGACCATCACTGACCCACCATCAAAACGGTCATGCTGTACGATGCTACAGGAGCATAACTTTCTCCACGACTTCTCCAGACCCTTTCATGTCTGTCACATGTGCTCAGGGTGAACCTGTTCACATCTGTGAAAAGCACAGGGCGCCAATGGCGGACCTGCCAATTTTGGTGTTCAATGGCAAATGCCAATTGAGCTCTATGGTGAGCGGGCAGTGAGCACAGGGCCCACTAGAGGACGTTGGGCCCTAAGGACACCATCAGGAAGTCTGTTTGGTCAGAGACATTCACACCAGTGGCCTGCTGGAGGTCATTTTGCAGGGTTCTGGGAGTGCTCATTCTATTCCTCCTTGCACAAAGGAGCAGATACCAGTCCTGCTGATGGGTTAAGGACCTTCTACGGCCCTGTCCAGCTCTTCCCGTTTCCTGGAATCTCCTCCATGCTCTTGAGACTGTGCTGGGAGACACAGCAAACCTTCCAGCAATGGCACGTATTGATGTGCCATCCTGGAAGAGTTGAACTGCCTGTGCAACCTCTGTAGGGTCCAGGTATTGTCTCATGCTACGAGTCTAGCCAAATGCAAAACTAGTGAAAAACAAACAGTCAGAAAAGAGGAGTAGGGAAAACATGTCAGTGGTTTCCACCTGCAAAACCATTCCTGTTTTGGGGGGTCATCTCATTGTTGCCCATCTAGTGCACCTGTTGTTAATTTCATTAAACACCAAAGCAGCTGAAACTGATTAACAGCCCACTCTGCTACTTACAGTTGCAAGAAAAAGTATGTGAACCCCTTGGGATAACATGGAGTTTTGCATGAATTGGGCATAAAATGTGCTCTGAACGTCATCTAAGTCACAACAATAGAAGAACACAGTCTGCTGAACATAATACTACACAAACATTAGATGTTGCCATGGCTTAATTGCACATAACATGCAAACATTCACAGTGCAGGGAGGAAAAAGTATGTGAACCTTTGGACTTAACAGGTTGACCCTCCTTTGGCAGCAATAACCTCAACCAAACGTTTCCTGTAGTTGCAGATCAGACCTGCACAACGATCTGGAGTCATTTTGGACCACTCCTCTTCACAAAACTGTTTCAGTGTAGCAATATTCTTGGGATGTCTGGTGTGAATCGCTCTCTTAAAGGTCATGACACAGCATTTCAATCGGGTTGAGGTCAGGACTCTGACTGGGCCACTCCAGAAGGCGTATTCTGTGCTGTTGCAGCCATTGTTTTGTTGAATTACTTGTATGCTTTGGGTCATTGTCCTGTTGCATCACCCATCCTCTGCGGAGCTTCAGTTGGCGGACAGATGGTCGTACGTTTTCCTGCAAAATGTCTTGATAAACTCTGGAATTCATTTTCGCATCAATGACAACAATCTGTTCAGGCCCTGAGGCAGCCCCAAACCATGATGCTCTCTCTGCCATGTTTTACAGTGGGGATGAGGTTTTGATGTTGGTGTGCTGTGCCTTTTTTTCTCCACACAGTGTTATGTGTTCTTCCCAAACAACTCAATCTTGGTTTCATCTGTCCACAGTATATTTTGCCAGTAGTGCTGTGGAACATCCAGGTGCTCTTTTGCAAACTTCAAACGTGCTGCAATATTCTATTTGGACAGCAATGGCTTCCTCCGTGGTGTCCTCCCATGTACTCCATTCTTGTTTAATATTTTCCTTATTGTAGATGTGTCAACAAAAATGTTAGCATATGCCAGAGATTTCTGTAGGTCTTTAGCTGACACTCTGGGATTCTTCTTTACCTCATGCAGCATTCTGCGCTGTGCTCTTGCAGTCATTTTTACAGGACGACCACGCCTAGGGAGAGTAGCAACAGTGCTAAACTTTCTCCATTTGTAGACAGTCTGTCTTACCGTGGACACATGAACATCAAGGCTTTTGGAGATACTTTTGTAACCCTTTCCAGCTTCATGCAAGTCAACAATTCTTGATCGTAAGTCTTCTGAGAGCTCTTTTCTGCGAGGCATGGTTCACATCAGACAGTGCTTCTTGAAACCAGTAAACCCAAAACAGGTGTGTGTTTTTTAAGGGCAGGACAGCTGTCAGCAACACATCCAATATCATCACACTGATTGGAGTCAAGGTTGGCTCACTCCTGGCTCCAATTAGTTTTGGGAGAAGTCATTAAGCTAGGGCCTCACATACTTTTTCCTCCCTGCACTGTGAATGTTTACATGTTAAGTGCAATTAAACCATGGCAACATCTAATGTTTGTGTAGTATTATGTTCAGCAGACTGTGTTCTTCTATTGTTGTGACTTAGATGACGTTCAGAGCACATTTTATGCCCAATTCATGCAAAACTCCACGTAATCCCAAGGGGTTCACATACTTTTTCTTGCAACTGTAACTGACCAGATCAATATCCCAGGAGTTTAATTGACTTGATGCTATACTCTGATTAAAAAGTGTTCCTTTAATTTTTTTGAGCAGTGTATACAAGAAAATTTGAGAGGAGTGTCCAAGGGTACCCAAAAGGTAGTCCATAACTAAGGAGATGCCTCCCGCACCGACTTGAGTGCTGTGAACACCATTTCTCATACGGGGGGAATCTATAGGGGACCTGCCCTTCTGGCCACATGGATCGTAGGAAGTAAGAGATTTGAAAAAAAATCGTCCTTAAGAGGCATTTCAAGGGTTTCTTCACAAAATCAGAGTAAACGTCCCATATCTGTAAAATTTCCAATTCTGTAAAGCCCCTTATCAAGTCACCATTGGAACTCCTTAGTATCCTGTTCCAGCAGAAAGAGCGAATTATTAAAAATATGTGCTAGATGGCAAAACAAAGAGGCTAGAAAAGGATTATGCATTAGCCTATACCACAAAGCAAATGCAAAGGAATGTGAAAGGGTGCATACCAATATGGAAGGTCGTCCCCTTGCAGGGCACCATAACAGATAGTCCAGAGTATAGCCTGGGACAGCCTGTCTCTCCATCTGCACTCAGTTTGGCTTAGCAAAGCAGGAGTAAACCACAGAAAGCTGTGTCAACTGCACAGCAAAAGATTGGGTAGCCCCAGCCCCCCTCTAGTTTTGGGTTGAAACATTGGAGAATCGGTGTCCCTTCCAACCCCACACATACCTTAATTACTTTAGATTGAAATTTTACCAAGATCATGCTAGAAACTGGAATAGGGAGGGAGCTAAAAAAGTAAAGAAGGTGGGCTAATAAGGTCATTTAAACAGAATGGATTCTACCCAATCAAGAGAGATTTTGTAAAGACCATTGCCTCAAATTAGCCTCTAAAGTCTTAAACAGTGGCAGACAGTTCTAGGTATAAAAGTGAGTCAATATTAGCGGTGAGTTGTACTCCAAAATACAGGATGTTGGTCCAGCTCCAGGTAAAACTAAAGTGCCCTTTAAGGTGATAAAACCGCACAGAGGGGACAGTAATGCTTAATGCCGTGGATTTGGGGAATGTTTTATTTTATTGCTCAATAAAAGTGAGCTTACATTTTAGAAGCGGCAAATAGTACTAGAGGTGTGAGTAATTTTGACAAATTACATTTCATTCTTCTCCACTGAGGGACACATTACCTGTTGGGCAATTTTACTGCCTAAAGCAGGATTGAACACTGGCAAACAAAAAAGTTGTAAGGTAGCCCAGGATAATCCTTCGTACAATCAGCATGCACCAGATTTTTTTCTGGCGTTTTAGAAAGGTGGACGTCTTTTTCTACAGCTCTACTGGGAAGTCTAACCTTTTATTTTGGTAGCACTTTCTAGTCCCTGCTGTTTTGATCACCAGTATTCTCTACATCACTGCTATAGCTGGTCTTCACGATTGCAGTTATCTGGAGTGGTCTATCCTCAGCTTTGACCTTGGGGTGCATAACTGTTCCCCCTAGACTGGGCGTGCATGGCGGACCTGCAAGTGACCTTCCACACTAGGTTATATGTAGTGCTTTCCAGACCCTGTTCAGGTGAGAAGCTAGTGGCAGAGTGCCGACAAACTCCTGGGTGAAGATATGCTCCCTCTTTCCCACCATTCAGCATCGAGTAAGCATCTCACAGTTGCTACTTTTATGTTGCAAACAGTCACATGGTTCTCCAGTCTTCAGTCCCTTCCTACTGTCTGTCTGTCTACAGTGACTGCAATCACCTCCTGCCGTCTAACCCTTACAGACTTTCAGCTGCCTGAGCTTTGTGAGTACCTGAGGCCTTGCCTCATATACAGAGCTCAGGTTGCTTTACCTCTACTTGGTCCCAACATGTCCACTTCTGCACACAGAGGAGACAGTCCTGACAGAACAGGTAACTCAGCTCAAACTCCACTAACTGTTCCACGGAAATTTGTTCAATGCCTTCTCAAGGTGCTGATGTTTCCAATATTGAATCCCATTATCTAAGGACTTCTGGGTTTACATAGTGTTCTAAGTCCTCCATATTTTACCTTAAGACGAGTATGAGTACAAAGGCATCGAAATTTGGTCGGTTCAGCAAGAACTGGACAAATTTCTATTCATGATTTGACTTCTCTGTTCAACAGAAGCAAAATCGTTAGACTGGCTTCTGTCGAACACTCCTGCTGAAAAATTAGCATTCGATCAGCTGCTACAGCCACTAGCTGCAGTGCTGGTTAGTGTATTCTGACAGGAAGTAGAGTGAGTTACTGCTGTCGGAAATCAGCACAGCAGGGGGAGGGGCCTGAACACGTCACCAGGAGGAGTTAGGAGTCGGAGGTGCCTGAAGGACCCTGGGAGGGCGGCCAAACATGGGGCTATGCCAACTAAGTGGCTAGACGCCCCACTGGCCCGGAAAGCTGATAACCTGGGAGACGAAAAGAGCAAGAGACATCTGAAGACAAGGCACTGCAAGTTACCGCCCAGACCCCCCTCAGGACACGACCTGGGACACGAGTCTCAGAGCAGAATAGAAGAAGCGTACAAAGGCAGAGGGATCCGGGACCTCAGAAAGGGATGATGAGTTGCTGTGAGTAACGGCTGTAGATGTAAATTCGCACTGTCTTTGTTATCTGTATTGTAAATATATACCTGAGTAGTTGGGCTGGGTGGTTGGAAGATCAAGGAATGTGAAGATTATAGAGGCCAAGCACTGATATAAAGGACGTAAGCACATTTAAAGCTATCCAGGACTGTACAAGTTCCCTGAGAGGAGTAGCAAGGAGGGACTTTTTCTCTTTTTTCCCTTCCTCAGATCTGACAATATGGTTTTTTGAACTTTAAGTTAAAATTACTGGTCAGTCAACATGAAGAACAGACCCGTTGAAGGGGAGTGTTTGGAGTAAAAAGCCCGCAATCCAATGCAAACACTAGTACAATAAGGAAATATATGCCGTTACAAGAAAAAAGCCCAGAGTTACAAAGTATGGAGAAAAAACAGGAAGGAAGTAGAAAATATGATGGTGAGCAACCTATATTGTCATCTGAAGCAAGGGAAGGGAATCTATAATTGTCGATAATGTAAACGATCAAAAAATTTTGGAGCAACAAAGCAAAATATCACAAATCCCTACAAGATTAGAAATGGCGGAAATGTTTGCAAAATTAGAACTCTCCATGAAAAATTAAATGGCAATATTTCACAAGGATTTGGGTCTATTGTTAACAAGGGTAGAGGAGAAAATGGAGATATAAGCCCAGCAGAGTATTAATCTGGAGAAGCAGATAGACGCGATGAGAAGGAAACAGAAGATTCTCTCTCAAGCTGGAGGATCAAGAGGGAGAAGAAACAACCTAAGGGTCCAAGGATTACCAGAAGATGCACACGAGGAGGACTTTAAAGAAAAAAATAACAGTGTTTAACCCAATAATGGATAGAGCAGTCTCAGATCCGTTGAAGATTGAGAGAGTACACAGGTTAAGGCGCCCGCCAGGAATAACATACATCCCTAGAGATGTGATCATCCGCTTTCATCATTATGAGGACAGAGCAAGAATATGGAAAAAACTGCGGGAGAACCCTGAAATAAGATTCAGAGAATCAAACTTACAGGTCTTTGCGGACATTGCTTTTGAGACATTAGCGAGAAGCAGATAGTTGAAACCCTTACTGGACCAGATGGAGAAAAGAGTTTGATATAACTGAGGGTTCCCGGCACGTCTGATCGAATGGAAAGATGGGAAGTCGGCAAGGCTAAGATTCCCAGGAGAACTTCGTGATTTTTGTGAAAAACTGGAACTGCAGAATGTGGACATTGCGGGATGGTCAGAGGGGCCGAACAAAAGTGTAAGGCTGAGAAAAGAGAAATGGCAGCCAGTTAACACAAAGAGAAAATGAGGGGGGGGGGGGGAGGCAGTAAATCTTGTTCCTCCTCCGACCTTACCTCCCATTAATTTTTTTTATACATTGGCTAACATGGATGGATACGACTTCGATTGCGTCGAGGGGAGGTGGAAAAAAAAAATTAAGATTGTTATAAAAGAGGTTATATCAAAGTCAATTAATAGAGGTGGAGGGTGAAATATCCCAGAGAAAGAGATGATACCTTCTCTAGCGCACAGATCGTATTCGCGCTTGGATTATAAAATGATCGAGCATAGACAATTGGAGTCTTTGGTTAAATCTAATATAGAAGTTATGTCTATCTCAGATCACGCACCTATTACAGTGAGACTACAGGTAGGAGGAGATGGGAATAAAAGGGACATGTGGAGATTAAATGAGAGGCTTATACGGGAACCCGAAATAGAGAAAAGGTTAAGGGATGTAATAGAGCAATGTTTTCTCCAGAATGAGACTGAAGGAGTTTCTATGGCTACTATCTGGGAGGCACATAAGGCTTAAATTAGAGTTATCTTGATAGCAGCTGGGACCAAAAAAAAGGGATCATGAAAGAATAATAAAAAGGAGTTGACGGAGGAGTTATATAAATTAGAACAGGAACATACAAAAGGGTCAGGATATAGAGATACATCAGAAGATCATCCTTAAGAGAGAAGAGTTAAAGGACCGTTTTTTTAATAGACTCTCTAAGGAAAGATACCAGTGAGGGAATAAACCAGGAAATATATCTCATGAAAAGATTGAAGGAAAAGAAATCGAAGAATTACATTGAAAAAATAAAAGATGATAAAGGAGAATTGGTATACTCCACCACTGATATTGCAAAAACATTCCAGAAATACTATAGTAGGCTGTATGATGTGAACCCCAAGAATCGGCAGGTAACAGAAGAAATAAAGAAAGGGAAAAAATAGGAATATCTAGCGGCAGATTTACCAAAAGTATCAGAGGAAAAGTTATCATTAGAACGAGTAATCTCCCAGGAAGAGAAGTATGGCCCTGAAAAGTGCAGCGTGAGGAAAGAGTCCAGGACCCGATGGGTATAGGGTGGGGTATTATAAAAAGTTTGGAGATTTACTGATACCTAGACTGGGTCTATATATGAATGCCCTAGGGGAAGGAATGAGAAAAAAAAAGGAGAAGAATCCCTACAAGCATATATAACAATCATTCTTAAAGAAGGGAAGGATTGTTCACAATGCACCAGTTATAGACCTATAGCACTATTAAATACAGACACAAAACTCTTCGCAAAAGTATTAGCTACTAGATTAAAGGAATTGATGCCAGAATGGATACACTTAGATCAGGTGGGCTTTATCCCAGGTAGAGAAGAAAGGGACAATGGTTTAAGATCACTACTCCTCATACAAAAAGTAAGGAGAAAAATGTTTCCGACAATCATCCTGCTGAAAAGGCGTTCAACAAAGTGTATTGGGGATTTATGAAAAGTATGCTGGAGGTTTTAAGAAGAGGGAATAGGATTAAAAAGTGGATAAAGGAGCTTTACAATGATCCATCAGCGATGGTTAAAGTAAATGGATCCCTTTCAGGGTTTTTTAAAATGTATAATGGCACATAACAAGGATGTCCACTATTCCTGCTGTTATTTGTTATATCCCTAGAACCTCTACTGGCGACAGTAAGAAAGAGTTTAGATTTTAGAGGAATTAAAATAGGTGATGTAGATCATAAAGTAGCAGCATATGCAGACAATATGCTGTTTTACATCGTGAACCCCAGATTAACGTTACCCAATCTAATGTGACTATTAAAACAATATGGTGAGCTCTCAAACCTGAAAATAAACCCCACAAGTCAGAGATTTTGAATGTTAACATTTCAAAGAAAGAAAAGCAGATCCTACAAAAGGATATTTACATGGAGGGAGAAGGAATTATGATACTTGGGAATATAGTTAACCCCCTCAATAAAAAATATGTATCAGGAAAATTACATACCATTAATAAATGAAAAAAAAGAGCTGAGAGGAATTTCAAGGGGCAGGGTCTCTTGGATTGACTGCATAAATCTGGTTAAGATAGTGATAGTCCCCAAAATCCTGTATAAACTTCATATGCTCCCTGTTAATATACCGGGATCCTTTTTAGGGATAATAAAAAAAATTAATACTTACTGAAACTATATCTGGGCTAATAAAAAAACAAGAACTAAATATGACGTTTTGTGTAAAAATAAAAGGAAAGGGGGATTAAATTTGCCAAATATTAGGACATATCATATTGCGGTGATGTCACGAGTAGTAGATTGGACTTATAATTCATTGGAGAAAAGTTGGGTTAAAATGGAAGGTATTTTAAGTAACACACCTGTTGAGAAGGATTATTTGGATACCACTATGGATGAAAGTAGTAGCACATTGACACGGGAGGTTTTGAGAGTGTGGGATGGAATACACAAGCATATGGAGTGGAAGTATAATTCTTTGATTCCGTTGGTGAGTAAGTTTTTCCCACCAGGGATTGACAATAATTCAGGGAAGTGGTTAAAAAATGAAGATGTTAAGGGACATAGTAAATAAGGGGGAGTTGTACACTTTTCAGGATTTAAAGAGGAAAAAAGACTTATTTGTTGTACTAGATGTAATGAAGTATTATCAATTAAGGCATTTTCTTTTAAAGCTTCCCCAGCCTCTGAGGATACCAGAGGATATGCTCCCATTTGAAAAAATGCTGAGCTCTGATAGAGCTCCAAAGCATATTACTTATAAGATTCTTAATCGAATTGCTGGGTGGCGGGCCCTCCGCTGTTCTTAGAGAAATGGGAAAGGGAGCTGGAAATGAAAATAAGTGAACAGCAGAAAGACAAAATGTACAAATTGATACACAGGGCAATGAACATGAGCACGGTTGAAATGAACAATAAATGTTTAACTAGATTGTATTGTACACCGAATGTGGCACATAGACTGCGGGGAGAGATATCACCGTTGTGTTGGAGGGGATGTGGACTGAAAGGAACTATGGCACATATATGGTGGGATTGTCCCAAAATACAGATGTTTTGGCAGGATATTATACAAGTTATACAAGAGATTTTGGGGATCACTATGCAGAAAGAGCCATGGGAAATGTCTGTTCTATGGATCAGAAATACCAGTGAAACAATACAAGAACAATATATATCATTTAATTAGTGTGGCCAAGGGACGTATCCCCAAATTCTGGAAGATACAGGAGCCCCCAACATTGAGGGACTGGATTGATAGAGTTGACTATACAAATAAGATGGAAGAGCTGTACCACATAGATGAAGATAAAGTGGAAAGATTTATAAAGGAATGGGTTAGTTGGTATGATTTTAAGACATCTAAAAAATATCTGGATGTGGTGGGAGCCTCAGCTGGTTTTTTAACTGGTGGAAAGGAAAAAAAAAAAATCTGTGTGTGTACCCAGGTTTACAGTCTTGACTGGGGCCTCTACTTCAATGACACAAGACTTTGCTGCCAGATTTATCCAGCTCCTCACTGGTCCTGACTGCGCAGACCTCAAGCATACTCCCTGCTATTGCTGGTCTGCCTGCAGCCTTCAGTTGCAGGGACTGATTCTGGTTTATCCATGCCTCTTCCAGAAGAGACAATACTTGAGGAATCACAGACTCCTATTATATACCCTGTTGCTGGCAGTGCTGACTATGAAACTGAGGCAAGCTGGTTGTAGGAGGGGTTACCCTGGGCTGGCTTACAATTTTTTTTGTTCCCCAGTGTGCAAACTGTTAATGCCTTCCTGTGTCCCACAATACACTCAAGAAAGCTAGGATTTTTTCCCTACCAATAAGATCAGTTTTCTGGAGTACAGTACAAGTTATATGCTTTTTTAAAAGTTATTACAACTGAGTTATATGCAGCTAACGTCAGGTGATTAGACACTGGCTAATAAAAAAAGGCATCAGGACATCTCACAGTATACCACCTCCCAACCCAAGTAGCCCAAGTTTTTTGGCAAGCAACAGGGAGATTAAAATGACAAAGAGCAGGGTCCTTTGTTCTGTACTCCAAGAAACAGATGTTAATAGCCCCTTTTTTCCTGATTGCCTCTTTAAATAATTATGACTGGGACATCCAAAAGAAGTCCAACTGAGTAGTGGGCAACACAGCAAATGCCAACAGGTCCACATAAACAGGTTAAGAAGGGTTCGGCAGACTCAGAGAACAGCTTGTGGCACCCTATGCCTAAAACTAGCATCAGAGGAGGCGTGAACATCCACCTAGAAAAAGTTTAACATGTGAACAGGCCCAGACACCAGCCTTGCAAATCTGAGAAACAGATGCATACTACTGAAAAGTCCACGAAGCACCAATAGACCAAGTAGAATGTGCTTTAAAAGCAAAAGAAGGAACCCTCTTTCAGACTATGGGCCTTACCGATAACCTGTCTGATCCACCTAACAATGGTAGAGTTAGACAGGGAGGCCCTTGTGGGAACCTTCAGGAAGCACAAAGAGTAAATACGATTTAATAACAGTGGTAGTAGCTGATTGTGTAAACTCTCACCACGTGCATCATGTCCAGGCAATTGAGAGAAATTTCTTTAGAATGCTTTGGACAAAGAAGGAAAGACAATATCCTGATAAGATGGAATATAGAGATCACCTTTGAGATAAAAGAGGCATTAGGCAACTTTGCCCTTGTGCAATACTAAGAAGGGCCCCTTGCAGGATAAGGCTATCAACTCAGAAACTCATCTCAGAGTTGATAACCACAAGAGAGCTCACCTTACAGGTAAGGACAGACAGGGCGATTTCCTGGATAGGCTCAAAAGGACGGCATCTGGAGAGCCAAGAAAAGAAGATTGAAATGCCAGGAAGATACAGAGGAACAAACAAACTGAACAAAGTATTTAACCAAAAAGTGAGAAATCAAAAGGTCTTTGAAACAAAACAGCTAAGGCTAGGAATCGTGCCTGGATGGTACTCAAGGCCAGTTTTTGGTTCAAACCAGGCTGGAGGAAGGACAGGTTACATTCTATGGAAGACTTTCTAGGATAAAAATTCCTCGACTCACACCAAGCAAAGTAGGTCCTCCAGGTGCAATTGTAGACTTTGAAAAGTCAAAATTCTATCCTTCAAGAGGGAAGGGCTGAAATAATCCAAAAGGCTCCTACCCTGCAGGACCGTGGTTTTAATAGCCATACCGTTGAAGCTAGCAATGGATAAGTAGGATGGAACACTGACACTTATTGCAGGTCTGGATGATCAGAAGAGCCTACATAGCGTCTGTATATGTTGGAATACTTAATTCTCCTGGGCCAATTCAGTGCAATGAAGACAATCGCGATGCATTGATCAGACTAAACTGATCCCACAGTGTCATCAGAGCATCCACTGTGAAGGCCCAAGGTCCCTGGACCTGGTGACAAACCTATCCAATTTGTTGTTGAATCTGGACACCAGAAGATCCACTTCTGGCTTTCCTTACATGTGGCGAAGTGCTTGAAAGACCTCTGGATGGAGACCCTACTATCTCAGATGCAGGCACTGATGAATGGGAAAGTCTGCCTGCCAGTGGGATGTGGACTGTGAACAGGGCAGGAATGTGAAGTTCTGCCCAAGAGTATCAAGTCTGCTTCCCTTAGAGCAGAGCGACTACTGTTGACTCTTTGAGGACTCATGTAAGCCATGGTCGTGGCATTGTTTGAAAGTATTCTTATTGGGTGTTCTTGTAATAGAGAAGTCTAGCTCTGAAGGGACAACCAAATCTCCCAAGTTAAAAAATGTTGGAAGGCGAGCCTCCTTCGACAACCAAGTCCACTGCACTGAGAAGGTATTCAGGAATGTTCCCTAGCCCAATAGGCTGGCAACCATTGTGAAAACCATCCATGACTGGAGGAAAATGTTTCCCTAACTCCAACACCAGACTGGAACTCCACCAGATTGGAGTCTTGGCCTTGTAGCCTTAACACATTGGGTGGTTCAACGACATTTGTCCCACATGGCCAGAATGTTGAGTTGCAATGATCTCAAATGGCTACCATTAGACAAGAACCTCATGCATGCACAAATCGAGGGATTCCTATGGGCCTGCAAGGCCCTATCATAAGAACAAAGGGCCAGAAGGTTCTGGACAAATTTTTGCAAGCATCAAACCCAAGTATTCCAACCTGTGACATGGGTCCAATGACAACTTCTATAGGGTAAAAATCCAACTGAAGCTCTGCAGAATCTGTTGAATTTCGGCTGACAGGGACAGAGAGGGCTGATCCTTTAAAAGAAGATCATCCAGGTAACCTAAATGTTGATCTCTTGTGAACAGAACAGAGCCAAGATCAGAGCAAGCACCTTAATGAAAACCCAGGCCAGGGCAGTAATGCCCATAGCAAAACACAGATATTGTTGATGAGGCGGAAATATGGCAATGAACAGACAGTCATCCTGTGGATGTCTACTGGGGTGAGAATACCCCCATTGGGAGGGTGTCAATGTCTAACCTAGCATTTTCCATGAAAAACATCTGAACCCTTAGGAACAAGTTGAGTCTTCAAATTTAGACTGGGTCAAACTCCTCTAATCAGTTTTGCAACCATAAAGAGGTTTGAGTAGAAATCTTGAACATGTTCTCCTGGTGATGCTTTGGTTCACAAGCTGCTGGACAGCTATAGGCAGATCCTCACTCCATGACAGGGAAGGAGATACGTCGGAAAGTATAAAGCCGGGACGAGGTAAAGTGCAAAACTCCAGTTTGTAGTCCCTAGAAACAACACTCTGGACACAGGCATCAGAGGCATTCTGGGACCAGAAGGTCATCCCTCTCTCTCATCACTGTGCAGAGGCCTTGACTCCAGTCTTGGCTGGTTTGGAAGGTTGCTGACTAACACTTAGCATTGGAAAACTGGGAAGGACGAAAAGAACTGTTTCTAACTTCGGGGTAGTACACCTACTGGTAGAGGCACAAGGAAGGACAGTAGTCTAACTCCCATAATCTCTTGGATGTACAGTACTTATCCAAGGAGGGACCATCAAAAGGGAAGCATTTAAGCCAGAGAAACCTGTGAAAGTTTACAAAGAGAAGGCTCATTCTCGAAATTTGGCAAAGTGTGTTCTCCAAGCCAGTCATGCAGTAGCGTAAGGGTATTCAAGGACTGAGCTTTGAACTTGTAAAGCACCCTGTGCTTAACTCCATACTTACCAAGGTTAGCACCCACAGCAGGTGGGGTCCAGGTATGGTCCCCTAAGGCTCTGCCAAGAAATTCACCGATCCTGCAGCTACAGTGCCTATGGTGCAGTTGGGTTGATTTAGGAATTGTCTTGGAAGAAATTATCCAGAGAAAACATATATAGTAAACAGGTAAGCGTCTGTTATTAGAGAGAAGAAATCCATCACCTAAGGATGCTAACAAAAACTGAAACTAGCTGGTAGTGGGAGGGGTTTCTGCAGGGATTTTACATGGAGTACAAATAACTATTTTTATTTAAATTTGCCTGATTAGATACAGAGAATCATAAAGTTTGCAATCCTGCAAACAGAAATAATGAAGTAAATGATTCTTAAGAGATTAGAAAAAAAATAAAATTTATATATACATATATCCACACACACATATCTACACTATAAAATTAAATTGACAAATGTGTAATTTGCAGAGTTCTCCATATTAAAAAATTGATCCTCTCATCTATATAGTGCCCATCTAACATCACAGTAAGTGGAAGACTGTGTGCTGGATCAGTCAGTCAATCAGCTAGAGCTCTTTCTGGTTCTTTTATTCAAGTACCTTTACGTGGGTGTGAAATTCCAAAACCTTCATGCTCACTCTCCAAACATCTGTGGCTCTCTGTGGGACAGTTACTGGTAGAAGAGTGCAGTTTCTTTCAAAGAAAACACTGGAGGCCGGGGGCAAAGATTTTGGATTGTCACACACAGTATGTGCAAAGCAGTGGCACCAAAAAGCTGCTAATATGATCATCCTTCGTAGTATATCAGCAAATATTCTACAGAAATGTAAACCTACATACCTCACTAAATATATAACACAATCAACTCAACTTACCTGTTTCTTATGTTCTCCAAACTCACCATCATACCAAGTTCACACCTCATAATTTCACAGTGATTGGCATTCTCACATAAATAGCGAATTGTCTGTTTTAGGGAGAAATAAAACACAAAAATCTGAAATAAAAGCACTAAATGTGAAAGGTGTCTTACAAAACAGAATAAAATACAGTATTTAAGGGCTACAATTTTGGGTAACTAATGTACTGGATGGAAAGGACAGATCAGCCCCATCCTCCACTGTGTAGAAGGAAGCCTTCAGTTTCTTTACTGAGCTACCCTGCTTTTGGCAGCCGTCTCAATGCCAACTGCAGCACAGTGCAATCCTTTTTAATAGAGCTCACCTGAACAAATGGTCAAATGACTGGATATCATAATTGCTAAGTACGGAATTTTACACTACTCAGCCATAAAATTACAACCACCGCCCTCTCCAATAAGATTGCCTCAGGGTGACTAATTAAGGGAACTGAATACAGGAAAGCAGTCATAGAAGTTCAGTTAGGGAGTCAGGAAGAGTCATGTACTGTTAAAGTAAAACTAACACACAGATGGGTATGGTACAGGAATTTCTGGCTAATAAAAACAGCAGGCATCAAAGGATGCCTGCTCTTAGGCAGGACTTTTATTTATAAATGTATAAAATGGCAAAAAAGTTTAAAGCGGAGTTCCCCCAAAAAGTGGAAGCTCCTCCCCCTTGTTTGGCTCCTCCCCCACTCCACTGTCATATTTAGCACCTTTTAGGAGGGGGGTGCGGATAACTGGTTTTGACAGGTACCTGCTCCCACTTCTGGCTCAGTTTGCCACACCAAAGTGAGCCAAAAGTTTGGCCCCCTCCTTCCTCCCGCAGTCTCCTGGGAATTTTCACAAGTCCCAGAAGACTGCCGGACCAATTAGGAGGTGCAGCAAGACTTGCGCATGCGCAGTGGGCATCAGGCAGTGAAGCTGCAAGCTGTCACAGCCTGGTACCCACGGCTGAGGTGCCAGAACCGTGGAGGAGAGAAAGAGAGAAGGGACGGCGCAGGTGAGTACATCGCTGGACCCTGGGATAGGTGAGTGCGTGTTTGTTGAAAGTCAGCAGACTTTTAATAAACACAAAATCGTCTGGAACTCCGCTTTGTCTTAAAACTCATATTGGAGAGTCAAGGCATTCTGTACAAGTAATTTTATTCTTTTTTAGGGCTCTTTCATGCCAGCAAGCTACGCTGATCAAGGGCTGCTGGTGTGCACAATACCTTTCTCAACGCATCAACGTGTTTCCTTTTTTGAGCGCTCCCCCCCTCAACGATGGCATCAGTGGGAGGAACAGCTCCCCCCCCCCCCTCAACGATGGCGTCAGCGGGAGGAACAGCGCTTCCCCACCCCCATCATTGGCGGGAGGAACAGCGCTCCCCCATCGTTGGCGGGAGGAACAGCGCTCCCCCATCGTTGGCGTCGACGGGAGGAACAGCGCTCCCCCACCCCCATCGTTGGCGGGAGGAACAGCGCCCCCCCCATCGTTGGAGTCAGTGGGAGGAACAGCGCCCCCCCCCCATCGTTGGCGTCAGTGGGAGGAACAATGCCTCCCCCCCTCAACGTTGGCGTCAGTGGGAGGAACAAAGCCCCTCCCCCTCAACGTTGGCGTCAGTGGGAGAGGCAGCCCCCCCCATTGCTGGCGTCAATGGAAGGAGCAGCGCCCCCCCCCCCCATTGCTAGCATCAGACGGAGGAACAGTGCTCCTTATCGTTGGTGTCAGTGGAAAGAACAGTGCCTTGTTATTGGTGTCAGTCTGAGGAATAGTGCACCAAGGGCTTTCAAAGGGCCAAAGTTTGCAAACCACTGACTTATTGTGGATCACTTTTCAGAGGAGTGGCTGTAACAGTGATATGTGTAAAGCTGCTCTTACTCACCACTAGGGACCTACTTCACCAAGCCTTCCAGGACGTTGTCACTGTACTGGACCATACCTTAGCACACTTCTGATTGGCCTAGTACAGGTGACAGCTTCCTGGCAGGTTCACTCAGGTAGGTTCCAACCATCTGCTCAGTCCTGAGCTCACCCCTAGTCACCAACCTGCCTTGCAGCACTGGGGTCACTGGTGCAAGGACAAGCAGTGCCAGGAATGTAGAGGATGTAAAGCTCTGTGTACCTATGGTGGTGAAGCCCCTGATCCCAGCCCATGCTGCTTCCCTGACCTGCACAGCGCCCTCCACCACAGCTCCATCCTGGTGGCTGAGAAGAAGGATGAGCCCCGCCAGACAGCTCTTGTCACTGACGATGGCGGCTCTATTCCGGGGCTCGGACGCCAGGTCCTTCAGATGGCTGACCACAGACACGGCGTCCATTCCACGGCGCAGACTCTTCCCGGATAGAACGTTCTCCAGTCAGGTGTCACGATCCCTAGCACAACCGATACAACCGTTACCACTTCCAACGTGCACGGCTGCTGATGCCGATTGGTTGGTTCTGCCGTCACGTGCGCACACAGGACTGCACTGCCCAATCAGGATGTAGAGTGTGATCTCGCGGCGCTGAGTTTGAATGAGTCTCGTGCTGGTTCCTGTTCTTAGGAGAGCTGAGGGCACCTCGCAGGGTCTGGTACTGTCATCTGTAAAGCGGGGGACAGGAGACGGGAGAGCTTCCAGTGGCGGTAAGTGGCCATGGTACAGTACGTGCCCGCTGTCATCCACTCCTCTGCTGTGTCCATAGCCTATCTCCCTCCGTGTGTCCTCCACCATCCCACTACACAGTCCTCTGACAGTCTTTGCTGACTTCAGCACACTTGTACAGCAAGGAACCAAACTGGGGGGGTGACAAAAACACATTTGCAGTGCCCCCTCCCAGACTGCAGGGGTTAAATGCCTGTTTAGCCTGGGGGGTGCACAGTTAAAGTGGAACTTCACCCAAACGGGGAACGTCTGTTCTCTGCCGCCCCTCCCCCCTTTAAAGTGTTACTAATCCCACAACAGTAAAATCAGTCTGTATATGCAGTAAAGCATGCTTGTTATACTCACTGTGGAACCTAAGGGGTTAATCCTCTGTAATGTGTAAAGGATGTTTGATCCTGTATACTCTAATCCTCCTCTTCTTCTACTGTCCCCAATCCTGCTGATAGTACAGAGCCTTGGAGGCAAATTGCACATGCTCAGTTTGGTGTGTATTGCTAGAGAGGTTTTTTTTTTTTTTTCTTGGGAGGGTACATGTGATCAGCATAGAGCCAATCGGCACTGTCCACACAGAGGCTCAGTGCCTATTCACATATATGTGGTTTGAACCGCATCCAAGCCCCATGACATGTGAAAATACTTTTCTTCCTATGGGGCCTGTTCACATATGACCGGTGCACTGGCAGCATGGTTTTAAAAAGAGTCCTGTCCAATTTCTGAGCAGTGCGGTCCGGTTCAGGTGCAAATTACAGGTTATTGACTTCTATGGGAACCGTTTCTAAACCGCATATGTGTGAACAGGATAAGACCCTGACATGAACTGCTGTGTCAATTAGCTGTGATACCTGAGCTTCAATGTGCTCTGCATATGTGTGAATCAGCTCGCAGGGGTTATGCAGCCTCATAGGACAATCAAGGGAGAATGAAAACTCCTCCTACAAGCTTTAACCAGTGCTCTGCTGGACACTGATAGAAGTCACAAGACGGCTTTAACTTCTGATGAGAAAAGGTATTTAGCAGTTTGTTTACTAAAATAATTGCATTTCTATGTCCTGTGTACTGTGGGAGACCAGATACAGTGAATGCAGGGTCCTGGGTTTAATAACATTTTAACATTTGCCACCTAATTTTTTTTTTGGGGGGGTTGACCCATTTCTATCTAGATTGCCCAAGCAGAAGTTCACCCCCCTCCCCTCCTTCTATTGCACCCTTCTGGGACATGTCACAGATCCCAGAAGACTGCAGGACCACTCACAAAGTGTATCATGGCTTCACAGCTGGTTTCCCTTGGGATGCCAGAGCACTAAAGACCCAAAGGCAAGTGAAGAGCCGGCTCAGGGGAAGACAGCGCTGGATCTCTGGACAAGATAAGTGTCCTTATATTAAAGCGGAGTTCCACCCAAAAGGGGAAGTTCCGCTTTAAAGACTGATCCAGTTAAGGATTGGCACCTTTGGAGAGCGGGTACCTGAAATTGACAGGTACCCGCTCCCACTTCTGCTGCGATTGCCTAGACGATCAGAAGCGGAAGTTGTCCTCCCTCCCCGTAGTCTTCTGGGACACGTGACAGGTCCCAGAAGACTACAGGGGCCATTCAGGTAGGGAAGCCCTACTCACGCATGCGCAGTGGGCACCCAGCTGTGAAGCCACAAGCTGTCACAGCCGGGTGCCCACACTGAAGATGCTGGCACCTCGAACACAGGACGACTGGTGAAACGGGCTGCAGGGAGGACACCGCAGGATCGTGGGACAGGTGAGTGGCTGTTTTTTAAAAGTCAGTAGCTACGGTTTTTGTAGCTGCTGACCTATTTTTTTTACAATGTGAGTGGAACTCCGCTTTAAAGGATGCGTTCACTTTTACAAAAAAAAAATATATATAAATGCACATCTTTTGCAGGTAAAAAAAAAATGTGCATTTATTTTTTTTGTTAAGAACCTGTAAAGAATTGCACCTGCGATCAGCAGATTGTGGGTGTAGTGCCACGGTCCCACAGACTGTCTATCTGTCTGCCTGTACATCTGATATGGGCAGGCAGTTACACTCTGTCAGCAAAGCTCACTGAACTACCTAGATAGCTCAACAGCACCTTGATAGTTCATTGAGAACTACAAGCCAACCCATATGGCCACTTTTTTTTTCTTTTTTGTTTAGATTATGACAGCGAACAAGGGGCGAAGATCCCCGCTCACTGTCAAAACAGGGACTGGGGGGAAATGTGGGGGCTGGTGCATTTGTATCATGTTAGATCCTGAGTATGGGTATAAAATGGTACAAAAGATGAACTTATCCTTTTAAAGTCAGCAGCAGGAGGTTAGTAAGTCCTTAGCTGTGAATGTCTTTGTTTTAGCAGGATTGATTAGTCGACTACAGGATTCATTTCCCTTTGAGTGGAGTGACACCCACATTCCGTTTTTGGGTGTGCAGCTTACGGCTACTGTAAAATCCCTTTATAAAGTCAATTAACCACTTCTTCGTATGCTTGACGCAGATCTACAGAACTGGTCGGAGCAAAATCTTTTCTGGCTGGGCAGACTGCATTCAGTTAAGATGACCTTGCTCCCACGGCTTCTCTATCACTTTAGGTCTCTCCCTATTCCTGTCCTACGATTGGTGTTGGAGAAATTTCAATCTTCAGTAATTGGGTATGTTTGGGTCAGCAAGGGTCATCGCTTCGCTAAAAAGATCCTCTTCTGTCCTAAGACAAGGGGTAGGGTAGGACACCCGGACTTTGATAGGTATTATCAGGCGACACAACTGACCCAACTCTCGGTGGTATATTGGAGAAGTAATAAACCAGATTGGCTCTATATGGAGACGATGTTAGTGTAATGTGAAATCAGGAACCATTTACTTTGGTGTCCCCCCTCGGAACCGAGCAGTGCAGCCCTGCCACCCTCTAGTAGTACTTCTGCTATAGGGTGGAGGGGGAGCGGTTATGACATAGGCAATGTAGCATCAAAATCTACATGCCGTATATCCAACAGCAGAGGTAGAAAGGTAGCTCATGTCTGCAATAAGTAACTATAAAAAAAGGCCATCATGGTCTGATTGAAAAAGAAAAGAGTGTCAAATATGTTGTATACGCAAAAACAACATGTCTCCCATTTCTTTGATGTGAAGTAAGGGGGATAAATTAAGAGTTCAGCAAGTAGGGGAAAAGGGTAGAAATAAAGAAGAGAGAACGCAAGTAAAGAGAAAAATGGAAACATCTCTTTGTGGCAGTTCAGGGATTCAGGATCCAAAATAGCACTTTGAAAACCTGAGCACCGAAAAATGAAACAGGCTACTGCATGGGTAAATTTACCAGTAGCCTGGAGTAGGGCTGTCATTAACTGCTAGCCTACAGGGCACTTATACCCCCTTCCTGCCCAGGCCAATTTCCAGCTTTCAACGCTGTTGCACTTTGAATGACAATTGCGCGGTCATGCAACACTGTACCCATATGACATTTTTATCATTTTTTTGTGGCAGATAGAGCTTTATTTTGGTGGTATTTAATTACCTCTGGGTTTTTTATTTTTTCTTAAACAAAACAAAAACCACTAAAAATTTTGAAAAATAAACGGTTTTTCTTAGTTTTTGTTATAAAATTTTGTAAATAAGTGATTTTTCTCCTTCACTGATGTGCGCTAATGAGGCTGCAGTGATGGGCACTGATAGGCTGCACTGATGGACACTGACAGGTGGCACTGATGAGGAGGCACTGGTAGGTGGCACTGATGGCCATTGACAGGCATCACTGATGGGCACTGAAAGGCAGCACTCATATATGGCACTGTTAGGTGGCACTGACTGGCACTGTTAGGTGGCACTTATAAGCGACACTGACGGGCACTGATAGGCAGCACTGACTGGCATTGATGGGTGACACTGAAAGGCAGCTCAGATGGGCACTGGCAAGTAGCATGGATGAGCACAGAGCTAGCACTGATGGACACTGACAGGTGGCGCTGCTGGGGCTACACAGATCATCATGGCACGCTGATCATCAGTGCTCTGATGATCTGTGTAGATGTCCCCTCCGAGGAATGCCGATTACCGGCTCTCCTCTCCTCTTGAGCTGTCAACGTGACAGCTCGTGAGGAGAGAAATGCCGATAACCGGCATTTCCCTGTTTACATGTGATCAGCTGTGATTGGACACAGCTGATCACATGACCGAGCCGACATCTTCGGCTCTTCCCGTAGATCGGTGATCCACTGTGTCCGAGGGACACAGCGCACTGCCGATCGCCGCGCTGCGTGCTCCCGGAGCCGCGCATGCACGTTGAGAATGGGAGGACCTCATATGATGTCCTCCCAGAACGAGAGAACCGCCTTGTGTCCGTCATATTACTATATGGCGGGCAGGAGGTGCTTAAACCCTGGTTTAAAAAAAACTCTATTCAAGTATCTTGTGACAGAATGCGGCTTCCGACCCCTGCCCTTCTCATCAACTTGTGACCGAAGGACCAGCCGATCTCACACTGCGCTTTCACTTGCGTAACAATGCCACTCTCAGCTGCGCCCTGCACAAATATTTTCCAGCTCGCAGGACTACAATCTATGTGCCAGCAGCCTGAGAGCGATTGTTACTGGGTCAGGTTAATTACGCAATTAACCCTTCACACTGCTACCAACACTTTTTTACAGAGGAGGAGGAAACTCACAAATCTTAGCAATAACACTATGATATTAGTATAAGCGTCTGTAATACACACCACAGACAGATATATTCAGAGGATTAATACACATAGTAGCACTCTTTAAGAGACAGGGATTCTTTATTTTGCATTAAAAGCATTAGAGACAGTTTCAACACTTTTCAAAATAGGATTTATTACTAAAAAGGTCAAAATGGTGCAATTAAAATATTTGCAGAAAAAGATATTACAAATAAATAAAGAGAGCAATAATGAAAAAGAGAAATAGAAGAAAGGAGTTCAGAAGGCAGAATACTTGCAATGTCCTTGGTTTAAGCAGAGTCCAATTGTCTGAACAAAAAGGTTGCCGTGGCTCTCAAGTCCGTTAGATGTTTCCTGATTGATGTTAAACGAGAGTTCTCCTGTCAAGGCCTGTCAGTCTTTTTCTGATATTAAAGGGGTGTCTCCTGAGAACAACTGACCAATCATGCAGTTCGGAGATGGGTGCTAGGCAGACCCTAAAGGTAACGGCCAAGTCCACACTGCAGTTTTATACTAACATTAATAACATCCAGTATGTGCAAGTGGTATTCTAGCAACTGGCAGATTAATATTCAGAATTATATTTCAACCTGAGGGATACCAAACACAGCATACCCTTGTCACCCAGGAGGGAAGAGAATGCTTTCTTCTCTCTCATAGGTGCTAATATACAGTGGGGATCAAAGTTTGGGCACCCCAGCTAAAAATATGTATTAATGTGCATAAAGAAGCCAAGGAAAGATGGAAAAATCTCCAAAAGGCATCAAATTACAGATTAGACATTCTTATAATATGTCAACAAAAGTTAGATTTTATTTCCATCATTTACACTTTCAAAATAACAGAAAAAAAAAAATGGCGTCTGCAAAAGTTTGGGCACCCTGCAGAGTTAATATCTAGTACTGCCCCCTTTGGCAAGTATCACAGCTTGTAAATGCTTTTTGTAGCCAGCCAAGAGTCTTTCAGTTCTTGTTTGAGGTATCTTTGCCCATTCTTCCTTACAAAAGTCTTCCAGTTCTTTGAGATTTCTGGGCTGTCTGTCACGCACTGCTCGTTTAAGGTCTATCCATAGATTTTCAATTATGTTGAGGTCAGGAGATTGTGAAGGCCATGGCAAAACCTTCAGTTTACGCCTCTTGATGTAATCCCCCGTGGATTTCGAGGTGCGTTTAGGATCATTATCCATTTATAGAAGCCATCCTCTCTTTAACTTCAGCTTTTTCACAGATGGCATCAAGTTACCATCCAAAATTTGCTGAAATTTTATTGAATCCATTTTTCCTTCTACTCGTGAGATGTTCCCTGTGCCATTGGCTGCAACACAACCCCAAAGCATGATTGATCCAACCCCATGCTTAACAGTTGGACAGAGGTTCTTTTCATTAAATTCTGTGCCCCTTCTTCTCCAAACGTACCTTTGCTCATTCCGGCCAAAAAGTTCAATTTTAACCTCATCGGTCCACAGAACTTGTTTCCAAAATGCATCAGGCTTGTCTATATGTTCATTTGCAAAGTTCAAACAATGATTTTTGTGGTGAGGACGTAGAAGAGGTTTTCTTCTGATGACTCTTCCATGAAGACCATATTTGTACAAGTATCTCTTTATAGTGTAATAGTGTACCACAACTCCAGTGTCTGCCAGATCTTTGTGGAGGGATCGTGCAGTCAAACGTGGGTTTTGAATAGTTTTTCTCATAATCCTGTGAGCTGTTCTGTCTGATATTTTTCTTGGTCTTCCAGATCTTGCTTTAACTTCCTCTGTTCCTGATGACTGCCATTTCTTAATTACATTCCGAACAGAGGATATTGACATCTGAAAACGCTTTGCTATCTTCTTATAGCCTTCTCCAGCTTTGCGAGCGTCAACTATTTTCAGTTTCAGTTTTCTAGACAACTGCTTAGAAGAACCCATGGTGGTGATTGTTGGGGCAAGGTCAGATGAGTCTGGGCATTTAAAACCTTTGAGATTGACATCACCTGGTCTTCCCAGACGATGATTGAGAACAATCCATGACACTGGAAGGTCTCAGCTTGGCAAAGGAGGCAGTGCATGCTATAAATTCTGCAGGGTGCCCAAACTTTTGCAGACGCCATTTTTTTGTTTTCTGTTATTTTGAAAGTGTAAATGATGGAAATAAAATCTAACTTTTGTTGACATATTATAAGAATGTCTAATCTGTAATTTGCTGCCTTTTGGAGATTTTTCCATCTTTCCTTGGCTTCTTTATGCACATTAATACAAATTTGTAGCTGGGGTGCCCAAACTTTCGATCCCCACTGTAGTCATGTATGGCCTTGTTTGACTCATATTAAAATGATCTATCCAAATATATGCCTAATATTAATGTGCCCAGTTCCTGCTGAACTTTATGAATTGTATGTGAAATGGTTACATGTGGAATGGATGTTTTATGGCATCCTACAGCCCTAAAGGCCTAACAGGTCATGGCTGACTGAGTTATTATTTTACGATCGGGCAGAGGAAAGTGGTTTTCAAAACAGACCTCCTGCACCAGTCTAATTAGCGGTTTACTGCCCTGGAGCTTCATCTATCTGTGTTTTATTTAAGATAAGAGGCCCTTTAGAAGTCCATTCAACTTACAGCTACAAATTCCATTTCAAGAGGGAGGAGGGAGGATAGAAGAGGCCTAACAAAATGACTGTCATATACAGCGTCCATGTCTCTATTGCGCACAATCGTCACATATGTATTCTTGACTTGAAGTGTTACTAAACCCACAACAGTAAAATCAGTCTGTATATGCAGTAAAGCATGCGTGTTATACTCACTGTGGAACCTAAGGGGTTAATCTGAATTGTGTAAAAAGGCTGTTTGATCCTGTCTTCTCTGATCCTCCCCTTCTTCCAGTGTTCTCCTCTTATCTCCTGATAAGACATATCGTTTGGAGACACTCTGCACAAGCTCAGTTTGGTGTGTATTGCTAGAGAGGTTGTTTTTTTTTTTTTTTGGGGAGAGTGCATGTGATCAGCACAGGACCAATCAGCACTTTCCAGACAGAGGTCAGGGGTTCTGCATCCTGCTAGAGCAGAATGAAGATACCTCCTACAAGCTGTAACCAGTGCTCTGCTGAACACTGATAGAAGTCACAAGACTGCTCTAATTGCTGATAAGAAAAGGTATTTATAAATACTGTGTAATAATAATAATATTTAGCTGTTTATATATATTAAAATAATTGCATTCTCATGTTTTGTTTACTGTGGGAGACCAGATATAGTGAATGTAGGGTCCTGGGTTTAGTAACACTTTAATGTAGTAGTAAACTCTTTTTATGTATTTGTACCTACAAAAAAGCTTATGATAAAGCGGAGCTCCATCCAAAAGGGGAAGTTCCGCTTTAAGGACTGCTCCCCCGCTTCCCATTAAGGATTGGCACCTTTGGGGGGGTGGGGGGGAGCGAGTACCCGAATTTGACAGGTACCCGCTCCCACTTCAGGCAAATCGCCTAAAGGGCAGCAAGGTAGAAGCTGGCAATTACAGGCCAGTGAATGTAACATTGGTTGTAGTCAAGTTAATGGAATCACTCCTGAAAAGAAGGATCATTGATCACTTAAAACACACAACTTGCTGGATCCAAAGCAGCATGGCCTTACTTAGGGCAGATCATGTCAGAGTAATCTGATTGGATTTTTTTACTATATTACCAATGTTTTGGACCAGGGTGGTGCTGTGGACTAAGCTAGGACTTAGCCCTTGGGAGGTTCAGTGGATATACAGCGGCTAAAGGATAGATACCAGAGTGTGGTAGTAAATGGAGTTCACTCAGAAAAGAGACCAGTCACTAGTGGTGTACCACAAGGCTCTGTAGTAGGTCCTGTTCCATTTAATCTATATGTAAATGATATAACTAAAGGTTTGTTGGGTACGGGATGGCTTTTTGCTGATGACACAAAGGGTTGATATCCCTGGAGGTATTTATAACATGGAACATGATTTGGCATTGCTAGATTGGTCAAAGAAGTGGAAATTGTAGTTCGATGTTTCTAAATGTAAAATAATGCACCTAGGAAAAGAGTCCCTTGAGAGAATAAAACATTGGGGGTACAGTGTTGGCCAGCATTCCAGAGGAAAAGGATTTGTGGGTACTTATTTCAGATGATTGCAAAATGAGCAAACAGTGTGGCCAGGCAGTGGGGAAAGGGAATAGAATTCTAGGATGCATCATTAGAGGGATCATCAGCAGGAGGAAGGAGGTCCTGATTCCTCAATATAGATCTTTAGTTAGACCTCATTTAGAATACTGTGTCCAGTTCTGGAGACCTCACTTACAAAAAGATATTGATAACATAGAACAAGTCCAGAGATGGGTAACAACAATCGTGAAAGGTCTGGGGAATAAAATTTATCAAGAGTGATTCCAGGAACTTAATATGTACAGTCTGGAGGAAAGAAGAGAAAGGGAAGACATGATTGAAACCTTTATATACATCAAGGGAGTGATTATGGTTCAAGAAGGCAATATTTTCAACATGAAACCAAAATCAAAAACACGAGGACATGAGCTTAAACTAGCTGGAGGAAAGTTCAAAACTAATCTTAGTACTATTTTACTGAAAGATTAGTTGATGCTTGGAGTAAACTTCCAGTAGAGGTAGTGAGCCATTCAACAGTAGCTTCAACCTTGGGACAAGCATAGATCTATACTCAGTGCTCTCTGTATTCTGTATTGGGTGTGCCATCAGTGCACAAATGGCTGTGCCTTTTGTGACTCCCGTGTGCATGTGGCCTGGCCATTCAAAATGGATGTGGAGCGCAAACCTGGCAGGAAGACCAGGTGAGGATGAAAGCGCCTGCAATATGCAGCGCATATACATTATGGCATTAACCAGCAGGAGAACCAACTATTTTTTTTTTTATTTAATTTACTACTGCTTTAAAGCGGTATTAAACACAAAAACAAAAATGTTGTAGCTCACCTATTCTTAGATGTAGTTGCTGCATTCGTTTTCCTTTTTAGGCTTTATTTTCACCTAGTCCAGCCATTATTAAATCTTATTTTACAACTTACTTTAATCACTTGCCTTCCAGAGGAGAAAAAGAACTATATGTTTGACTTTTTGCTATTAAACATTTCCAGTAAAAAAAAATTAAAAATTCAAATTTCGTCATAAATATGGCCAAAATGTATTCTGCTACATGTCTTTGATAAAAAAAAGTGCCTTCTGTTCCTCTTGGCCTTTTCCAAATCTCCAAATTCCTTTGTTTTTACTGTTGCAATATTGCTTCCTGTTAGAGGGTGGCTACATTTGTTCTCCATGGTCCCACTGTATGCAGGAACATAGCTACTTTCTCTTGTTTGCTCCTGAGATGGACTGTGGGATGTGTAGGGTTCACATGGCCACTGCTCACTCCAAACAGAAATGTTGGGTTAAAAGCAGAGGTTCTGGATTACACAGAGGACGTTACAAGGAGGCATAAAAACACAGTATGAAACAATTTCATGAAAAATAGTTTACAGGTCCATTAACCCCTTCCCACCGGCACCTCCCGGCCCTTAAGAGTTTTAGAAGCCGGGAGGCGGGGCGGGGTTTAGGGATCATGTGACCGCTGTGACGCATCATCCCGGCGGTCACATGATCGGGAAAGGTCCCGATCGAAAGAGCAGATCGGGACCTTTCCGTGTGTAGCAGACATGTGTGCTGGGAGCATGCAGGGTGCGCACTCTCAGCACATGTTTTTTTTGTTAATTGCACGCAAATGTTCGGCCGCTCCGCGTCTAGGCCCAGACGCCGGGAGGCTGCACGTTTGTGTGCTGCTGGCGTGAAGAGGTTACGTAGTGGATGTGTATGGATTATTTTTAGAAAATAAAATGGTTTATTGTCGCTTTACTTAATGGCCAATGCGGTTTTCAGCTACTTTATCTTGGATGTTGGCAAGAGCCCAATCCCTGCAACTGTGAACAATTTACTTATGTTATTATTTTGATGTGTGTTGATGTCTGTGCTCTTCTTTTTTTTTTTTTTTGCAAGCTGTGTGAGTAATACCTGACTTCTTGCAGCCTTGATTGTGCATTATTTTCTGGTGCAAAAAAAATAGCAGTCTGCTTCTACTGTTGGTGGTCCATAAGGTGTTAAATTTCACACTTGTTGCTATTTTTTCAGAAGGAACACAGAATGTGAAGACTCTCAAAGTTTTCTGGATATAATCTTCTGGATAATAAAATGTCTCTTCTTCTGGAATTTATTAGACAGCTTTTAGAGTACCTGGGTGTTCCACCTGATAGGGTAAGTATAGTTTTCTAAGATGACATGAACATGACTGCCATGATATCTTAAAAATTACCCAAATTAAGGAAGCTGTGGTCAGATAAGGCAAGCAGAGGGCTTAGGGTTCATGTACATGGGGCGTTTGGAAAACTATTCTGAATGTTGGAAACTGACTGCTGGAAAACGTAGGTTAAAAAATGTCAGCGTAGCCGTGTTTGCATAACGCGTTTAGCCGCGTTTATGCACGTTTGCGTTTAGAAGCGTTTTTGAAAGATAACCTCAGGAGACCCTCCCAAATGCCCAGAATGCACTGAAAAATAGTAAATTCACTAAAAATAGGCTACTAAAATCAAGTTTTTATAAAAATGTATTCAATTTTATCAAGTCATGCATTATTTTAGCAGTGAAAAGCATTCATTAATGTTTCAGCTTTCAGCTGATTCACTCTGACAGCTGAATGTAAAAGCGAGAATTGCCGACAATTCAAAAATAATTTAAAAAACAGCGTGGGTTCCCCCCCCCCCTTCCATCCATACCAAGCCCTTGGGGTCTGGTATCGATTTTGAGGGGAAGCCCCACACCAAAATTAAAAGAAAAAAAAAAATGGCATGGGGTTCCCCCCCAAAATCCATACCAGAACCTTATCCGAGCACGCAGCCCGGCAGGTCAGGAAAGTGGGGGGGGGGGGCGAGCGAGGGCTGCATGCTCTGATAAGGGTCTGGTATGGATTTTTTGGGGGGGAAACACCACGTCATTTTTTTTTTTTTTTGGCATGGGGCTTCCCCTCAAAATCCATACCAGACCTGAATGGCTTGGTATTGATGGGAGGGGGAACCCCGCACCGGTTTTTAAAATTATTTTTTAATTGCCAGCAATCCTTTCTTTTACGTTCAGCTGTCCGTGGCAACCCCGCTGACAGCTGAAACATGATGGATGCTTTTCACTACTAAAATTCTGCATGACTTGATAGAATCGTGGTATTTTAGTAGCCTTTTATAGTGGATTCAAATGGGGTTTTTATAAAAAAAAAAAAGTGCTATGCGGTATCCTACCGCATACTTAGTGAATTGTGCCCTGGATATGGACCAGTCAAAAAATGCTTCTAAACGCAAATGCTTATAAATGCAGTAAGCCATGTTTACAAGTGTTTGGCATTTGAAACGCTGATAAAATCTACTCCTGAACACAAGTTTGGTGCATTAACTACCTGCTGACCGCAGATAGCCGAATGACGGTTGCACTGCGGCCGGCCAGTTCTGGGTGGACGTCATATGACGTCCTCCCAGAACGCACTCTCTTGCGCGCCCCCGGCGATCTCCGTGATCGCTGTGTCCTACGGACACAGCTGATCACGTGACGTGGTAAAAGGCCAATCACAGCGGCCTTTTACCACGTGATCAGCCGTGTCCAATGACACGCTGATCACCGGGAAATGCAAATGCCGGTTCTCGGCTGCACTTTCCTCACGCTGTCAGAACGTGAGGAAAGTGCTGCCGAAAACCGGCAGTTGTCAGAGCGGGGATCGGCACCGATCATCAGGATCACTGATCATCAGTGCCCTGATGATCGGTGCCCAGCAGTGCTACACACGAGTTCCACCCACCTGTGCCCAGCAATGCACCCACCTGTGCCCAGCAGTGCCACCCACCTGTGCCCACCCACCTGTGCCCAGCAGTGCCACCCACCTGTGCCCAGTAGTGCCACCCACCTTGCCCACCCACCTGTGCCCACCAGTTCCACCCACCTGTGCCCACCAGTTCCACCCACCAGTGCCACTCATCAGTGCAGCCCAGCAGTGCTGCCAGTCAGTGCCACCAGTCAGTGCCCAGCGGTTGTGCCAGTCAGTGCCCAGCAGTGATGTCAGTGCCACCTATCAGTGCTGTCTATCAGTACCCATTATCAGTGTCACCTATCAGTGCCACCAATCAGTGCCGCATATCAGTGCCACCTATCCGTGACACCTCATTAGTGCTGCCTATCAGTGCAGCCTATCCGTGCCACCTCATTAGTGCCGCCTATCAGTGCTGCCTATCAGTGCCCTTCAGTGCTGCCTATCAGTGCCCATCAGTACAGCCTATCAGTGCCCATCAGTGCTGCCTCATCAACGCACATCAGTGAAGGAGAAAAATTACCTGTTTGAAAAATTTTATAATAGAAACAAAGAAACTTTTTTTTTTTTCAAATTTTTTTGCACTTTTTTTGCTTATAGCACAAAAAGTAAAGTGCCCAGCAGCGATTAAATACCACCAAAAGAAAGCTCTATTTGTGAGAAAAAATAATAAAAATTTCATATGGGTACAATCTTGCATGACCGCGCAATTGTCATTCAAAGTGCGACAGCGCTGAAAGCTGAAAATTGGCCTGGTACATAAGGGGGTATAAGTGCCCGGTAGGCAAGTGGTTAAAAAAAACGACTGTAAACGCAACTGCCTGTAAACGACATAGTGTACATGGACACATAGGAAAACATTAGGAAGAGTTCAGGGGCTGCTGAAAAAAATGCAGAAAAGCACCTGAATGTGAGTTTATCAGCTGCAGTGTACATGAGCCCTTATCACCAATCATCCTTGTGGGCTTCCTCCAGCAGATCTCTTCCCTGTTACTGACTCTTTGCCTTGCTCCTTGTGTGGGAGCAGTCATCCATGTTGAAGTAAAGCTTTGCTTCTTCATGTTAGAGATGCCCCCCTTTCCCCCAATTACTGGGGATTGATGATTCCTGGGAGGTATTTTAAAAGCAAGTTTCTCCCACTTCCCCCCCCCCCTCCCCCCCATGACAGATGGTGAGGGATGGCTTGTAGCTTTCAATGAACTACGAGAACACTGGTGAGCGTTCTGGTAGTTCAGTGATCTTCCTACTCTCAGGTAACTGCCTGCCCGTACAAGGTATGGCCAGGCAGCTATCCTGAGAGTCTGCAGGAGCTGATTGCAGATGCAATGCTCTGCAGGATTTTTAGCGGAAAAAAAAAAAAATTTTTACCTGCAAAAAATGTGCATTTATTTATTTTTTCAAACGGGGAACTTGGCCTTAAAACACTGCTAACGTCATCATTCAATCATGTGCAAGCATAAATGATTTTTTCTTTAAATAGTTTCCTGGCACGTGTTTGGGTGTTCTTTGCAAAATTAATTTCCACCCTATTCAACGAGCTAATGGAAAATTCCCTTACAAGGTGAATAGCCTATATGCCTTTATTAACCACCTCCCGTCAGGCTGTTGTATATAAACGGCTGGATGATGGCAGTGCAGGGTCGGGTGGCCGTTTATAAACGGCCTCCCCGCTCCCTGCTTGTGCGCGCTCCCTGGGACACACACAGTGGAACACTGATCGTCGGACAGGACCTCTGTGTGAGGTCCCAATCATGTGATCACTGATTGGCCAATCAGTGGTCACATGCAGAATAGTAAGCAAGATGTCACTTCTGACATCATTGCTTACTACGTGTGAAATCTGTGAATGTTCAGAGGTCACATGGTACAAGGCTATTCACAACAGCCTTGTACCATGTGACAAGCTGTGACCAATCACAGCTCACACAGTAGTTCTCAATGGCTGCAAGAATGTAGCCAGAGAGAATGAGAAATGATTGCTTTTACAGCCTTTATGGGTGTAAAAGCAATCAGTGTAAAAATAAAAAAAAAAATCTTCATCACCCCCCACAAGTAGTACAGTGTCACCATGGTGACACTGTACTGCTAGGGTGACAGTATGTAAAAAAAAAACAAAAAAAAATAAATAATAATATAAAAAAAAAATGAAAATGTAAAAAAAAGTGTTTAAAAATTATAATTTGTGGTTATAAACTAATTTGGGTTTTTTGTTTTTTTTACTAAAAAGATAACGGAATACATTTTGGCCAATGTTTATGATGAAATATTATTTATTTGCAAAATTTTATAAGAAAAACACTTTTTTTTTAAATTTTTGGACTTTCATTTACATAGCAAAAAAAAAATAAAAATCCCAGTGGTGAATAAATACCACCAAAATAAAGCTTTATCTGTCTCAAAAAAATTCAAAAAATTCATATGGGTACAGTGTTGTCATTCAAAGTGTGATAGCACTGAAAGCTGAAAATTGGCCTGGACAGGAAGGGGGTGAAAGTGCCCAGACTTGAAGTGGTTAAATGAAGCATATTGTGTGCGGTCCTTTGGTAATGTCTGGAGCAACACATGAGGTCCCCTATATCAAGTATGGTAACAACTTCTACAATATTTATTGTTCATTTAGAAAAGTGTTTTGTTTTGGGGTTTTTTTAATTCAACAAATCTAGAGTTCACCTTAATAGTTAACTTCTAATAACTTAAATAGTTCTTCCTTTTTTGACAGTTTGTGCCACTATGGGAAAGGTATATCAGCAGACGTAGTTTTCTTCGCGCTCTAGCAAATCACCTTCCTCCAGTGTTATTTCAAGGAATTGATATACAGGTATTTGTTCTATTTTAATGTAATGCCTGAAATCAGTTTAATTTAACACACAATTTAGAACAGTTGGTTAAATCTCACTTTGTGTTAGACCAGGGGTGGGCAAACTTTTTGACTTGAGGGCCGCAATGGGTTCATATATTGGGCCCGGGGGCCGGACCAAGAGTAGATGAATGATGTGTATGTGTCATCCATAGTAAGTATAGTAATATTCCCCCATAGTAAGCATAGTAATTAATCCCCCATATAGTAATTCATCCCCCATAGTAATTCATCCCCCCTATAGTAATTCATCCCCCCTATAGTAATTCATCCCCCCTATAGTAATTCATCCCCCATAGTAATTCATCCCCCATATAGTAATTCATTCCCCATATTAAGTCCCCAAGTCCCCCCTGTGTCAATTCACTTACCTTTGCTCCGCGTGTTCCTCTCGCCGTTCCGGTGTAGCATGAAAATCTGTCTCCTATGAGGATCTGTCCCCCTCGACGTATCTGCGCATGTGTCAGTTTCAGGCATTAGCAGCTGATCGGCGATCTCCGGCACATGCGCAGATACGTCGAGGGGGACAGATCCTCATAGGAGACAGATTTTCATGCTACACCGGTCTTCAGGGCGGACTGTGAGAGGAGCCTAGCGGGAGCCTAGCTCCGTGGGCTGGATTAAAAGGTCCGCCGGGCCGTAGTTTGCCCATTGCTGTGTTAGACCCTAAAAGTGTGCCTTTGTTTTTAAAAGATAAGGACCAGGTTTTTTTATATACTGTATATAAGCTGCTATAATCAGACTGCATAAGGGGTGATTCCCTGTATTGCAGTGCACCTGTACCCAAAATATATTTTGTTTACATATTGTTACCTAGTAGTAAAACAGCTTCACAACAAGTACCATATTCGGAGAAACAAAACTAAAACCCGATTTCAGAGTTTCTTATGTGAGCTTTGAGAATGAAGTAATCCAGGGTAACTGCAGCTACAGAGGTTCGTTTTGGCTTGCTTTAAAGCTCAGTCACTAGTGTGCTTTTGTTGACTCTCAACCCAACTGTAAAGCCATCAAATGGTTGGTGTCCTAGCTGATCAATGTACAGCATCATGGCAGTGGAAGATCAAATTGAGGTTAAGATAGCAGCTTCCTTGGCTGTAAAGGCTAGCAGGATTTAGTCCCGCTTTAAAGTGTATTTTGGCGTAATTTTTTTTAAAAAAGAGAAAAATTCCCAGCTCAGCTCACTGACCAGCCTGCAACCAATCAAATTATCCTGTCTAACAGAATGGAAATAGAAAAAACACAGCGCCCAGGACCAACTCACTAACACCCTCTTTAAGTGAAATGCCATTGTGCACAGGTATAAAAACCAAAATTAATTTTTTCAAAATAAACCAGCGCAAAACACAAACTACCTCACAACAATAAGTTAGCTATAATGAATAATAACCATTATTATTCATTATTGCTCACTTATTGTTGTGAGGTAGTTTGTGTTTTGCGCTGGTTTATATTGAAAAAAATATCCTGTCTAACAGTTTGCATTAAAAACGGGTTTAGTTTGCACACATTTGCAAATACATGCTGCAGAGCCTCTTCACGGCACCTCAATATTCTGCAGTTCCTAGTTCTATAAATTTTGTGATCGTCCATAGTAGAAGCACATGTATCATAATGGATTGACTGAGGGCAGTTAAGCCTGGAGGGAGCCTACCCCTCTTTAAAGGCACAGGGGCGCACTGGACACCCAGCATATAGCATGTTGGCAGCCAAGGTGCCCAGTGCATCCCCTCACCAGTATAGCCACAGTACAAACAAATGGCCACTGCCCCAATCTATCAAACTGGCCTTCACAGCAAGGAGCACATGGAAGGGCAACTCATTTCAGACAATAAAACAGAAAAATTCCCTGCTCAACTTAACGATCAGCCTGCAACAAACCGGACGATTGTACACAGAGCAGCCCCAATCCTCGTCTTCTCTGGTCCCCCTGCCGACACTCCTGGCTCCTCCTTGTCCAGTGCCCCCAATAGCAAGCTGCTTGCTATGGGGGCACTGGTGCGTGCTCGCTCGCTCCCAAGCCCGACTCTATACATCCATAAGACATACCCTCCATTCTCTCCTCATTGGCTCACTGGTTGTGATTGACAGCAGTGGGAGCCAATGGCCCTGTTGCTGTCTCAGCCAATGAGGAGAGGGGGTCCTGGGACAGCCAAGACTCTAATGCACATCTCTGGATCGAGAAGGGGCTCAGGTGAGTATTGGGGGGGCGGGAGCAGCGCACACAAGGTTTTTTCCCTTCATGCAAATAATGCATGAAGGTAAAAAAACAGCCTTTAAAACCTCTTTAGGAATATGCAAATACTTTTATGTCCATAGTGTGAACACAGTTGCACTTTAACGGGTAAGTTCTGTTTTTAGGGTGGAACATGTAATGTTTTCCCAAAGCCCCCCCCCATGACAGAAGTACAGGGAGAAGCTCCCCATACTAGCTATCAGTATTTAAAAACAGCGCTGCCGTGCAGGGTTCCGCCAATACAGCCGCGTCATTCATTAATTCCTGACAGCCTTGGCAGCTGTTGGCTTGTAGTTCTCAATTAACTACCAAACTGCTGTGGAGTGCTGTGGTAATTCATTGAATCTTCCTGTCAGTACATTTGCTTGCCCATACAGCTGATTGCTGGTGCAATGCTTTTATGGGCTCCTGCAGCCAAAAATTATAAATGCACATTTTTTTTTACCTGTGTATTTATTTTTGTGCAAAACGTGAACTTCTCCTTTTGACTGATGTCTATTTGGATGCAATAAAGAGCACCTAAGTCCTAGGTGCTCTTTATTAGGACCTGAGTCCTAATGTTTAACCTACCAATAGAAGATGAAACGGATTACAGCTAGAAAAAAATGTAATATCCCATTAAAATAGAGCAGATTTTTCTGTGATACCTTAAATCAACTGTCCCCTGTAGTAATTATTTTTCACTGCCAGATGTGTTCAGACTGAACCCACTTCCTGTGAGCCCAAGCTGTCAGGAACCTGTCACCTGGGGCATCATCATCACACAACCAGAGCTCAGAGTACCACTACATTGAAAGGTTCTTACGAATAATTATGTGAGCACTTCTCAGCCCAAGAGGAAAGGCCTATGATAGCATCATTGATTTTGTACTCTTACTTTGTATTTTCTAAATATACAGGCTCACCTATGAACGTTTTATAAAATAGATATACTGTACATCGATCTCCAGCATATGTTTATTAGAATACCATTTGTTTTTGTTTTTTGGAGTTTTTTTTACAAAATATTTACAGAGGTTTTCAAAAATAACATACAGCACAAGATCTCAGTACAAAAGGTAATATACAATATCATTAGTGAGAAATCAAATCCATATAATACAATACAAGATAATTTGGGCCAGTGGGTCATAAATAGCAAGAGCAGCGCAACACAGAACGGCTACTGATATAATGACAGCAGAATAGGCCTCACGGCCAAGCTTCAGACAGACAGCTGTGTAGAGGAGTATTTGAACTCGCAGGGTCTGCATATCGTGATTAGTTGGGACACCGACGACCCTCCATTTAAGCGGTCCGTCAAAGGGAAGGTAAACAACAGTAGGGCTTTGTGCATGATACTGTAAGTGCTGAAACAGAGTATTTTGTCAGTCAGCTGACATGGCATCAGCAGACCACATGTGACTTCTTGCGCCAAGATTTATCCTGCAAAGTGAGAAGTTGAATATGTAAATGTAAATCTATAGGTATGACTCAATAATTATAACATAAACTTGTGTAATGCAAAAACATTTCTCCTGGACAGGAAGATAAGTGAATCTCTACAGAACAGGGTTTTTGTTTTTTTCTTTCAAGCATATAAGCTAATCCAGTTAATAAATCCTGCTGTACTTCCTGTTTCTAATATAGGATCTACAAATAATTGAACGCAAAGACTATGGATGTACACGCAGTGTGGTTCGAATCATTGGAACTTTACTGCCACTGGAACCTTGCCCTAGACCACATTTCGAGGTTTGTTTCATTTAGGTTGCATAAAGCAATGCAATTAAAAGTTAGCCTGTTGTAGATTTTAAATCGGCAAAGAAATATAAATTCGGAAATGCAGATACTGGCTAAAATTGAGCCTTTCATCCATTTTAAATGGTAACTTCACTTTCATTGGACAGAATAAAAAAAAAAATAGCATATGTAATTGTGACACAAGCCATATTGTAATTGAATGTTATTAAAAATTTCCTCTCCTTTTCAGTCTGCAGTGCTGTAATTTTTTTTGGATAGTTCAATGCAATATGGCAACCAGGAGGCATTCTGTACACACATGGCGTTTGTAACGTATCCAGAAATGTTATTTCCTGTTTATGTGATTTTCCCAGAAGTCTACGCTAAGATAGACAAGTCAGACTTTGTCAGTAAAACACATCAAATTTTAGACATCCTTTGCAACAAAAATATAATTTGTAGTGAGATACTCCAAAAAAGGTTAATCCTATCTAAATTGATGCAGACCTTGCAGCTTTCCTCATAAGAACACTGCAAGAGCATCTGCTGATCAATAATGAAAAAGTTACTCCCATTTAGAATCCGTATCCAGCAGACCTAGTAGAACAAGCCACTTTTTCTTCAGAGCAGAAACAGGAAGCTGCAACAAAATTTGTTGCAATCTTTGAAATGCACATTGATCTCCCAGAGGGTATTGTTTTTATTTATTTATTTTTTTCAACAAAATTGGAGTTACTTTTTAAACATAAACATCACATCTAAGTGCAGACTTCACAAAATGCTTGCTATATTACCTTTTATTAGCCAGAAAATCCTCATTTGTGCTTTTTATTAAATAGTTTTGCTTGGCTAAGCCTTGCCCAGCTGCCATCTACCTGTTTAGTGAGAGCTGAACCATGGCTTTTCCAAGTAGAATTGTCAAAGCAGAACTAAAGTTGGAAAAATAAAATTGCATAAAGGTGGTCTCTTTTATTCAAAAGAGACTTTCAATGCTCTTTAGAATGTACACTGAGCTGTGCATGCACTGCACTCCAGTGCATGCACAGAAATACATTATCCTGCTTTGGCCAATCAAGACAGCCGAATCCCAGGGGACAATGCTGGCGGGAGATCTCGTGGATATCAGACCATTAGAACAGAGATCAGTATTGCAGCCTTTAGTTTTGCTTTGAGGCTTCCATACACTGCTCAAATTTCAAAAGGTGAGTCGGGGCCATATCGGCACCACCCAGCTCAACAAATGTTCTAAGCTGATGACTTGTAGGGGCTTTGCGTGTATGCCATAAAACGGTAAAAAACTTCCGTACCCTATATTTTTAAAATCCCCTACAGGTCATTTTAGTAGCATCTAATGCTAGAATTATTGCTCTCATTCAGGCGTGCGTGTGGATACATAACATGTGTAAGGCAATTGCAGGTGCCAATGTGCATGCATTTTTGTATGTACGTGTGTGTGTGGGGGCTCTAAAGTTTTTTTTTTTTTCTTTTTTTTTTTTTTTAGTGCCTCGTTAAACTTTTTATATTCTACTATTGTTCATGTTTTTGTTTTTTTTACATAACTTTTATTGCTATAAAATAGGGGACTGATAGCACCCTATGTGATAACATATAGGTGACAGGTACTCTTTATTAGACATTCAGGGTCTATTAGATCCTAGATGTCACCTCTGTACTCTGCTACAGCTGGTGGAACACAGATGGTGTTCCATCAGCTGCTTCCCTGTGGGGGAAGTGATGGGGAGCATAGATGATCCCAGCCAGGGATGTGCCCCCTATTGTCGACAGGCTTGGCACAGGGCTTCCCAGCTCTGGCAGAGAAGAAATGTCTACCCACTGCTTGCTGATCTCCCTCTTCCCCCGATGGATGATGAGGTGTTGGGGATTCCCTGGGTCGAACTGCTCCTGCAGTGGCTGGACACAGCCTGACACTGGCTTCACAGTACCCAGGGAGGGAGGCGGGCAGAGAGTTGACACCAACACTGCTAAGATCCCAGGGATGCAGAAGCAGAGAAAGGGAAGATGGCCGCTAAAGGCTGATTTGAATGGCTGCAAATCTCCCCTATCCTCTGTGTGAGTCAGTGTGTGATCTCGGCTGCAGAGCGGGGAGGAGACAAAGGCAAGCTGTTCTATGAAATCCCCGCTCTGCACTACACTCCGCCGCCACAGCCAGATGGGCACAAGGGCCACACTCCTCACTGGGAACACCGCGCAGAAGCATGAAATCAGTGGTCATGGCTGTACCCTAGGCGGGCAGTGTGCCCTAGGAGGCTGCCTAGTGGTAGCGCCAGTCCTGGATGCAGTCACTATTTGAGTATTCTGACACCATGGGTGCTAGCTGCCTGAATACAGCAGCCAGCATGCAAGATTTCTATAAATATGTTTTCTGTTGTTCAGACCGTGGAATGAAAAAAAAAAAAAATCTATGTGCATTTGGCTAGCTTATCCTCTGCTGGATTATGTCAGCACATCCCCCTCTCTATCTTCATAACTTCTCCTTCTTTATATTCTAAGCACTATTCCTTTCCCATATCAGCTGCCCCTTCTGCTGTTTGAGTGCAGCATTGGCAACGTTGGCAGCCAGCTTCAAAGAGTTTAGGAGCTGGCTGCATTTCCGGTAGTATCATCTGGTATTTTAATGTATTTGCAGTATTTTAAAAAAGACATAACATGTATTGGAAAGCTGTGCTAAATATTTTTTTCTTCTATTTTTGCCCATATATACATTTTTTTACAATACACTACTAACTGGTATATGAAATGAAGCTATAAACATTGTCATTGCAAGCACAAGTTGTCTTCGTAATGACTTCATAAAATTTATGATAATACAGTGTTTTTCACTGAAAGTACATTATAGAGTTTTTGAATATGCATTATTAAATCTATAAATTCATGTATAATGTTCCCCTTTTTGTCAATCTGTTCCTAAAGCATGTTTTAGGCCCCAAAGTACTGGAACTTAAAGGAAAAGAAATGGTCTGTAGACCTGACATCCCATCCCTGGCTGATGCCCCATTTCTTGTGGATGATGATATTTTGTCTTACACAAGATTAAGGTAATATTTATGTCTTTTTGCTTATGTGGACAACAGTGTGTTTCTCAGATGATGATAATCCTAATCGCATCTTTCATTAGACATCGCCTTTCGTCAAATATGCCAGTGGGAGGATATCACTTGGCAAGACCTAGCGAAAAGAACCCAGGAACGACAATGATTATTCAGAGCAGCAAAGTTTTAGAAAATGTTTCTTTAGCACCAAGTGAACATGCAATTCAGAAGATAGCAGCTTTGGAAGATGAGCTGGTGCAGCTAAGAGCACAGATTGCTGCCATTGTCGCTATGCAAGAAACAAGAAGCACACATTCTTGTAAGTTGCTTGCAATTATTTTTGGCAGAAAAGTTTTTGGGTTTTTTTTTCTTTTAGTTTCTTTTAGGTAGCAACTTGTTAACACCTTCCCTTTTTTATGTGCAGGTTCTGAAGCCTTGTCATTCAGTAGCCCTTGTAATGCTCTTCCACCTCCACCTTTAACCTCAACACCTATTAATGCTCAGATTCTGCTATCTACACCTGCACCTCCCCCTCCTCCTCCACCTCCCCCACCACCACCACCTATCCCACCTGCTAAGATTAACTCTGCAAAGTCCACAATTGATCTCATCAAAGAACGTAAGGCAGTTCAAAGGCATAGTTCAAAAGAAGAAGATGCGGCAGAAAAAGGCCATTTCGAAAAGGTGCCCAGTATGATGGATGTTTTGAAGGATATGAATTCAATTACACTCCGTGCTGTTGAAAGGTAAAGATTTATCTATAGTGTTTTAAAGTAGAACTCCAGCCAAAACTTGTTTCCCAATTTTGAAAGTAGGTGGTAGGGTCAAAACTTCTGTATTTTTATTTATTCATTTTTATTACTGTCTGTTTCCCTGTAAAATACAAATTGATAGTATTTTCCTTATCTTAAGTAGAGTTCCTATCTTTGACAGCTTGTACCAGAACAGATGGACTTCTAGGTTTCCTACCCTCTTCCTGTACTGGTGTCCGCTGTGAAATTCCAGATTTCTACTGTTTCAGTTACAATGGTCACTAGACTATAAGTCAGTGATGGCGAACCTTTTTGAGCCCGAGTGCCCAAAACTGCAACACAAACCAACTTTTTTATTTCAAAGTGCCAACACTGCAATTAACCACTTGCCTACCTGGACGCACTGACAGACGGCACTGATCGGTGGCACTGCTGGGCATCATTGATGGGTCGCACTGATGGGCAGCACTGACGGGCGACACTGCTGGGCACTGACGGGCGGCGCTGCTGGGCAGCGCTGACGGGCGGCGCTGCTGGGCAGCGCTGACGGGCGGCGCTGCTGGGCAGCGCTGACGGGCGGCGCTGCTGGGCAGCGCTGACGGGGGGCGCTGCTGGGCAGCGCTGACGGGCGGCGCTGCTGGGCAGCGCTGACGGGGGGCACTGCTGGGCAGCGCTGACGGGGGGCACTGCAAGCAGTTAATCTCACCTCTGGCAGCGTCGGTGTGGCTTCCAACCCAGCAGCTCATTCCCATCCACTCTGAACACGTTGCCCCTGGCCCCGGAGCAGTGTGGGAGCCTCTTCCTCTCTTCCGCGCCAATCCCCGGGTACATCACCCCTGGTGCCAGAGCCGCATTGGAGCCGTTTCCTCTCGTCCACGCCCACCCTGGCCCCAGAGACATGTGGGAAATGTAGTTTGATGGGGGTCCAGTGTGGACGAGATCTGGATGGCCGGTCCATGCGCGCTCATCATGCTCTTCTTCCTGGCGTGCCCACTGAGATGGCTCTGCGTGCCAGCTCTGGCCCGCGTGCCATAGGTTCGCCATCACTGCTATAAGTTAATAGTTAAAGTGAAGGTAAAGGTTAACTTTTTTTTTTTTTTAAGCAAAAGTGTCATACTTACCTATAGTCTTGCACAGAGAGGCCCAGAACCTCCTCTTCTGAGTTCCCCCGCTTGCTATGTGGGCCGACATGCTAGCTTGATCCCGAATCGGGCTGTGTGGGTCTATTGACAACACACAGAATGACTCAGCCCCACCCCCACCCCCCTGCTCTCTGCTCACAGGATTTGACTGATAGCAGCAGGAGTCAATGGCTACCACTGTCTCAGCCAAGCCTGTGAGAGAGGAGAGAAGAGCTACTGCAGACAGTACAGGCTGGATCGAGAATGTATTTGTGAAAGTACTTAGATGGGGGGCGGCTACTACTGAGGTGTTTTTCTTTTACCTTAATGGAGAGAATGCATTAGGTAAAAAAATCTTTTTGCTTTTAGAACCACTTTAATTTATGGAAACCGACTGCAATAAAACCTGAAAAAAAATAAAACTAGAAAAACAAGTTTTGGCAGGAGTCCCGATTTCTTGTCATGTACAGCCCAGTTATTGGGCAAATTTGGCTTCGCCTGCTGTTGATTGCACATATGTAAGAGGAGTGGACAATTCCTTTGAACAGTGGTTCTTTATTTCAATATTAAATGACCAGGATGGTAGATACATACAGTATGCTACAGCTGAACAACCATGATCCAGAACAGTAGTATTTGTAGTGCTGTATAGGATGTGGCCAATTTGGCAGTTTGTCTTTAAAACATATGCATAATGAAAATTGCACCTTTTTTAGTGTGTTCAGTTAATATTACTTTTTTCTCCCAGGTCCCCAGGTGGTACACCTTTAACAAGAAAAGATAAGAAGAGGCGTTCTCTTAATGACCCTGCAGCTATTATAGCTCATGCACTGAAGCAAAAGTTTGCACACAAACATAAAAATGAGTCATTTGACAAGGAGAATAGATCTCGTGAGGAGTCTCCGTTCTCCAGTCCTGAGACACCAATGGTACAGTATATAGATACATTCCAAGAATATTTGTCTGCATGGTCCATCATATCTGTTTATTACAAATCCTCCAGTTTAAAACATGACAACTTAGAGGCATAATAGTTTCAATATGTTTTGAGGAGTCCTTAAAGTGTTGTTAAACCCCTTAAACATCATTTATAATCTGTAATCCACACTTACATGCTGTCAGAGCTGCTGACCGTCTTCCTTTGCAGGACCATCTATCATACAGAAGGTGAAATTCAATATATGGGATAGGACACTTTTCTTCTATGGGGTGGTTACACTGTTTTGCATGGTCTCTCCCAAGCAGGAAAACGCAGAGATGGCACAGAGAGGCTGCTCACTCACAAGGCAGCCCCTCTGCCCACCAGCTCATGAGTTTTTTTTTTTTTTTCTGCACTTTTTAAACATAATAACAAAATTATTCAAATTTTATGTTAGGCAAGGAGCAGACAAGAGAAGTTCATTGTTTGGGGTTTACATAGGGCTCCCCCCGCTTTTTGTGTGGGAAAAGCTGATGGCATTCTGATGTTCTTTCAAGATTTTTATTGTCTAAACTAAATTTTCAATTCACATGAAGCATTCCACGTGCTTTTTGGCCCCTTGAATACACCAGCAGGTCTCTAGTTTTTTTGTTTACAGCACTAAGCTTAATGAATACCAAACATTGATAGTCCCAAGTAGTTAAAGGATGAGTTCACCTTGTACTCATCCTTGTAACATGTTCCCGCCCCTGCAGTGGCTCAGCTATTCGAAACCCTCTGTGACTGTAGTATGGGGAGAAATTCACCCTTCCCAGCTGTCACTTTTTGAAAAGAGTGAGGTTATGCGGGGCTCTTCCCACACAACCACGTCATTCATTCAGAGTTTTTTGAAAGAATCAACTACAAGTACTGACATCCTTTGTGGATGTCGACTTGTAGTTCTCAATTAACTACCATGGTGCTGTTGAGCGCTTATTCATCGGAAGTGAACTTATCAATAACATCATCAATAATTCATTGATTCTTCCTGTCCGTGTGAAACTACCTGCCCGTATAGTGTACAGGCAGGCAGCTTACACCGACAGTATGCAGGACTCCTGCATAACACCAGCAATCTGCTGGTCACTGGTGCACTGCTTTCTAGGCTCCTACAAAAAAAAAAAAAAAAATTTTAAATGCACAGTGCCCTGATGATCAGTGTACATGTCCCCTCCTCGGAATGCCGATTACCGGCTCTCCTCTCCTCTCGAGCTGTCAGCGTGAGAGAAACCGGCATTTCCCTGTTTACATGTGGTCAGCTGTGATTGGACATAGCTAATCACATGACTGAGCCGATATCTTCGGCTCTTTCCGTGGATCAGTGATCCGCTGTGTCCGAGGGACACAGTGCACCGCCGATCGCAGCGCTGCGCGCTCCCTGAGCCGCGCATACGCGCTGAGAATGGGAGGACGTCATATGATGTCCTCCCAGAACGAGAGAACCACCTTGCGCCCGTCATTGGACTATATGGCGGGTGGGAGGTGGTTAAACAAAAAAAAATGCAGAGCCATTGTATACTTGTTTATTAAAATGATGGCCAACATAAATGTCTGGATAGGGGTACAGATTCCTCTGTGGTTTCTACACTGTCCGGAATCCACAGTTATCAAAGACAGAAAAATACAGTGGCACACTCTTGGCAGAAATTTAGCTTTGTTCTGAAGCTTTAAAGGATAAGTTCACCTTTGAAACATGTTACATGTTCCACCCGTTCTTTAGGGTGAAACATGTAACTAACATGTTCCCATAGCTGCAGCCGCGCCCGTGGCCCTTCCTTCTGACGGATAATACAGGGAGAAGTTTCTTCGTACTATGTCAGATTTGAAAACAGCAAGGCTGTGTGGGGTTCCGTGCACACGGCCACGTCATTCATTCATTGACTTCTGTGAATGAATGAACTTTGGAGCGCCGTGGTAGTTCATTGAAGCTTCCTGTCAGATTATTTGTTTGCTCGTACATCCTGTACAGCAAGCAGATATTCTGACAGGTCTGCAGTAGACCTGCATGGCATCAACGATCTACTGATCACTGGTGCAATGCTTTCCAGGCACAAAAATAATAAATGCACATTTTTTTACCTGCAAAAAAATGTGCATTTATTATTTTTGGCTAAAAGGTGAACTTATCCTTTAACATGACTTGTAGTTATCCTTTTTCAAAGGTTTTCCAAAATCGGTCATGTAAAAGATTGTCAAACTATGTTAGTTCATATAACTCTTTTTTTATCCATAGTTTGGGCGCCATCTACTGAAGCCAATGGGGCAGAGAGCTATGACAGAAATTCCAAGAAAACCGGCATTTAATTAAACTGTACCCCACATTCAATGAATTGCACTGAACTAATTTAACTGAAGATTGAAACCAGTCTACAACGTCTTATCAAGCTCTGGCTTACGACTGTTTTTAAACATGCCCAAATGGAAAAAAAAAAAAAAAGACTGCTTTACTGTAAGAGCTTATCAGTTTTGTTGATTTTATGTGATGTGGAGGTTGTATGACTTATGATCTATAAAGTAACCAAATCGTGAGTATTTATTGGAAAAATACTGACAGTCATGAAATATTCTCGGTACCACCATTTTCATCGTACCGTGCTTTTATGTCATGGACTTGTACAAACTATTCTGTTCTGCGTCGGCTACAAATATAACTGGTATCTCTGTTATATATGTTTACACTCCCACACGTCACATATTATCTTCTTTGCATAGGTGTTTGCCACCTTCTGTTTTTAAGCATGTGTGGCAATGGTTATAACGGCTGGTTATCTTGGCATGGGAAATGTTTTGCTTAATACAGGGCTGTGATATCCTTCTGACATTGCATAAGAAATCATTCCTTTGTTTTTTATGGTGTTACTTAAATGTAAAAGCTAGGTATTTGTACACTCTACCTAGTAATGTTTTTCTTGTTTTAAAATGGATCTATATGTTGTCCATAGAAGGCAAAGTAACTACTTTCCAGCCCTTCCCTGGGAGCCCAGAAAAATGACCAAGTATGCTTTTATTCGAGGGCTGGAGGGTAACATGTTTAAATCTGTCAGTTTTCAGATTCTCCAAATTTTTTCTTTTTTTTTTTTTTTTTTTTATATTTGTTGCTGTGATTCAGCTTCCTGTTAGAGGGTGGCTATGTTCCTACATACAGTGGGACCATGGAGATCAAACATAACTGTAACTCGTGTTCTCCTTTTGACCCAGAATCAGTCAACAGCGGGTTATAACAGGCTCTGCAGGGATCTCAACAATAATGTCGGAATCCACCCAGATGCCTGACCAATACCTGCCCTAGCCTTTCAACGCACACTGGGAACCAGCCGCTCCAGCTCTCTCCACAGCCCAGAGCTCCAGTGAGCACTGGAGGGCCAGAGCAAAGAGAGGAGACTGAAAGTCACAGCTCTCTGCTCAGAGCTGACCAAGAACTGAGAGAACAGCGTGATGTGTTCGCTCAGATCTCAGGCTTCGAGCCTGAGGGGAACAGCTGCATCATCAGACTAATGCTGCAGCAGGGAGGTAAATATATATGTTTTTGTTTTCCCACACTTCTCCTTTAAGTGGAACTCCAGCCAAAACTCTTTTTTTCTAGCTTTGCATAGACTTTGTTGGATATTTTATTGCTTGTCTCCTGATTCGAGAGATTTTTTTTTTCACTTTCTGTTTGGATTTTATTTAACTTCCTGTTCTTTTTCAAAGTGCAGAAATCCCATCTCTGATAGTTATCAGGATAGGTGCCACATTGGAGGATTTCTTGCCTCTTTCTATTCCAGTGACAACTGTCAAATTTTTAGAGCGCTCTCATTTTCTGTTCTGGTGAAGACCAGGGCAGTAAGAGAGATTGAATCTACCAATCGGAAACACTCTTTGTAAAACCAGAAAAAAGATTTCGTCTGGAATTCTACAATAAATGGTTATTTTGTGCACCATCCTAGCTCAACTGCACATTTCAGTTTACACAGATGTCCTAATACAAGGCTTTTTGGACTATAGATCTTATTCTTCTTTGGGCTTTTTAATGTATAGTTTTTATATTTTAAGTTAAAGCGGAGCTCCACCCAAAAGGGAAATTTCCGCTTTAATGCTTTGTCCCCCCCTCCCCATTAAGGATTGGCACCTTTGGGGAGCCGGGGGGGGGGGGGGGGGGCAGCAGCGGGTACCCAAATTTGACAGGTACCTGCTCCCACTTCCACTGCAATCGCCTAGGCGATCGGAAGCGGAAGTTGTCCTCCCTCCCCGTAGTCTTCTGAGACACGTGACAGGTCCCAGAAGACTACAGGGACCATTCACAAAGTACAGCGCTTCTCACACATACGCAGTGGGCAACTGGCTGTGAAGCGGCAAGCTGTCACAGCCGGGTGCCCACACTGAAGATGTCGGCGTCAGGGAGAGAAGACTGGCCAGTAAAACCAGCTGTGGTGAAGACACCACTGGACCAGGGGACAGGTAAGTGCCTGTGTTTTTAAAAGTCAGCAGCTACAGTTTTTGTAGCTGCTGACTTTTATTTTTTTTATTTTTATCAAAATAAACGTTGTTTGTTGTGTTTTTTTTTTTTTTTTTTTTTTAACTTGCAAAAACCAATGCAAAGCAACAGGTACTTAAGGGTACGGGACACTTGTGATTCGATCTCCTTCCTCCAACATAACAGTGCTGGTACATTGTGATTGAACACTGTCACCCACTTTTACTTTGGGTGGTGGTAGGGGGTGGGGAGCCCTTCACCCTTCATCCTTCATAAGCTCAAAGTTGTGACTTATCGGTTTCATCACAGGAGGAGGGCAAACGCAAGTTATTTGCAGCTGGGAGGCAGGTAACTGAACCTTTTCCTTTGAATAGGCAAAGCACAGTTTCACTTTAAAACACTTGTTCACAAATAACTACAGCTAACCCATGTCTGCCTAAAAAGGTTTTTTTTTGTCTGGATGATGGCTAATGTCCCCTATGTGTAGTTACAGAGAAGCATCTATGTTTTGCTCCTTGATGCAAGGGACCCTGTGCTGCCCCTTTTTATATATCTGCTTACCTGACACAAATGTAAGATGCACATTTTGTCTGAATAGTAGGTTGATTGTAAAAGGCTTTACCCACAACTGGCAACACAACTTCCAGTTCTGGTGTTGGGTATAGAGGGGAAACATTCTACGTGCTGGCCTTAGAAACTAGGATTGCATTTTCCATTGTCCTGTAAAGAACGTTTAGACCAAAGGTGTTTTTTAATTTTTTTTTTGTTTGTTTGTTTTTTCCTTAGTTGTACATCGCAGGACGGTGAAATGATCAATTATTAGTCCATTGGGTTATGCTCCACTTCCAGGTGATTGGACACTGGTAAATAAAAAAAAATCTCAGCCCTGTATAACCACTCCCACTTCCAGTATTTTTTCAGTTTTGCTATCGTGCTTTAGTTAATAAATACATTTCACTCTGCTGAGACAGTTTTCCTTTTTATTGTGTTTTTTTTTTTTTCTTTGCCATTTTGGATTTTCTCATTGGATCCCGGACACTGAGCATGCTGGACACATCCTCTTTTTAGCTCCCCCATTTGGTGTAACACACTGTGACCTTGGGCCTCAAGGTGGTGGGACGCTAGGAAGCTACCCCTCCCCATTGTGTTTGGTACTGTAATTAGCACGCCTCTACCAGGGTACAGTTAGCATGACTGATTTGACACAGGGAACTGGGGGAAGCCCATCACATGGCTGGTGACATTCCTTCTACAGATTCATTCATGGGGTAACAGGCTGGCTCTGGATTTGAATCAGCATCAGTTTTTTTCTTTACTCCATCAGAGGCTCTCTCTTAAAGTGCTTTTGCATTCAAGGCAGAATTTTACTTTTGCTTTGCCCAATGTGTTGGACAGTTGGCAGATATCCATAGGAATTTAAGAAATAAGTGTTCAGATCTCCAACTCCACAGGAACTGTTCTGAGGGTTACTCCTTTCACCCTTCCAAGAGTTGGAAGCAGGGGAGAAAGGGTCCAAGGAAGCAGGTTCCTCTGAAGCGAACAAATCTTCTCGAGAGAAAACTGGCTTTGAGCATTTTCCCATGCCCAAAAGGCTACAGTAGGACTCATCAAGGTGGTTTGTAAGAACTTGACATTGTCATTGCCACAGTACTCTGTGCCTAAGGTAACATGGTTGTGATCAGGCTCTTAAACCAGCTAAAGCCTTCATACAGAAGAGGACATGTACAGGGACTGACCTAACCCAGAAAAGGTTTTTGCTTTCCCAAAACGGTTCACGCCACAATATCCAATGGAATACAGTTCCAGCTGTGGACCCCACGGTGTCTTGCCCTCTTACAGTTCCAGTGAATGATGTTCTGGTGTTTAAGGACCTTGGTGGGTGGGACTGTGCAGCCTATGATTGCTTCTATTAGGATTTGCCGGGCCTTATTGGTTTGTCAGTAGGAATGACCAAGGAACCAGGTACCCTTGCGCAGGTTCCTAGCTAGACAGCACTCTTTCTGAGACATTGCACTTGTGTGTGTATGGGTTTGGAGCGTTTGTCTTATTGCTATCCTTTTGTCCAACACCTTAGCATCCTGTAGAAATTGTTCTCCACTGTATTGGATGTGGTTAGGGCTGTGCATGGTTATGGCTGTATGAGTATATCTTGCAGCCACATCCTTGTATTGTCTATCTGAATCTCTGTTCTGTGTTGCTTGAAGGCTCCCTGAAAAGACAGATTGTTTGTCTCTCAATCCACAATTGCTAGGTGGATTGGGCAAGTCAATACAACCTTCAATTGAAGCTTTCTCCCTCGTGTGAAAGCTGATTTTTGAAACTTCCTGGGCTGTTCAGCATCAGGTCTTACTTCCCTAGATTGGCCACCTTGTCTTCCACACATTGGTTTGCAAAATTGTACCAGTTTGCCCAGAAGATTCTCTAGGTGGCCTTGTAGGGGCCTTGGCTATTTGCTGTTTTTGCCGTTTGTTTTGCTGGCTAGACTACTCCTTACGGGATTGCTTTTGAACAATAAAAATTAACCATTTCATGTGTCCTGTGATGTAAAATGAATAAAAGTAGATGTTTTACTTACCTGTAAAATCATTTCTTGAAGAACATCACAGGACACCGGTCCTTTACACTTTTTCTCACTGCAGTATTGCTTGCTGACAAAACTGAGGCAATGCTGGGAGTAGGAGGGTTTATGCAGGGGTTAAGCTTTGCTGTTTGCCAGTGTCCAATCACATGGAGGTGGAGCATACCCCAGGTAGTCATTTCCAGTGATGTCAAAAATCCTATTTTCCCAAGTCCGTATGTAGTGTGCTCTTTCCATTGCACTTTTAGGACATAATGTGAAAAGTTAGTACCAATGTTTGTATGCTTTTCTGTGTTTTTTCCCTTACTGTTTTCATACATTGCTATCATTTTTGCAATAATGCTGCTTTCTTGCAGATGTTTTATAGCTTTTCATTATTAATGAGAAGTGCTGTACATAAAAACCATTTTGTAAATAATTTTAAAATAAAGCCTTACAGTTTACCTCTCAAAACATGAATTGTTTTTGTGGCCTATTATTTCTGCCTTTTTTTTTTTTTCTGGCTGTAGGTAGATTTTTTCCATGAGATTTCATTTTCTCATACAGTATATTTTATTTTCTAAGTTTGTCAGTTATACATTCTAAGACGTTACAGCAGATGTGTGAGAAATATTTTCATATCTAATTATGTATTCATCAGCAACACTTGTGTGCAGTTATATACAGTATGCTTTGCTTTTAATGTTTTTTTGTTTTGTTTTTTTTTGTGCTGAATGTTGAATTTAGCCTAAAGGGTTAGGGTTATGCTGAATCCAGGGAATGAGACAAAAATCTACCCTTGTGTGGGGGTTCATTTAGTCTAGTGGTAAAGGAAAACAGTGTAATACTTTTAATCCTGGCTATGGCAGGCTTCCTCAATCCAGGCAACTGGTCCTCTGTATCATTCTATGAAAATAGCTTCAGTGGTGCATGCTCCCCTTCTAACATACAGGGTTAATAGCCCTGTACTGTGCATGATGATGCAGAATGACCACCTAGCTTTTAAGGACAGTGTTGGCGTCTACTGTACAGGACCATGGGATAGGGTAGGTAATACACCCCTAGTCTAAATGAGCACACTGCAAGGGTAGATTTTGTCTTCTTCTTAAAGTTAAGCTTCGAACAGAGCCTAAGTCTACTTTCAAACTGAAAAAAAAGGTCCAAGCACATAGGCTCAAAACTGTATTGCTCAACTGGCCGGGGAACGCGGCGCTCTGGAAATGACATCACTACAACCGAAGAAGAGGCAGAAGTGGAGCCCTGGAAATGGAACACAAGCTCGGCTGGTAACCGTGACAACGCGTTTCGCGCGCATACGCTTTGTCAAGTCTAGGGATCAGTGGTTACCAGCTTTATTTATATGAATTATATGAACAAGTGGGCTGGCCATCAGCAGGGGAGGGGCTGGAGCGGACATTCCCCTTGCCAAACTATTATACGCTCAAGATTAAATACTGCAATGTGAATATATATATATGAGATTTTAAAACTGTGCATATAACTAACATGGGTTATAAAAAAAAAAATATATTAAAAAACATTTTCGCTCCCAGTAAATTATCAAAAGGGACATGAATATTTGATGTGGATGCACATGTTTATATATATTTATTTATTTTTTCGTTATATATACAGTGGGGCAAAAAAGTATTTAGTCAGCCACCAATTGTGCAAGTTCTCCCACTTAAAAAGATGAGAGAGGCCTGTAGTTGGCATCATAGGTAGACCTCAACTATGAGAGACAAAATGAGAAAAAAAAATCCAGACAATCACATTGGCTGATTTGGAAAGAATTTATTTGTAAATTATGGTGGAAAATAAGTATTTGATCAATATCAAAAGTTCATCTCAATACTTTGTTATATATCCTTTGTTGGCAATGACAGAGGTCAAACGTTTCCTGTAAGTCTTCACAAGGTTGGCACACACTGTTGCTGGTATGTTGGCCCATTCCTCCATGCAGATCTCCTCTAGAGCAGTGATGTTTTGGGGCTGTCGCTGGGCAACACGGACTTTCAACTCCCTCCAAAGTTTTTCTATGGGGTTGAGATCTGGAGACTGGCTATGCCACTCCAGGACCTTGAAATGCTTCTTACGAAGCCACTCCTTCGTTGCCCGGGCGGTATGTTTGGGATCATTGTCATGTTTGAAGACCCAGCCACGTTTCATCTTCAATGCCCTTGCTGATGGAAGGAGGTTTGCACTCAAAATCTCATGATACATGGCCCCATTCATTCTGTCCTGTACATGGATCAGTCGTCCTGGTCCCTTTGCGGAGAAACAGCCCCAAAGCATGATGTTGCCACCCCCATGCTTCACAGTAGGTATGGTGTTCTTTGGATGCAACTCAGCATTCTCTCTCCTCCAAACAACGAGTTGTGTTTCTACCAAACAGTTCTATTTTGGTTTCTTCTGACCATATGACATTCTCCCAATCCTCTTCTGGATCATCCAAATGCTCTCTAGCAAACTTCAGATGGGCCCGGACATGTACTGGCTTAAGCAGGGGGACACATCTGGCACTGCACGATCTGAGTCCCTGACGGCGTAGTGTGTTACTGATGGTAGCCTTTGTTACGTTGGTCCCAGCTCTCTGCAGGTCATTCACTAGGTCCCCCCATGTGGTCCTTGGATTTTTGCTCACCGTTCTTGTGATCATTTTGACCCCACGGGGTGAGATCTTGCGTGGAGCCCCAGATCGAGGGAGAGTATCAGTGGTCTTGTATGTCTTCCATTTTCTAATTATTGCTCCCACAGTTGATTTGTTCACACCAAGCTGCTTGCCTATTGCAGATTCAGTCTTCCCAGCCTGGTGCAGGTCTACAATTTTGTTTCTGGTGTCCTTCGACAGCTCTTTTGTCTTCACCATAGTGGAGTTTGGAGTGCGACTGTTTGAACTTGTTATCAGTATAAAAGACACCTGTCCACAACCTCAAACAGGTGCCATTGATACAGGTAATGAGTGCAGGACAGAGGAGCCTCTTAAAGAAGGTACAGGTCTGAGAGCCAGAAATCTTGCTTGTTTGTAGGTGACCAGATACTTATTTTCCACCATAACTTGCAAATAAATTCTTTCCAAATCAGCCAATGTGATTGTCTGGATTTTTTTTCTCATTTTGTCTCTCATAGTTGAAGTCTACCTATGATGCCAATTACAGGCCTCTCTCATCTTTTTAAGTGGGAGAACTTGCACAATTGGTGGCTCACTAAATACTTTTTTTTCCCCACTGTACACATATAGTTGTAAAATAAAATCTATATATATTTTCACATTGCTGTATCTATCTTGTGAGTGTATAATAGTTTTGCATATTTTGGATAGTATGCAGTATTTAATCAGAATTACAAGGGAGGAGCTGATGAATGACATGAAGAGAGCTGGGACCACAGTTTCAAAGGTCACTGTCGGTAGAACACTATACCTTCATGGTTTCAAATCGTGCATTGCACGGAAGGTTCCCCTGCTCAAGTCATCACATGTCCAGGCCCATCTGAAGTTTGCCAATGGCCATCTGGATGATCCAGAGGAGGCATGGGAGAAAGTCATGTGGTCAGATGAGACCAAAGTAGAACTTTTTGGTCTAAACTTCACTCGTCGTGTTTGGAGGAAAAAGGATGAGTTGCATCCCAAGAACAACATCCCTACTGTGAAGCATGGGGGTGGTAACCTCATGCTTTGGGGGTGCTTTTCTGCGAAGGGGACAGGACGACTGCACTGTATTAAGGAGAGGATGAATGGGGCCATTTATTGTGAGATTTTGAGCAACAACCTCCTTCCCTCAGTCAGAGCATTGAAGATGGGTCGTGGCTGGGTCTTCCAACATGACAATGACCCGAAGCACACAGCCATGATGACCAAGGAGTGGCTCCGTAAGAAGCATATCAAGGTTCTGGAGTGGCCTAGCCAGTCTCCAGACCTAAATCCAATAGAGCATCTCTGGAGGGAGCTGAAACTCTGTGTTGCTCAGCGACAGCCCCGAAATCTGACAGATCTAGAGGAGATCTGTGTGGAGGAGTGGGCCAAAATCCCTGTTGCAGTGTGTGCAAAGCTAATCAAAAGCTACAAGAAACGTTTGACCTCTGTAATTGCAAACAAAGGCTTCTGTACCAAATATTAACACTGATTTTCTCAGGTGTTCAAATACTTATGTTCAGCAGTGCAAGACAAATTCTTTAAAAATCATACAATGTGATTTCCTGAATTTTTTATTAAATTCTGTCTCTCAGAGTGGGAATGCACATACAATCTGAATTTCAGACCCCTCCATGATTTCTAAGTGGGAGAACTTGCAAAATTGCAGGGTGTTCAAATACTTCTGTTCCTCACTGTATGAGGGTGTCCCTAATGCCTTCAAAAAATCCAATTTTTAAAATGGGTCTGAACTCAACAAGTGAAGATCATATGGAACATTTAAAAATGTTATTTGTGCCCAAGCAGTTCCCTGAAAATGTATCCTCATCCCTAGTCCCTCCTGAAGAATAGCGTTGAAATTCCTGTAGCCTACAGTCCTCTGGCTTTAAAATCTGGTTTGTAAGATTTAAGGCCGTGCTGCCACGACTGCTGGTCTCAGGATATTTAGTGATGTCACTATTATGCTGCTTACTGCTCTCCTTACTGGATGCACTGACATAAGGAAAAAACCCTTACATAACCAAGAACAAAGCAAGGTAAGTCAGTAATGGGAAAAGCTTCAGAAAATTCACAGGAAGTACTAATGACCAATTCTTTGCCCTCTGCCTGGCTCTTTTGTGCACAGCTTCCACAGTTCTATGCACGACTAAGAAAAAATGTTATGTAATTATGTATGCAGACTATAGATGGTTAATGAGTATGAATTTATTGCATAGAATGCATATGCCATAGCTGTGGGACCGCTGTAGAAGTGGAGAATCACTGCCAGTATTACAGTGATCACCGCTGTCTTCAAGATCTCATGCTGAACTGTGGCACTGGCGCCATTCACAGAATGACTTGCATATTTCTCAGTGAATGCAAGGCATTCTCTAATTGAATGAGGTGGAAAGGTGGGACAGTGACATCACTTTCATTAATAAAGTCGGGAAATACTTATAAACCAGCAACAGCTAAGACTGTAAACACTTTGGCCAGGAGTATGTAATGTGTATAAGTAGCCAGGACTACATAATGTACAATTGAGTGCAGTAGTCAGGGAGAATGTATCTGACAACACTAATTATAGAGTGCAATGGTCAGTAGAATCTACTGTACAATGTAGCCTATAGCAGGGGCGGACTGACCATTTGGAAAGTCGGGCACTGCCTGAGGGCTCGGGGTCAGTAGGGGGTCCCATGAGATGCCCCTGGTACCTTTTTCATAGGCTTTTTTGAGTTTGGGCAAGGACACAGGGGCCCCATGATCCCCTGTTGCCCGGGGGGCCCCATGAGTTGTCAGTCCGCGCCTGGTCTATAGATTGCATGTCACATACAACAATGCATGTAGAATGTATCAGTCAGAAGTATGTAAATTGTCCCAGGATTGTTGATCAGTTGAAGTTAGAATGCTGCTGCTTTTGTGGAGAGTTTAGTAAGTCAAACCAAACCTTCACTGAAGTTTGGTACACACTATAAGTTTTTTTTCATTCAACCTAGTGGGCTGAAGTAAAGAGAGAGAGATTGCTGTACTAACACTAGCAATGCTAGTGTGGTGATCTCCCCTGCTGTGCTATTGTGTTCTGACAGAGGGTCTGCCATTCAACCAGAACACAGTGGAGGGAGAAGAGCTCAGAAGTACGAGCATCAGCAGGTACAGCATTCCCAGAGCCTGGAACTCCTGGACTCCTTCTTTAACCTCTTTTTTGCTCCCAGGACTGGAGGACAGGCTGGCCGGGCCATAGAACGAGGATAGCAGACAGCCAGGGACCACTCCATCTCACATTAAATAGATCCACAGGCAGGAGCAGAACTTCCTGTCCTCAACCAGAATGAGAATGGGCCCCCTCTCTGCGCTGGGATCCCCCCCCCACTCTCCTTCCTCCCTTCCTCCCATTCCCTTGAGGATGTGGAATGTCTCAGTGACACCCCTCCCAATCTACCAGGGCACAGGGGAAATTCCTGGAGGGTCACAAACAATTTCTCCAGTGCTCAAAAGGACAGCCACCGGCCTGGAATATAGTGCTGGGTTTGTGTTTCCTCTAGGACACTGCTTTTGGTGGTGCAGCCCTGCTCAGCTGGGGGAATCCAACCATAAACTGAAAAAGAACACACAGGGGGAGCAACCGTCTAGCGCATTACCCAAGGTTTATTGAGAGCAACTAAAAAAAAAAGCCAAATTCATACTCACAAAGGACAGAAGTAATACGCATGACAACAGTTTCTGATGGTCAACCAACATGGCAACAGATTCCCAATTATTGGTGATGTTGACAAGCTGATGCGTTTCCTTCCTCAGAGATCAAGCCAAATCTTGTTTGTCCTAGAGGAATTGTCACCTTGCTGGGTCCCAGATGTTGTATTGGCTGCATGTTTCTGATGGGTGAAGGGGGTGCCCTGAAAGTGGTGCTGATCGCCTGTGTGGTTGATCCATGCATCTTTCTGCAGCCATTTATATTGTTTGAATTATTTTTCCCATTATGGGTATAGTCAGGACCTAGGTTTGTACACACTCTCCTAAGTAAAAAAAAAAAAAAATGTGATGCACTGAAATGGCACAACTCACTACCCAGTAAAATGCACACCAGCCCCACATGCTAAAATGGATAGTTAAAGATGAATTCTGATTGCTGAATGGCCCATATGAGTTACTGCAGAGTTCAGTACAAATAAATGGCCACTGCCCCAATCTATAATTGGCCTTCACAGCAAGGAGCTCATATCAGGGCAACGCATGTCAAACAATGAAAGAGAAAAATTACCAGCTCAACTTACTGACCAGTCTGCAACCAACTGAATTGTTCTAACAGGTTGTGTTAAAACAGGGGTTTAATTTACACACATTTGCAAACACATGCGTAAGCTGCAGAGCCTCTTCACGGCTCCCCATTATTTTCTGCAGTCCTAACCCTAATTTTGAGAGCCCCCATAGTAGAAGCACATGTATACTGCACAGCTCAGCTTGTTCTGCTTTGCACCAGAAATGTAATTTTAATGTCACTGTAAATGGGGCAAGTTACAGAAATAAATATGCATCAATAATATAAAGTAATGCTAGTTGGTTAAAAACTATCACTGGTCAAACTAAAAAAAGAAAAAAATTTTTTATTCAATTACATTTTAGAGATTACACAATGAAATTAATTTTGCAAGGCAAATTTGAAAGCCTGTCTTTGCCAATGCATGTATTATTTGGGCATCATAAGTATTAAAGTGGTTGTACAGGCTAAATGTTTTTTACCTTCATGCATTCTACGGTTGAAGGTAAAAAACTTTCTGTACTGCTCCCCCCACAGCCCCCCCCCCCAATATTTACCTGAGCCCCTTCTTGATCCAGCGATGTGTACGGGAGCCTTGGCTGTCCTGGGTCTCTCTCTCTTTATTGGCTGAGACACAGCCGTGGGAGCCAACACAGCCAGCAAACCAATGAGGAGAGGGCAGGGGATTTGCCAAGCTGCGGCTCTGTGTCTTTTGGACACATAAAGCAAGGCCCAGGAGCAAGCAACGCACCAGTGCACCCATGGCAAGCGGCTTGCTAGTGTGGCACTGGTCAAGGGGGAGGAGCCAGGAGCTCTGGTAGGGGATCCAGGAAAAAGAGGATCTGGGCTGCTCTATGCAATCATTGCACAGAGCAGGCGAGTATGACGTTTGTTATAAAAAAAAAAAAAAAAACCTTTAATATCACTTTAAAGTTTTGATGAATCAATGGGTTCATAGCAACAATGTGAAAAAAAAATGTGATTGTACCCCCTATATGGTCACATTGTGCAGGCAACACCCACTGTTAGTGCACTGTGCATGCCACATTCAGCCCCTTTAAAAATTGTCCCTCTTTGTCAAGTTTGGGAGGTAGGGATATACATATTCAAAAGCTAAAGTGGTTAAAAAGGATGAGTGTACTTTTAAAACAAAGCGCACTTATCCTTTTGCCCCTTTCCTCTGACCTAAGGGCTCGGTCACACTTGATTTTTTTTCCAGCTCTTGCCAAACGCCCCTATAGCATTTGACAAGCGTTGGTCCGGCGTTTGTGAAGCGTTTTTAACGCCCCGCAAACGCGCCAAAAACGCTGTATGCGCGGTTTACGGGTGGTTGGTAAACATTTGCCAAGCGTTAAAAACGCCCCACAAACGCCTAGAATGAAGTTTGAATGGTGTTAACACTCTGCAAATGCCTCGCAACCGCACCGCATCAATCAGAGGCGTCCGTTTTGCCACGACGCTAACGCTTCCGTGTGCACACCACTATGTGCTGCAATGTGCAGAATTTTCAGAGGCGTTTGGAAAGCGGTAAAAACGCTTCCCAAACGCCTGTATGCCGCCTGCTGACAACGCTAGTGTGAACGTAGCCTAACTGATCTCCCTCCAAAGATCCTACTTACCAAGATCAATTGGCTCCAGTCCTCTGGGATTGTTTATATCCATTGCTGCAAGTCATCCCTGTCCTAGCCATGCCCACACCTTCCAACCCCTTTAGGCAGCCACACAAGGATTGAAATTTGGCTGGTTCAGCAAGGACTGGCCAAATTACAATCCTTGTATGGGTAGGCTGGTTGTACAGAAGTCAATCTTTTGATCAGCTTCTGTACAACCAGCCGGTCAGGTTTTTCCTGAATGATCAGTGCCACTGGCTACAGCTGGCAGCACAGATCAGTGTGTTATCATGGTGGCGAAGGCTCCCCGCCATCAAAACACAAAAGGACAATGGGAGTGATTCCCTCATCAACCTCGAATGTGTGGATGGGGAAATTGGGTAATTTTTTTTCTTTCACCCGCTGGTTGAATGAAAAATATTATTAATGTATGGCTAGCTTTAGACTTCAATGGGCCTCATCTACCTTTGTTTTTGGCCTAGGGAGACAGCACAATAGAAGTATATGGGATTGTAATGCGCTGGTGCTGCCAGTACAGATAGGACTTGTGAAGCTGGGTGTAAAACAATCCCCGGCTGTTGAGTCCGTGGAAGTTTTTAGACCTGTGGAGGGAAAAGGAGCAAAAAGGCTAAGTGCGTTTTGTTTTAAAGTGCCCTTACCTTTTTTTTTACAAAAAGGCATCCTTGTAAAGACCTAATGGATCTATTTTCTACCATATATTTTTAGAAGAGTAAATAATCAATTTGCTGAGATGTGTAAAATGTATTAGCAAATCAGTTTAGGGAGGAGAAACTATCAACTAGTTTGAATTTTCCTAATGCAATATTGTTCCCCCAAGGTATGTCCGGTATCAGGGGTTTCAACACACTCAATCAGTTCCTTGAAAAAACTTGTTCCCTTTTGTTTGCATTATTCTGTATTTGTCTAGTGTAATCCCTAAATCTGAACTCTAGGCAAACAACTAAATCTACAAATAAAATGCATATATGAGAGCTGTTTTACCTGCCAAACAATTTGTATTTGTGCCCAACCAGTCCTGAGATTTACACAGCTTTACCACATTGCACAGCCCTGTCTAGCCAGGGAAGGGATTGATCTTTTGCTGCTGCTTCACTTTCTTTTAAAGTTCTCCTTCCCAACCAGTAACTGGTCAATGAAAAGAAAAACAGCACCCAGATATTCTCATCTCGCTGTCAGTGTCTAGCATGCAGCACAAACAAGCAGCTTCTGGTGCTACTTCTCTCTCCCCTATCTGAGCTTTGATGTACGGTAGTGGCTGATGCCAAGTCATATTCAGGTAGTTACACTGCTTACATTTAAAAAATATGTTTGAAGATGTATTGATTACAGCGCTACATATATTCATGCTTTATATCTGCCCAGAGTTTAGCTTTAATCTGATAAATTGCCACTGTAATTTTTTTTTAAACCCATACATTGAGAATACAGAAAATAGATGTATAATGTAAGTATAACTGCTTTTAGCTAAAGGTAACTAGAAACATTTATTTTATCCTCTATGCACACAAAAAAATAAAATTCCAGCAGAGGGCAGTGTCAGTATTATAAGTGAACATACTCACAAAAAAAAAAAATAACCATTACCCCAGAATATGAACAGTACTTCTAATGACAGATTGGTATTATCAGTGGTGTCACTAGGGTTGGTGTCAGCTGGTGCAGTAAAACATGGGTGTCTCCCCCCAATAATTTTATAATTGTCCCACAACACCCCCCCAACACACATACACACCGTTCCTTTTTTTTATCTCCATGAAATACCCCCCCAAATTATGACCCTGCAACCTCGGCTTCCCCATTATAAATACCCTGAACCCCACCCCTCTTTCCAATTATAACTACCCCACATTACATCTAATTTCTTGCCCCCCTCCCCCCAAACACACACTTCTTATTTGTAATTACCCCACAATCCCTCCTCCCCAATTATAATTATCCCGGAGTATTTCCCCCATTACAATTACATACCCTCCGTCATAAATCCCCCACTCCATGGTACTTCCCTCTGCCCCATTAACCGCGCTATAGCCGAATGATGGTTACAGCGCTGTTATCCAGTTCTGGGAGGGCATCATGATGTCCTTCCATAACGTGCCCCCAGTGGCGCACACCCAGCGCTCTCTGTGATCGCTCTGTCCTATGGACACAGCTGATCATGTGATGAGCTAAAAGGCCAATCACAGCGACCTTTTATCATGTGATCAGCTGTGTCCAATGACACAGCAGATCACAGAGTAAATACAGTTGCCGATTAAGTACTGCCATAAGAACTGCCGATAACCGGCAGCTGTCACAGAGCAGAGCGGTACTGATCATCAGGGCCCTGATGTTCAGTGCCCTGTAGTGTCACTCAGCAGTGACACTCACCAGTGCTGCCCAGCAGTTGCCGCCAGTCAGTGCTGTCAGTCAGCGCCTTCCATCAGTGTCGCCTATCAGTGACCATCGTTGTTGCCTATCAGTACCACCTCATCAATGCCCACCAGTGCCACCTCATCAGTGCAGCCTATCAGTGCTGCCTATCCATGCCACCTCATCAGTGCTGCATATCCGTGCAGCCTCATCATTGCACCTCAGTGAAGGAGAAAAATTACCTGTTTGCAAAATTTTATAATAGAAACAAAGAAAAACGTTTTTTTTTTTTAATTTTGTGCTCTTTTTTTGTTTATAGTGCAAAAAATAAAACAACCAGTGGTGATTAAATACCAGCAAAAGAAAGCTCTATGTGTGTGAAAGAAAAAATTATAAAAATTTCATATGGGTACAGTGTTGCATGACAGCGCTGAACTTGAAAATTGGCCTGGGCACTAAGGGGGTATAAATGCCCAGTAGGCAAGTGGTTAAAATGATCCTGTAATTCCTCCCCCACCCCATTAATATTACCCCACATTCCCCCAGCCTGTTATAATTGCCCCCCCCCAGTATAACACCTCACATATCCTGCTCTGTTACATATAGCTTCCCTGTGAGGAGGGGGGCAGAGTGAGGGGGGGGGGGGGGCAGAGTGACAAGAGGAGGGGCAGTGTGATAGCAAGGGGGTCAGGGTGACAGGAGGAGAGGGCAGTGTGACAGGAGGGGGGCAGAGTGATAGGAGGGGTCGGGTGGGCAGCATGAGAGGAGGGGTAGGGTGTGAGAGGAGGGGGACCCTGTGAGAGGATGGATGCAGAGTGACAGTAGGACACCTGGACACACACTATACTATACACTGGGCACTGTGTAGAACAGTTAGGAATCTGCTGTTGCAGAGAATATATTTCTGGCTACCCTACCAGGCAGGAGCGCCCTCACAGCAGGAGGGGGCTCTCTTATCTTACCGTCAAGGCAGCATCAGCATGGCTGGAGGCAAGAAGCGGGAGCAAGAGTCGGGGGGTGGAGCGGAGCTGTCCTGCACAAAGGAAGTTTCCTACTGCTGTGCAAAGCGCTTCATTGGTTGCTCGGACGCCAGCGGTCTTGGCAACCAATGACTGCTAGCCTCCTGTCACATCCTGGATCTGTGACACATGGCTATCATGACTGTGCATTTCTACACATGAGGATTGGCTTTCTGGGGCTTGGGTGCTCAGGGGCTCCACTTCTCTCCTTTCATAAGGCCTCTGGTAGGTGTCACCAGGGTGCAGTCCGCACCCTTATAGTGACGCCACTGGGTATTATATAAACATTGTACTTTAATGCACATTATACTTGTACCTGTTGGACTATAAATGTATTTTAAGCTGAAGTTTAATGACGTGTTTTAAAAAACAAAATGCACCAGGGACAGTACTTACCATAAATGAGCGCCCTCCTGTGTCCAGTTGAAGTCCTCTGCTCTTGGATATTCCTGTAGTGGTGATCTTCCAGTGCTGCAAGGACCAAAGTTCAAGTTCACCTTTAAAAACAAAAATCAATAAATGCACATTTTTTACAGGTAAAATTTTTTTTTTTTTCAGGAGCCTGTAAAGCATTGCACCCACAATCAGCAGATCACATTGTGTCAAGCTACTGGAGGCTGTCAGTAGAGCTTTCTGTCCGTACTTCTAATACAGGCAGGCAGTTAATTAAGTTCAGGAAGATCAATGAAGAACTATGAGAGCGCTCACCAGCATCCTCGTAGTTCATTGAGCACTACAAGCTGTCTGCCACAATGGCTGATGGTAGTTGTAGTTGATTCAGAACTCTAAATGCTAAGCCCCGCACGGCTGTGCTGTCTTTGAAGGAGAGGATCCTCCGCCTGCTGCCACAATGTGGGATCGGGTCGGGGTGGTGGCAGGTGATTTGGTAACATGTTATATGTTACACCTGGGAGTTGCCCAGTAGGCAGGTCATATATAGCCAAGATCTTTTTCCCCCATTTATCAACAGGTAGCTTGGACTTCTCATGTTCCAACCATTATTTTTCATATGTCCAGAACCAGTATGACTGACTCAAACAAAACAGAAGTCCTTCACTTGTTCACAGAAGGGCTTCTTGACCGGTGATACCCAATAGCCAACAACTAGTAGAAACAATATTATAGCTGTAAAATTTGTCTAAAACACTAACTCTTTGTATTTTCCTGGTAATCTATACATTTTGTGCTCCAGTCAGCTCTGTATATCTAATTTCTACAGCAAACCTATGTTTTATTTTCTTTTTATTATATCTGGACCTGCTCTATGGTCTAGACCCAGTGACCTCCATGTTGTAAAGTGATTTGAAATCAAGTTAACGTTCCCACAAAATAACATCCCAGGAGCCTGTGAAGCAGCTGGAAACAGATGTTTTCAAGTCTGTGGTAGTGTTTCTTGCACAATGTGTTACATACGCTAGCATTTCCGTGTGATATGGAATTTACCACTTGGCTCTCTTTCAAATAGTTTCTTGGTCCATTTATCCTACCACAAGGAAGTTATAGTAGTTCTTGTGCGTAAGTATAAAATCATAACAGGTGTTTAATGGATTTAGGTAAAATTTGCACAAGTTTGTTCTTTCAGAAAGATCCTGTGCTGAATGAAAAAAAAAAACAGTAAAAATAAGTATCCGGTTAAGAGAAATCTTTAAAAATCTCTGGTCACTGACATTTTAACCCTAAGAAAACATATTTATAAAAACGAGCTTGGAAATATTATGCCTTTACCTGGAACTCAGATTGCTGACTAGTAAAAGACAGGGTTACTTTTAAAGAGAACCTATGAAGACAGAAATATAGGAGCTTTGCTGACCTGTTTTTAAAAGTGAAAGCTATGGCACTGTCTTCTTGATTCTGACTTCACTAGTCCGTGTATCACTGACATGGAACAAACACGCTGGCTATTGAGTGTCAAATGTCATGTATACTTGTTCCAGGTCATTGACTCCCTAGGTGGTGAATGCTACAATGAAAGAATAAAGTCTGAATCTTTAGAAAGAATTTAAGCCCAACTTGGGTGCTCAATACCACCCTCTATGAATTCTTGTTCCCTCTCCCTCCCACGCTATCCCTTTATACATATCTTTGATCCTGCAGTCTTCAGGCCCATCATGTGATATCACAGGCCCTTCTTTTTTACTTTGACGCTGGGCAATTTTTACTTCTAGGTTGGGCACTGTTCACATAATGGCATGTGAGTACTGTTCTGTCCAGGAATACTGTGAGCCCATGCCAGCATGATGATGCCCACATAGGATGTGTTCATAGTGGTCTTGGTTATACAGGGAGTGGGTTGGATGATCCTGGGCATCATTCAACCCAGAAGAAGGCCATCGCTGACAGCTGCTGCCCCGTGTTAATCACAGCTCAGGTTGGGGCATGGGGCCTGGTCCCCTCAGAATGCCTGGGCCCCCTACTTATGTATTGGCTGTCCCCCCTGATAGTGACCCTGGGTGAGTCTGTGGTGGGCCACGCTGGGGAGGAAGTGAATAATGCAATGAATGCTGCTTTTATACTTTAAGAGGTTGGGCAACTTAAATGGTGGAAATGGGATTTTAGCAGCTGAAGCTTCCATATTTTTGTTCTTATAGATGCTCTTTATATTATCATAAACCTAAACATGAAGGTTCTGTTATGTTGCATTGCAGGGCAGAAGTATGGTGCTAATATGTAAACTGTAGAAACCAGCAAAGCTATTGTAGCCCTGTTTTGAGGGGGGAAGGGGGTTATAGGAAATGGTACTCTCCAAACAGGCTGTAGGTAATTAGATGAACCAGAACATTAACTAAGTGGAAGAGGTGTTTGATGAAAAACTTGGCAGTGCCTCCACCCAGGACAAGACCTCGAAGAGGGGGAAGAGGGGGTTCCTCTCCTAGGAAATTAAGTATTTGGGAGCAGAGGAACTATTACGCCAAAGATTTAACAATAACCGTATGTTTACAGAAACACAACAGTGTGGAAGAAAAACAAACATAATATGATAAAAGATTAGTAATAGTACATATATGTAATACACAAACATATCATCAGTAATATGACCCAATAGTCCTGGTGGATGTGTGTAAATATACCTGGGTATCTACAGTTACTTAGAAAATTGCCTCCAGATGAAAGTAGGAGCAAAACCCAGTTTCATGTGCCCCTGCGGGTGATTTCAGGTGCGGAAATCATTCTCGTTCCATGTAGCTGTATACTAGGTCAGTGACGATGAGGCGATCCACCAACTGGCATTTGATCAGCCCAAGAACTACAGTGGGGCAAAAAAGTATTTAGTCAGCCACCAATTGTGCAAGTTCTCCCACTTAAAAAGATGAGAGAGGCCTGTAATTGGCATCATAGGTAGACTTCAACTATGAGAGACAAAATGAGAAAAAAAATCCAGACAATCACATTGGCTGATTTGGAAAGAATTTATTTGCAAATTATGGTGGAAAATAAGTATTTGGTCACCTACAAACAAGCAAGATTTCGGGCTCTCACAGACCTGTACCTTCTTCTTCTTCTGTCCTGCACTCATTACCTGTATCAATGGCACCTGTTTGAACTTGTTATCAGTATAAAAGACACCTGTCCCCAACCTCAAACAGTCACACTCCAAACTCCACTATGGTGAAGACCAAAGAGCTGTCGAAGGACACTAGAATCAAAATTGTAGACCTGCACCAGGCTGAGAAGACTGAATCTGCAATAGGCAAGCAGCTTGGTGTGAACAAATCAATTGTGGGAGCAATAATTAGAAAATGGAAGACATACAAGACCACTGATAATCTCCCTCGATCTGGGGCTCCATGCAAGATCTCACCCCGTGGGGTCAAAATGATCACAAGAACGGTCAGCAAAAATCCCAGGACCACAGGGGGGGACCTAGTGAAAGACCTGCAGAGAGCTGGGACCAACGTAACAAAGGCTACCATCAGTAACACACTACGCCGCCAGGGACTCTGATCTTGCAGTGCCAGACGTGTCCCCCTGCTTAAGCCAGTACATGTCCGGGCCCATCTGAAGTTTGCTAGAGAGCATTTGGATGATCCAGAAGAGGATTGGGAGAATGTCATATGGTCAGATGAAACCAAAATAGAACTGTTTGGTAGAAACACAACTCGTCGTGTTTGGAGGAGAGAGAATGCTGAGTTGCATCCAAAGAACACCATACCTACTGTGAAGCATTAGAAGCAGCGTGGCAACATCATGCTTTGGGGCTGTTTCTCCGCAAAGGGACCAGGACGACTGATCCATGTACAGGACAGAATGAATGGGGCCATGTATCGTGAGATTTTGAGTGCAAACCTCCTTCCATCAGCAAGGGCATTGAAGATGAAACATGGCTGGGTCTTCCAACATGAAAATGATCCCAAACATACCGCCTGGGCAACGAAGGAGTGGCTTCGTAAGAAGCATTTCAAGGTCCTGGAGTGGCATAGCCAGTCTCCAGATCCCAACCCCATAGAAAACCTTTGGAGGGAGTTGAAAGTCTGTGTTGCCCAGCGACAGCCCCAAAACATCACTGCTCTAGAGGAGATCTGCATGGAGGAATGGGCCAACATACCAGCAACAGTGTGTGCCAACCTTGTGAAGACTTACAGGAAATGTTTGACCTCTGTCATTGCCAACAAAGGATATATAACAAAGTATTGAGATGAACTTTTGATATTGACCAAATACTTATTTTCCACCATAATTTGCAAATAAATTATTTCCAAATCAGCCAATGTGATTGTCTGGATTTTTTTTCTCATTTTGTCTCTCATAGTTGAGGTCTACATATGATGCCAATTACAGGCCTCTCTCATCTTTTTAAGTGGGAGAACTTGCACAATTGGTGGCTGACTAAATACTTTTTTGCCCCTCTGTAGCTTATTACCAACGAAGTCATTGTCAGCTTATCTAATCTGCTTCTCGGTCCCTAACAATTTTTCACTCTGCCATGCATTAGGGCCTTTAGCTACCTATAAGTCACCTAAACTGGATTTTCCCAATGCTGTTTATTGAGACCTGAGCTAAAGCTAACTAAAGAATACCAGACCAGAAGGGACAGCAGATACCTAAACTAATAGGAGCTGCATGTAACCTCTGTTACCAGACTGTAGATACAGAAACTATGTGCAGCAACAGTTGAACTATTAGAACACAGGAACACTTGCAGGCTAGGTTAACTCTGTTGCCATCCAGGTTTGATCCTTTCAGTGCGATTATGTAGTGCAACTTTGATACTATTTTGAAGTGGTTTGTATATTCTATGGGGCCAAAATTGTGTTGGAATTATACCAAAATTGTGCAGGAACCTTTTCTAAAATCACGCTGTGCTGAGTTGCATTGATGTGAATGAGCACCATTGAAAACCATGTGATTTCCATTGTCGAGCGATTCTGTGCAATGCAAGTCACATCTTAAATCGCACTAGTGTGAATGACGCCTAAGGCTTGGTTCACATCAATGAGATTTTTAGTGCTTTTTGCAGAAACATATTACAGTACATTTAACATAGTTTCCTATGGGACACGTTCACATCTATGCTTTATTGAGCTGCTGTGTTCTTGGAAAGGGTCAGGGACTTTTTTAAAAACAGAAAGCAGCGTTTTTGCTACAATAGAGTTCAATGGACATGCTGAAGCGCATATAGTGCGTTTTTGGTGCATTTTGAGATTTTTTTTAATATGCTCAGCAACAAAAACATTTCCTCTTTAACAAAAAAATGCAAAAAAGACATGCATTAAAAAATGCAAAATGCACTGCAAAATGGACAAAATGCAAAATGCATTGGTGTGAACCAAGCCTTACAGTCTTTGCTTCTGTCTGAATGAAACACAATGCAGAGAACAACAGCAACACCTCCTACATAGAATTTATGTGTTCCTATTCTGTCTGCATTTTCTGGAAACCTTCCTATATAGCGGACTACACCCGTGGGCCAAATCAGGCCAAGTTCCGCTGGTTGGTTGCTAGGACTGCTATCAACCGATTGCATGTTTGCTCCAGGAGTATCAGGTTCTCCCCACTGCACTCTCTTTCTCCAAGTCAACTGGTTTCTAGGACTGCCAGCATCCTAGCAATTGATGACGTGCTTGCCCCAGCAGGAGGATGGAAATTCCTATGTCCATGCCTGCTCTGCATCCTGGTTTCCACCCTGTTGCTACACTGACTAAAGCCATGCTGTAAGCCTGAACTATTGATGAGGACCCTGATGAAAATGCAGACTACTTACGGGGACCCTGATGTAAGGGTGTGTTGAACCCTCCTAGTTAAGCTAGGGGGAGCTAGATCCCAATAATTAGCCAGGAGTTGGTTAGCAGCACAGGTGTGATAGAGGTATCAAATTGTGGTCAGGGCTGAGAGACTCTGCAGGCCAGCCCCTCTGGAATTTCCCCATGCTCTGAGGCTTTTGAAGGAGGGCTTTGGAGGCAGTGGGTGGATCTGAGGAGTGATTGGCTTCACTTTTGAGGGACCTCAGCCAATCCTCAACAGAAGGCTTGGCAAGGGGCTGGGACTTCCTTAAAAGTGTAGGAGCCTGCTCAGTAGCAGGAGTGTGAGAGTCTGGTGGAAGAAGTAGAGAAGTGTGGAGAGGAAAATGTGAGGCTGTAGGAGGAGGCTGCCAGAAGGCCTGGTGGGATGGGGTCTACCTGCGAGCCTGGAGCTGGAAGAGAGGAAAACTCAAAGCTCACTGGCCCCTGAGCGGGGGACTAACTGTATGGCAGGGAGGGAGCATCCCAGCTGATAGCCCTGGTAGCAGCAGCCAATCCGCAAGCAGTACAGGAGAGTGAGTATACCTGCACCCCCTGGGCAGATAGGGGAAGGAGCACTCTGGTGGGAAACCAGATTAGCCCCCTACTAGTGACTGTTCACCTCAATTAAAGGGACAGAAGCCAGATTCCCTAATCAGGAAAAGTCTCCAGATTGCTGGGTTAAGAGGAGTTCATCTAGGGTCTGGGGTGGTACAACAAGGGGTTGCTGGCTAGCACTCCAACAGAGACTGTGTTGCAGAAGAAGAAGCTTGTGAATAAATCCAGGAAGTTTGTCCTCAGTTATTTCTTTTACAAAGAATTTTATTATAGGTTAGATAGGAGCAGAGAATCAGTAAAAAAAAAAACAGAAGCATTGAGCAACACGAATAAGACATACAAGGTATTCAATGAGTATTACAAAATATGTACTGATGGAGAGAAATAGAAATAAACTACATACTTAAGTGCCATGTACAAGGAAAGAGATAAAAAAAAAGGGAGAGAACAATAAGTTGCAAAAATAGTAGACAGTTAGAGACCAATGACAATACAAACTCTAAGGAAAAATTGTCACTATATCAGCATACAGAAAGCGGAGCAGATATGAGATGGAGCCTCTCTGAATGCAGATAGCTATTACACACGCAGGGTTCTCGATGGAGTCCAGTGTAAGGATATAGTATTGCTGGTGCTGGACACAAAGCAATGATCACAATCAGTACAAATACCTTAAAAACAGACTAGACAAGAGGAAAGAGAGGAACGAAGAGTAAGGAAATGAAAACAAAAATAAAAACAAAAAGGGCTCCAGGGGGAACGCAACAGAAAAAAAAAAAAATAAATAAACTAATATGTAAATGTTATATTGACAAAAGGGACTGATCAAATCTCAATGGTTGGGCTATATCAAGTCATGGACGCCATGTCTGCAGGAATTTTGTGTGGGTGTCTAACAGTATAGCCGTCAGTTTTTCGTTAACCATTACGAAGTTCATCTCGTTTTTGACAGCTTCAAAGATGAGGAGGGGAGTCTTCCAAGCCCTCGCGATCGTCAGCTTGGTAGCCATAAATAGGTGTCATGCCAGCTGCAGTTCAGGATGAAGTAGGCCCACTAATGGTTTAAATAAAAGTGCTTCATACGGGTTGCGCTTAATGTCTGTGTGAAACATAGTACAGAGGAGGGCATAAACTCTGATCCACAGTCTGCAAACCTTAGAGCAAGTCCACCAAATATGGACCATAGTACCCATTTGTTGACAGCCCCGAAAGCAAGTCAGGGAATATGTAGGAATAAAACGAGCCAGACGAGCAGGTGTGTAATACCATCTATAAAGAACCTTATAAGCATTTTCTAGTATAATAAAATTCCTAGAGCATTTAGATAACGCTTGGGTCATGGTCCGCCAATCCTGTTGATCCAGAGTGCCCCCGAGTTCCGACTGCCAACACTGATGATAAGAACGGACCGGAGGAGTTCTAGAAGAAGTAATAGAAGAATAGACCAAAGAAATTAAGCCCAGGGCATGGGGTCTATGTCTACATTGACTTTCAAAGGGGGACAACCTGTAGGGTCTTGAGTACGTCCGTATTAATGTATTGATAAAGTGGCGGAGTTGAAGGTAGCCATAATGTTCCTGCAATGGGATATCATGAGAGGAGCGCAGAGTTTCAAAGGTGAGTATTCGAGTGGGAGATAGCATCGAATGTACATCATGGAAGCCATTTGCTTGCCACCAAGCAAACTGTCCAGGGTTATCATGACCTGGGGGGAATAATGGGTTATGTAGCAAACGTAGTAACGGTAGGTGGGCAGAGATGAGGCCAGCAGAATATTTAATAGGATCCCAAAGATGAAGCGTTAGCGTCAGCGTCGGACTAAGGGATGAAGGTCGATGAGTAGAGGGAAGCCACGGCAAAGAAGAGAGTGGTATCGGGTGGAAGTCCATCAAGTCTACAGTAGCCCACAAGGGAAAGTGGTGAGATGCATGGAGATGGGCTAAGGGGGCAATATTGGCCGCCAGATAGTAAGACTGAAGATTTGGGACAGATAACCCACCCGCTGCCTTATGAGCAAATAAGATTTGTTTACTAATTCTGGGTCAAGAAGAACTCCAAATGAAAGACAGGAGTTTTCGCTGATGAATACGCAATATATGTGAGGGAACAGGAACAGGTAAAACTCGAAACACATACAATAATTTGGGAAGATAAGTCATACGGATTGCATTGATTCTACTGAACCATGAAAGCGGATAATGAGACCAGGAGGACAACAACTCTGTCAGTTCATTAAAGACGGCAGGGAAATTAGCCCGGTAAAGACCTTCATAAGTCGAGGTGAGCTTAATTCCTAAATTTGACAAGGCCGAGAGCCATTGAAAAGGGAACAAATGTTTCAGAGTAGCTAAAAGTGATGGTGAGAGAGTAATTGACATAGCCTTAGATTTGGCAGGGTTGACATGAAGGCCTGAGAGAACTGCGAAGGAATCCAAAACCGCAAGTAAATATGGCAAAGTAACCCCTGGGTTCGTGACCGACAACAATATATCGTTAGTGAACAGAGATAACTTATGCTGAGAACCAGCTACATCTATTCCCTTAATATCAGGGTGCATACGAATGGCTTCTACCAAAGGTTCCAAAGCCAAGATAAATAGTATGGGAGAAAGTGGGCATCCTTGTCTAGTTCCTCTGCCAATCGGGAACGTTGAGGACTCAAAACCATAATATTTAAGTTTAGCTTGAGGGGACGTATATAACGAAAGAGATCCAACGTAAGAACGAGGGACCAAAGCCAAAACGGTGAAGGGCTGACATGAGATAAGGCCAGGACAAAGTATCAAAGGCCTTGTTGATATCTAGAGATAGGAGCGTCATATCAAGTTTGCGAGCATGAGCCAAATGTTGTAACTGTAAAATGCGTCGTCCTCAGTTATCATTTCCCTTTGGCATCCTATACCTCCCTTACCCTATCCCAGTTAAATCCCCTCTATAAAATACACAGCTCAAGGACTGATTTCTGACTCTGAGTGCAAGCTTGTGTGGAGAATGCAGATTGCCTGGCTGTGAAGGAATATAAGGGGACCCAATTCAACAGCAACCCCTAAAGCAGCGGTTCTCAACCTGTGGGTCGCGACCCCTTCGGGGGTCGAACAACCCTTTCACAGGGGTCTCCTAAGACCATCAGCAAACACATATTTCTGATGGTCTTAGGAACCGAGACATCGCTCCTCTATCAGTCTCCAGGAGGGTCCGCCCACATGCAGATACGTCCACATTTCCCTGGACCGCGATGTGTGCGCGGGATGACATGCCGCCCCTGTCATCTGGCCACATCCCCGGGATCACTCAACAGCTCCGCCTCTTTGCCAGTGATTGGCCGCCGGAACTGTAGCTCAGGAGAAGCACACAGGCGGCCAAACACCAGCGAAGAGGAGGAGCCAAGCAGCAGCGCGAAGATCAAAGAAGATCGAGCAAGGGAGCGGCCGGAGAAGGAAGACAGCTGACAGGTAAGTGTCTGTAGCGTGCAGATGGTGCTGCTGCAGCCAGGTAAGCTGGCTGTAGATGGGAGAGGGAGGGAGCGAGCCCAGGCTGGAGCAGGAGTCAGCAAGGTAAGTATCATTGGTGTCAGTGGGAGGAATAGTGCCCCATCATTGGTGTCACTAATACCAATGATGGGACACTATTCCTCCCACAGACACCAATGATGGGGCACTATTTCCTCCCTTTTGTTAAAGATAGTTATTAAGAGGTTGTTGAATAAATTACCGTATCACCCAGTAAATGGTCTCCATTCAGTAGCCAAAAAAGGCATGCAAAAAGAGGGGGGTTGTGAAAAGAGATTCACAAAGAAAGTGGCTACATTATGAACAGAATGTGATACTCAGAAAAATTTCCAAAAATTATGCTTTATTACACATACAAATTTGACATATGGGCAATCGCCCTGGTTTACCATCACCTCAGTATGAGACAATACACACAGACCTAAAACCATATAAAATGACACCAAGACCGGTCTAAATGCATGTGCAACAAGGACAATGACTACAAGAGTCTAAAGTCCCTGTAGCACTGGCGCATAGGTGAACACTTCCCAAAGGAGGTGTATGCAAAAATTATACCATAGGTATACCATAAAACGTGTTATAATGCTACTACCAGAATGGTTATATCCCAAACAGGGAGTTTCAAAAAATTATACTATGGATATAGATATCACATGTATGCAATACAGCAAGCACAGTATGCGTCAAAAAGAAGGCATGCCTCTAGGCCTATATGAGACAAAACATAAATGTCATATAAATGATGCAGTACATTCCTATGCCGGCACAAGTGGTTAGGGCCCATTCATCTGTGATATTACCAGCTGTTTCCTAGGGCTCTTGAATAAGAATATGCCCCATTTTTTACCAGGATGGAAAGATAGATGCATAAAGCAGCGCACTGCTTGAAATGGTTTCTTCACCACTACATGTGGACTACACACCACTTTCTGTAAGAAAAACAAGACACATCCCAATAGATCTTCTGCCTGTTGAAATACATGTGGTATATCTTGTTTCCTATATAAAGCACCATGATGTCCCCATCCTGTAGTGAAACAAACAATATGTGGAAAGTCACTGAAAGAGCTTTCACTCTATATAGGATATATAGGTCATATAGGTCACATAGGACCATATATCTAGTGTCCTGCAACAGTCCACTCACCACCTGTGCAATGGATAATAGGAGAGGAAAGGATGTCCTTCATAGGTACTGCCATACAAGGCCAGAGAGGCCAAGGAACCACCGCTGACATCCGCCGATATACCGTGGGTTCCAGCCTCTTCTCGGCGCCTGTGCTGCCTAAGCTTGCCTCATGGCATGTGAAAATGGCTTCCTCCTTGTAGGTCAGCATGCGTTCCACCTAAGGCGCATGACCGGAAGTGACGTATCTGACGTATGACGTCAACGCGTTTCGCCGATGGGCGTATCTCACTCAGCTTCGTCAGGACCAATGAGATAACTGCATTTCAATTTCCTATTTATAGTGGGTTAAAACCCACCCATTTATGCAAAAACTAGCTTGCAGCTATTCCCAATGGAAAAGAAGGGGGGCTAAATACTTAGCACAGCTGCTGGTCATTATTGAATACAATTAAAAAGCAGGCGACTAGAAGTATCAGAGAAAGGAAAGGCTTAACAATTTCAACAATACATATATAAATCGAAAGACCATAAATAAAATATAATGATCAGTTGAAACATTACCACATTCTCACCAGAAGATGGCAATATTAGTAAAAGAGTTACCAGGCCTATTCATTAGATCAAGTTCCTAAGAGTACAATACAAATTACCACAAAGCCACCACAAGATGGCAATATTGACTAGAGGATCTCATTGTGAATTATTTTATCAAAGATACCCAGATTTCAAATACCCCTTTTATGGTATAGTTATTATTGGAAAAAATATACTCAAACTTATATCATGAGATCATCAATATTGTTCCCAAATGCGAAAAAAGGTTAACCTTAATTATTTAGCATATAATCCAACTATTAATGAAGACAGGAAAATGCCAAAAGTTAGTCAACATATGGAAATATAAGGGTACATAACTATGTAGATCTATTTATCCAAAAATACTTGGAGATCACATTCCACATTTAATCCCTTTGGGTATAATGTATCAAGCTTATATATCCAATATTTCTCCTTTTTAAGCAATTCTCTGTCAAAATCACCTCTCCTTTGTGGAAAGTGCAATGCATAGAAACCTTTCACTTTTGTACCATCCAGTTTACCTCCATGATATTTAGCATAATGTTGTGCAAGATTGCTTTCAGGATCATTTGATCTAATATCTCTAAGATGTTCACCTATTCGTACTTTAAGTTGTCTTTTGGTCTTACCTATATACATCTTTTTACAGGGACAGGTTAAGATATATAACACTCTCACTGTAGAGCAATTTATGAGACTTTGAATTTTATAGTGAGTGTTGTTTCCTGAGTCAAAAAAAGAATCCGTACGATCCACATATTTACAGATTTGACATTTTCCACATTTAAACATCCCCTTAGTACGTGATTTTAACCATGTTGTTTGTTTTAACGGTTGGGCCCCAACCACTTGTGCCGGCATAGGAATGTACTGCATCATTTATATGACATTTATGTTTTGTCTCATATAGGCCTAGAGGCATGCCTTCTTTTTGACGCATACTGTGCTTGCTGTATTGCATACATGTGATATCTATATCCATAGTATAATTTTTTGAAACTCCCTGTTTGGGATATAACCATTCTGGTAGTAGCATTATAACACGTTTTATGGTATACCTATGGTATAATTTTTGCATACACCTCCTTTGGGAAGTGTTCACCTATGCGCCAGTGCTACAGGGACTTTAGACTCTTGTAGTCATTGTCCTTGTTGCACATGCATTTAGACCGGTCTTGGTGTCATTTTATATGGTTTTAGGTCTGTGTGTATTGTCTCATACTGAGGTGATGGTAAACCAGGGCGATTGCCCATATGTCAAATTTGTATGTGTAATAAAGCATAATTTTTGGAAATTTTTCTGAGTATCACATTCTGTTCATAATGTAGCCACTTTCTTTGTGAATCTCTTTTCACAACCCCCCTCTTTTTGCACTATTTCCTCCCCCCCACTGACACCAACGATGGGGAACTATTCCTCCCCCCACTGACACCAACGTTGGGGCACTATTCCTCCCCCCACTGACACCAACAATGGGGCATTATTCCTCCCCACACTGACACCAACGATGGGGCACTATCCCCCCCCACTGACACCAATGATGGGGCACAATTCCCCCCCACACTAGTATCGATGATGGTGCACTATTCCCCCCCCCCACTGACACCAATGATGGGGCACTATTCCTCCCACTGACACCAACAATGTGGCACTATTCCTCCCACTGACACCAATGATGGGGCACTATTCCTCCCACTGATACGCACGATGGGACACTATTCCTCCCACTGACATCAGTGATGTGGCACTACTCCTCTTGACTGACACAAATGATGTGGCACTACTCCTCCCACTGCACAATTACAGGTATGAAGTAGCAACGAAAATAATTTTATGGTTGGGGGTCACCACAACATGAGGAACTGTATTAAAGGGTCGCAGCATTAGGAAGGTTGAGAACCACTGCCCTAAAGGCAGGGGCGGACTGACCATTCGAGCACTCGGGCACTGCCCGAGGGCCCAGGATCAGTAGGGGGCCCCATGAAATGCCCCGGTACCTTTTTATAGGCTTTTTTGAGTTTGGACAAGGACACAGGGGCCCCATGATCCCCTATTGCCCGGGGGCCCCATGAGTTGTCAGTCCACCCCTGCCTAAGGGGGTAGTGCTACTGGTGGATCACTGATGGGGACCCTAATGTAAGGGCAGACCACTGTTGGGAATCCTGTTGTAAGGGCAGCTCACTGATGGGGACCCATATGTAAGACTCAACTACTGATGTGGATCCTGGTGGAAGGGTGGACTGCCGATGGGGACCCTGATGTAAGGGTGGCTCTGATGGGAACCCTGATGTAAGGAGATTTCTGATGTGGACTCTGATGTAAGAAGGGACTTTGCTTTGTTTTACTGATGTTCTTTCTCTTTGGTTATGAGTCCTATTGTGCAAATTCCAAAAATTATCCAAATAAACATACACATTCACTTATTATTCATTGATTTAAAGAACTGATTGTTTTGGCCCACAGATTGTTCTGACCCAACTAGGAGGGACCAGAAGTACACTCTAAACCCTGGTTCACACTAAACACTACTTTGAAATCGCACTACTTTACTTGACTTCACTTGACTTCACTTGAAATAGCGCAATTTCAAAGTCGGGACAGTGTGCGATTTCACATGCGATTTACCTGATGTCTGTGCAACTTCATGCACAGATGTCAATGCAAATCGCACCTGAAATCGCGAAAAATAGTACAGAAGCTACTTTTAAAATCAGTGCAACTCCGTCCGAGTTGTAATTGCACCGATTTGAATGGTTTCATTGCTGGCAATAGGGTGAGACTTGTCACAGGATTTGGAGCAGTGAAATTACATGCCAAGTTGCATGTTCCAAGTTGTGAAGCAGGGCTAACCTAAGAAGTGTCTGTAAAGAACTAATACTGTAATAATTATAATGTGCACAGATAAATATAGACACTAGAGAAAAGAGCAGCTCCCTATACTATAAAAAAAGACAACAGTCTATCGTGTTTGCAGAAGATATGACATGTAGTCAGTTTTATGTAAATATGTAAGATTGCAATACACTGATAATAATGCTGCTAATGTCTTTGCCTGATCTGGCCATTTGTAGTCATATCTCTCCAGCCCATTTCCAATGCCTGAAGGACAAGTCAACTCAAGGGTAGAACTAATGAATCGGGATGGGCTTTTCAGCTGATCATTATTATTTTTTCCCAGGCCAGTCCCTGTAGTGTTCATTCTTTCTTTTTTCATAGACATAAGCAAGTTTGCCTAATATGAACTTGGGTATTTGTACAACAATCATATTTTTTAAAACAAAGGATTGTTCGACATCAGCATCGTGCATTTGCAAGCAGCCACTACCAAGTGACACATTTAGCTGTATAATTCACAGAAAAAAGTGAAAATGTAAATAAACACACCCCATATGTTTTTTTTTTTTATTAAATCAAGTCAATCATATTGCTAGAGTACATCCCTACAGTTTCAAGTGGTTATAAGGAAGTTCCCAAGCATGTTATATAAAGAAATTGTGTATTTTTAATGATGCCCTTTAATCCACACTAAAAGGCTTGCTCCTCTTTTGAATAGCATTTTTTATTTGTATTAGTGTCTGTCCCTCATGGCAGTGCTCAGCTACCCCTGTTTGTTTTTTATCAAAAGCTTGAAAATTAGCCTGATTTCAAAATCTGTCTTTCTTTGATTTTAATAGGGTTCAGGTGCAATGTTCGGGATTTGTGGATTTTTTCAAGTGTTTGGCGAATGTCTAGACACCCGAACTTTTGCTCAATACCACTCAGGAGCTGAACATATTGTTGGCACACCGATGAGTATGTTTCTGTATTGGCAGGGCCTTTAAAAAGATAAAATGAGGGAAATAGGCTTGTTTTTTAGAGATGTACTGATTTTTTTTCCCTTGACATAAGTTAAAGTGATATTAAAGGCAATTAAAATAAAAATATCTAAAATGTCATACTTACCTGCTCTGTGCAGTGGTTTTGCACAGAGCAGCCCCGATCCTCCTCTTTTTGGGTCCCCCCCGTTGTCATTCCTGGCCTCTCCCCCTTGCTGAGTACCCCCAGAGCAAGCTGCACACAAGCAGGCTAGTCTACGTGTCTATTCACTCACAGAGCCACTGCTTGGCTCGGCCCTGCCCCGCCCCCTCTCTCCTCATTGGCTCACTGGCTGTGATTGACAGCAGTGGGAGCCAGTGGCTCAGCCAATGACTAGGGAGAGTCCCTGGTGAGCCGAGGTTCTCATGCACATCACTGGATGGCTATGGGGCTGTAAGGGGGCTGGGGGGGCTGCTGCACCCATGGTTTTTGACCTTCATGCATAGAATACATGACGGTAAAAAAAACCTTGAGCCTTTACATCCACTTTAAATTACTGATGAACAACATCTCCTATCTCAGTCATAAAGTCAATTGACCATATTATTCTGAGCAATAGAAGTGTGATACAGTACCTTCTAGGTCATTTTGTGAATATGTCCAAATGCATTAAGCATTGGAGCAGTTGTTTTTCAACCATTAAGCTTTCTAACTATTCCTCACGCCCAATGAATATGTCAGAAATAAAGTGGTTGACAGATCAGTGTCATAGATACAGTACTTACAGTAATTGTTGATAGGCTCTTCAATGTGTTCAAATGTACAGATTTAATTTTCTTTCATAATACAAAACTGACTTTTACCATATCCCAGAACTGACTTTTGGGGAAAAATCCAGACAGCACATTTTACCACATCTAAAACTTAAACAAAGTTAATTACCCCAGGACTCCAACAATACTTATTTTCAAAAACGGGACATTTATTTTCAGTCCAAGGAGATTTGAAAATTACAGTCACATGGCTGAAAATAGGAGGCCCCAGGCTTGCATAAAACTTTGTGAATTGAGCCTTATGTCACATGTTTTGAACTATACTATGAAGACAATCTTATTATTATACAGGATCAGGGGCGGACTAACCATTTGGAAACTGCAGTGCCCGAGGGCCCTGGGTCAGTAGGGGCCCCATGAGATGCCCCTGGTACCTTTTTCATAGTCTTTTTTGAGTTTGAGCAAGGACACAGGGGCCCCATGATCCCCTATTGCCCGGGGACCCCATGAGTTGTCAGTCCGCCCCTGTACAGGATTTATATAGCGCCAACAGTTTGCTCAGTGCTTTACAATATAACGGGAGACAATACAGCAACAATACAGTTCAATACAAGAGGGTTAAGAGGGCCTGATCCTGGGAGCTTACAATCTAAGCGATATAATTGTAAAAACATGCCAAGGCCACTGTTTTGAACATGAACATACACAGGGTGTTTTTTTTTCTCAGAGAATAGGTGCAGGAACTACCCCCTCATGAGTCACCCCTGTCTCCACTTCCTGGCCACCTCTGAGCATCGTCCCTTGGTTCCTCCTCCTACCCACCTCCCATTACAACTGCTTTAGAGAATACAGAACCAAGTATCATATTGTTGTGCTAAGTAATTTGGAAAGATAAAGCCATAAAATAGACCCCCTGCAGCCAGAAACAATAGATCCCCCCAGCAACAATAGACCCCTGGCAGCAACATCAAATCTCTACACCCTCTAGCAGCCAGTCATAAAAGACCTCCTCACTCAACAGTAGATGCCTCCCAGCAACAAATGACCCCCCAGAAGGATAAGATCCCCCTAGCAACAACAAATCACCCATCAGCAACAATAGACCCCCACTTAAAAATAGATCCCCTCCAGCAACAATAGATCCCCTAGCAGCAAGCATTAATAGACCCTCAAAGACACTTTAACACCCAGTGCTGGAGGTGCCGGAACTGCGTTCCCACTGAAAAAAAAGCCCTGATTATACATATTGGCTATGAACATATGCATTAGTACAGTGGTTCTTAACCTTTTTGGAGGTACTGAACCCCACCAGTTTCATATGCGCATTCACCGAACCCTTCTTAATTGGAAAAATAAAATATGATTTTTAAAATTCAAAACATAGGTATATATTTATACATAGGTGCACAAAATGAACAAAACCATTAAGAACAAAGAACAAAACCATTAAAACATGATTTTCACACAAAAACAAAATAATGAATATTTACCGCAAATCAGTGTGACTTCTGCTGTTGTCTTTCAGAGGCCAGTTCAGAAATGCGCGGCATTACCTTGACAAGTGCCACTCACATGTCATTTTCGCAACAAAGTCTGTTCCTTTTCTTCGTCTTTATGTCCAGCATCCTCGAAAAGGATTGCTCGCAAAGATATGTTGTAACAAACAGTATGAAAATTCATCCCCCATAGTAATTCATCCTCCATATAGTAATTCATCCCCCATAGTAATTCATCCCCCATATAGTAATTCATCCCCCATAGTAATTCATCCCCCATATAGTAATTCATCCCCCATAGTAATTCATCCCTCATAGTAATTCATCCCCCATATAGTAATTCATCCCCCATATAGTAATTCATCCCCCATATAGTAATTCATCCCCCATAGTAATACATCCCCCATATAGTAATTCATCCCCCATATAGTAATTCATCCCCCCTATAGTAATTCATCCCCCATATAGTAATTCATCCCCCATATTAATTCATCCCCCATATAGTAGTAGTAAGTAAGTAGCAAGTAGTAAGCCAAGTCCCCCCTGTGTCAATTCACTTACCTTTGCTCTGCGCGTTCCTCTCGCCGTATTCCCGCGCCGTTCCAGTCTTCAGGGCGGACTGTGAGAGGAGCCTAGCACCTCTCACGTTCGTCACGCTGCCCCGCCTACACACATCCTGACAGCCAATCACTGGCTATCAGGATGTGAGTGGCAGCGAGACTGGCCAATCATTGCATTTGAGCGCGCTGCCCTGGCTGTTTTTTTTTTTGGATCACGCTGCAGAGTCCCTGCCGCCTGAGAGGAGGGAGGGGAGCGGACGCCCGGCACACAAGAGCCGCATTAAAGCGTGTAAAGAGCCGCGGCTTGCCGACCACTGGGCTAAGCGATGTTGCGTGACCACCTGCAGCCAATGATGGACAAGCGGGGCATGTCATCACGAATCATATGAGTCGGGTGTGGGTCTTAACCTCCACCGAACCCGCGAGACTGACTCACCGAACCCCTGGGGTTCGATCGAACCCAGGTTAAGAACCACTGCATTAGTATTACTCTGAATGCTTGTAATTATCAGTTAGTGCTCTACAGTGTATAACTGTCTATTTCATCTTCAACTGCCTGAGTGTGCATATTAACAAATGACAGCATTAGTCTTATTTGATGAAAGTGAGAAACTAAATAAAACATAAATCCCCAGTCAGTCTTATTAACAAATAAAGAGCAAAGCCCACACAGAAGTTGTTTGATACTTTTATTACTTGTCCGCTTGATGGATACTTTACAGCAGTACTGTTGAAAGATACAGTTAAGTCTCTGATCTAATTCTTGGCATCACTGCATAGCCGTCACCACATTGTTACACAATATTTTGTTTTTCAGACTTGAATTATGTGACATATAAAAAGCTCTACAATAAACATTTTATACAAGTGAGTGATTCTTTGTAAAAAGAATAACAGGATATGCTCCATAAATCCATCAGCCATTATCCATTTGTGTAAAAGTTTGCCCAGTAACTAGAACAGACATTTACAAGAACAGAAGACTCCTTTTACCCGTTTCTCATTTCATCATAATACATTCTTCTTAACAGGACAGAGTATGGGGCATCCAAATCAATTACATTTCCTTGCCAAATTATTCTGTGTAACTAAATGATGTGAATACAGATGATATATTTTTCATACTGTATAAAAAGAAATAAAACACAAGAAAATAGTGATTAGTCAGAAAAGACTAATAACTATAATATAATGGCTGGATGGTGTCTATAGTTTCCATGTAAACATAGTGGTCAGCTCTAATAATGGGAGCCTCATCAGTGACCCTTTAAAAAAAATACATACAAGGTGGTCTCAGAAAGTTTTGAGACTAGTTTTGTAACACACCAACAGATGGCAGCACAAGGCTGCACACACAGTCATAGGAAGCACCGACTTTCATAAGTCAGTGTGCCAAAAGACATTGCCATGTGTACATCTGGAGCTGTGTGACTGGTGCTATTCTGACCACATGTGTTGCCGTGTCTGCTATTTCATTATGGACAGCAAGTTAGAACAAAGAGCAAATGTGAAATTCTGTGTGATCAGTACAAAAAAAAACCCACTGACACTGTACTAATGGCACTGGGGAAGAAGGGGTTAACCTTTGGAGACAATTAAAAATTAACTGTGTGGGGGGGGGGTTTACTAGGGGGAGGGGTGTGTACTGCTCTGTTAAACACTGTCCCAGAAGGTTGTGTCCTGTGATCCTCGAACAGTGTGCTGAAAGCTGACAGGAAGGAAAGCTCCATTGAAAACAATGCAGCCTTCCTCTTTGTCAGTGATTGCCAGCAATTGCTGGGCTCTGGCAGGTAATCACCCTCCGGGACCTAGTGATTGACACCCGCGGCCATGATCAGTGCCGCAGGTAGGGCGGTTGCACACCTTGTGTGCGCCCCCTACCCCGGAATGCAGTATCATGTTCATATAAGTGATCCTGCGCACAGGGGCCACCTTGTAGCAGTGTATGTACTGCGGGCGGTCCCCTAGTGGTTAAATCAAGTCATTTTGCTAGGTTCACACTTAAGCGTTTTCTGCAGCATTTTTCAGGAATGCAGTATAGTCCATTTAACATGATTTCCTATGGGACATGTTCACACCTGTGCATTTTCATCCAGTGCGCTTTCTGGAAAGGGTCAGGGAGTTTTTTGAATGCAACAAATTGTGTTTTTGGTTTTCTAGACTTCAATGGAAATGCTGCAGAAAAGCATGTATTGCGTTTTTGCCATGTGTTTGATGTTTTTTGTCTTTTTAAATCTGCCTAGCAACAAGAAAAAATGTAAAAAAATGAACCCCTCCCCCAAAACGCAGCAAAAACGCGGCACAAACGCAAGTGCAAAAACACAATGCAGAATCGGCTCAAACGCAACCTGCATAGGTGTGAACCTAGCCTGAAACTGGGCAAATTGCTGGATCTCCACAATGTTGTCAAAACATTGAGCTGGATCTTCATCTTCGGGAAGTAGACATTTTTGGGGGTTGAGCTCATTGACTGTCTTCCCGATCTCTTGTGGTCTTCCAGTGATGTTCTTTTGCTCTTAAAGCGAGCGTGCCACTCAAACCACCTCGAATGACTCAATGCAGCATCGCCATAAACTTGCCAAATCATGTCAGTCATCTCTGTGGCAGATTTGACCAGTTTCACATAGAATTTCAGGTTTTCTCTTTGTTCACGATGAAATAGCAGACGTGGTAATGCACGTGGTCAGAATAGCACCAGTTGCACAGTTCCCACTGTACCCAGAACATTGTCTTCTGGCACACTGACTTATGAAGTTTGTTGCTCCCTGTGACTGTGCACACAGCCTCATGCTGCCATCTGTTGATATTTTACAATACAAGTCTTGAAACCTTCTGATACCACCTCATATAACAATACTATGGGGTTGATTTACTAAACCTGGAGAGTGGAAAATCTGGTGCAGCTGTCCATAGTAGCCAATCAGCTTCTAACTTCAGTTTGTTTAATTAAGCTTTGACCAAAAAAAACATGGAAGGTGATTGGTTTCTATGTAGAGCTGTTGATTTTACACTCTTCAGTTTTAGTAAAGCAACCCCTATGTTTGCAGTCATTAGGGCTCATTTAGTTTAATGAAATTTTCCTGGTATAGAGAATACAAAATCACCTTCAAATCACTTTTAACCACTTCAACTCCGGACGCTTTCACCCCCTTCCAGTCCAGGCCAATTTTCAGCTTTCAGTGCTATTACACTTTGACCCATATGCATTTTTTAGCATGTTTTTGAGACAGATAAAACTTTATTTTGGTGGTATTTATACATCACTGGGATTTTTATTTTTTTGCTATATAAATGAAAAAGTCCAAACATTTTGAAAAAATAAAATTGCAAATAAAATATCTTTCTTCATAAATCTTGTCCAAAATAAATTCATCTATCTTTTTAGTAAAAAAAAAAAACAAAACAAATTAGTTTATAACCAAAAAATTATAATTTTTCAAAAACATTTTTTACATTTTTATTTTATTTTTTTTATATTATTATTTTTTTTTTAACCATACTGACACGGTACTACTTGTGGGGGGTGATGAAGATTTTTTTTTTTTTTACACTGATTGGTTTTACACCCATAAAGGCTGTAAAAGCAATAATTTCTCCTTCTCTCTGGCTGCATTTTTGCAGCCATTGAGAAATACTGTGAGAGCTTGGTCACAGCTTGTCACATAGTACAAGGCTGTTATGAATAGCCTTGTACCATGTAACCTTTGTGATCATTCACAAATTTCACTAGTAGTAAGCAATGATGTCATGAAGTGACATCTTGCTTACTACTATTCATGTGATCACTGATTGGCCAATCATTGATCACATGATCAGGAACTCACACCAGAGACAGCGGGCACCGGACCGCGGTGCCACGTGCTCCCAGAGAGCGTGCACAGGCAATGGATGAGGGAGGACGTTTATAAACGGCCACCCGCTCCTGCACTGCTCCCCATTTATGTACATGGGCTGGAAGGGAAGTGGTTAATTAAATTATCCTAGTTCACTTTAACAAACTGCTCTAATACATCTTAGGGTTGTTTGTACCTAATGTGGCTGAAAATGCATTGCACGTTATTTAAAACACACTGGTGGAAATGTATTAAAACTGGAGCAGACAGAATCTGGAGCGCCTGTTAATGGCAACCAATCAGCTTCTATATTCATCTTCTTCAATTAACTAGTTGCCAACCGCAGGTAGCCGAATGACGGCGACAATCAATATATTCTTGCTGATGCATGTGTAGAGTGGCGAATAAACGCCTTTTCATCTAGCTATGTGACAGTTCACTCACCACCTGAGCCATAGGTGATACTTTCTTAAAGTTTCCTCCGTCTAGATTACCAGGCATGGTCCCGGAAACAGCCGCTATCATCGGGACTGTGACTGGCGGGCTCAGCTCTCCCCTTGTTGTCTGTGCAGCCTTGCACAGCTCGTGACAAACAAATATGTCCGCTTCCCTGCTGGTCAGCGTGTATGGCGCCAAAGCGTGTGACCGGAAGTGACGTATCTGACGTATGATGTTAACGCGTTTCGCCGATGGGCGTATCTCACTTGGCTTCATCAGGACCAATGAGACATCTGCGTTCAGCTTCATATTTATGCTGGGCCCAGTACTGCCCATATATGCAAATCGGTTGCTGGCAATCATTCTCATTGGAAAAAAGAGCTAATTACTTAGACCAGACAGCTGGTCATATAACACAATTAAAAGAGTGGACACCTGGGCACACCGAGAGGGAGGAAAAATTTCCCACTTTCTTATATCATTCAGAGGGATCAAATATTTGCCACCAAACCTCCCACAAGGTGTCGCTGGGGAGAACGGAGCCTGCCAGTCACAGTCCCGATGATAGCGGCTGTTTCCGGGACCATGCCTGGTAATCTATACGGAGGAAACTTTAAAAAAGTATCACCTATGGCTCAGGTGGTGAGTGAACTGTCACACAGCTAGATGAAAAGGCGTTTATTCACCACTCTACACATACATCAGCAAGAATATATTGATTGTCTGTCCATTTGTCATCAATTTATTGCAGGAAGGGGACTATATGATTCACTATCCAGGTGCATGGCACCAATTATATATCACAAGAGAAGGAGGACCCAGCAGGCTTCATACTATCATCTATATTAAGGTGGTTTATAGTCCGCACGTTGCGGTGAAGAAACTCCATGAAGCAGGGCCCTGCCATCTTTATTTCACTAAGAATACCAACAGTGATTCCTTTATGAATAACTCTGCATCTTTACATATGGGCATGTCCACTGTGAATCTGTACATGTTCACCACTCACTCGTGCCCTATATAGGGGCTGCATTTCTATCATTTTATCATCTTGTTATCATAGGAGCATCCGAATCTCCCCCCTTTTACATTTCCAATTTTTTCACCCACATTGCCTTGATTGGGTTATGGGTAATTTTATTAATATATGGTGCCTGTTATCAGCCATTATTGCATAGCGCTGTATAGTATTATACCTGACAGTACAATTTTTTGACACACCCCCTGCTGGTGGTGTAACCAATGTGTTGGTGCTGCAAATGCACTAGACAGGTTTCTGTCATTGCTTATGCAGCACATTTATATTAAGACCGGTCTTGATGTTGCTTTTATGTGATTTTAGGTCTGTGTGTATTATTTCATACTGAGGTGATGGTGAACCAGGGTATTTACCCTATTGTCTATAATTATTGTGTAATAAAGCATAATTTTTGGGAATTATTCTGAGTATCGCATTCTGTCCATGATATAACCACTTTTTCTGTGAAATTTCTTTTTCACAACCCCTTTTTTGTATGCATGTCTTTTGGTTACTGGGCAGAAACCATATACTGGGTGATACAGAATATTTATGAACCTCTACCCTCTCTTATTCACTGATGATCAGTGCCCTGATGATCGGTGCCCAGCAGTGCCACCCACCAGTTCCGCCCAGCAGTGGCGCCCACCTGTGCCCACCAGTGCCACTCACCTGTGCCCACCAGTGCAACCCAGCAGTGCCGCCAGTCAGTGCCGCCCAGCAGTACCGCCAGTCAGTGCCCAGCAGTGCCGCCAGTCAGTGCCCAGCAGTGCCGCCAGTCAGTGCCGCCTATCAGTACCCATGATCAGTGCCAACTCATCAGTGCTGCCTATCAGTGCCGCCTATCCATGCCACCTCATTAGTGCTGCCTATCAGTGCTGCCTATCAGTACCGCCTATCAGTGCCCAATAGTGCTGCCTATCAGTGCAGCCTCATCAACGCACATCAGTGAAGGAGAAAAATTACCTGTTTGCAAAATTTTATAATAGAAACAAAGAAACTTTTTTTTTCACATTTTTTGCTCTTTTTTTGTTTATAGCGCAGAAGGTAAAACACCGAGCAGCAAGTAAATACCACCAAAAGAAAGCTCTATTTGTGAGAAAAAAAATTATAAAAATTTCAAATGGGTACAATGTTGCATGACCGCGCAATTGTCATTCAAAGTGCGACAGCGCTGAAAGCTGAAAATTGGCTTGGTAAGGAAGGGGGTATAAGTGCCCAATAGGCAAGTGGTTAAGCTTTGAAAATGAAAGCTAGAAGCAAAATTTTGTCTCCTCCAGTTGTAGTAAATTCCCCTCATTGTCCTGTATTTCTGATGTATTGTGATGTAATTTTAAAAGGTCTCCATTTAATTGACTTAGATGGAAAACTGGATGTTAGCTACCCAGAACTTTTTGTTGAGATCAAAGATGTTTTATCACCTATGCTTCATGACCCAGACTGATAAATAAATCAGTCTACCAATTCTTTAGAAGAACTAAGAACACTGTGGGGGGTTATTTACAAAAACTGCATGGTGCAAAAATCTGAGGCAGTTATGTATAAAAACCAATCAGCTTCCAAATGTTATTGTCAGAGATTAATTGAACAAGCCGAAGTTAGAAGCTGATTGGCTACCATGCACAGCTGCACCAGATTCTAAGTGCACCAGTTTTAGTAAATCTCCACCTGTGCCTTTATTAGTCTCATTTTTTCCAGATTATTTACAAACCTGTATTTTCTAGATCTGAACACAAAATGGCTACAAAGACTGTGTATAAAACTAGCGGAGGCTAGCTACAGCCATTTCTGAACATTACAATATGAAAATCTACTAAGGGGTATATTCATCAAGTGATGCATGTGACATTTGTTATAAAATGCATTTTCCAGATCATCCAACATCTGTTTTTCAGTTGAAATAGTGCTTACTGCACTTTTCACACCTTTTCTAATCCAACATATGTGGCATTCTCTGCATATTTACTACACATTCATCAAAAATCTCCATCTGAAATGCTCATTTGTGCTTTAAAGGTGTTTTAAAGGTCTGAAAGTGAAAAAAAAAAAAAATGAAAAAGTAGCCATTTGGCACACTTTGGTGATGTCACCCAGGCATCCCATAATGCCCTTACTGATTATACTAATAAATCAAAAACATGCAAAAGCAGTGAATAATTTCTAGGCTATTGACAAATTAATTTGAAAAACTTTTCTTGTTATAAAGTAAAAATGTTTCCTATTATACAAAATTCTAAACTAATTATACAATAAATGTATATAATGTAAGGAATGAGATATTAAAAATCATATAAAAACTAAAAGAAAGGTTGTGTGAAAAATAGGTAGGACAAAAGAAATGTAAGAGAAAAGTAATAGTGAGAATTTTATAAACAGACAGAATATACTGTATATTACTGATTTTTCAACAAAGGAATAAGCAGCTGTATATGTATTTGTATGTGAAAACATATTAGGTGTATAATATGATGAAAAGGAAAAGGTAAAGGTCCTAAGACAGAATAAATCAGAACCTTTTATATCATGTACTGATTATACAAATGTACCACATATTAAGCACAAATTCACCACAAAATGCTCTTTAATGTACATTTAAAGTTTAGCACTTGTTTTAACAAGTGCATCACATACATTCACTGTGGATAAATGTTGTGACTGTGCTGTGAGTGTCAGTGAATCCAGCATGGTAGGAGTGGTTGGATTTAATATAGTGTAATACGTATACCCCTACATACTGTATATTCCTGAGTAGAAAAAAGTATACAGTATTACACAATTATGAAAAAATGATAAATCTAAGGGTCTATGTCAATGGGTTTATGTCAATGACATCAGTTTAGTTTGCTTGACAGTGTCAGGTCTGGTCAGGGGTGATGGACCATCTGTGCCATCTGTACATTTTGTGGAAATGTGAGCTAAGGGCGTAGAATCTATTCTATATAGAAAATATTCACCAATGCACCTTGTAAGTAGTGATGGACTTTGCTGCAGGATGGCTCTCAGGTTGCTGCCCTTTAACATACTCGTGAAGATGGCAGATGACCTAGAAATGAACTGGAGCATAGTGCAGAATCAATGGACAAACTTGTAAATGGGGACAGGCCAGAAGTCAGGCAGCACAGTAAAAGTGGTCAGATCAGGGCCACTGATAAGGAGATGTCACTAGCCCTCCTGTACCAGGCCTGGCTCTGTCAATTTACAAGGGGGGCCTGGAGGTAGAGTGGGGACTCCCAAATTCTGTGCACCAATATAGTAATCCCCGCTCTGTAGTTATTTTTTAAAAAAACTTCCCTGGGCCCCCTGAGTTCAGTGGGGGCTAGGGGGCAGAAACGGGACTATTCAATTAGGTTTAGGGAGAGTAATCTGCAGAAGCACTCTAGACAATTACATTGAAGCCCAGCCTCCACTATATCAATACACCAGAGCTAGCCAGGACTTAGTTGTCAGAAGCACTGATGCAAATTAATCCACCTAAATCCAATAGTGTTTAAATAGTTTCTTTTCTGCCCCCTGGCCCCTACTTTACAGGGCATTCGGGGAAGTTTAAAAAAAAAAAATAACTGCACCTCACTGGTGACCAGAATTCAAGAGTCCTCACTCTACCTCCATCCTCCCTTCATCCCTGCTGAGTTCTCCAGCCCCCATTGCCCAGCTTGGTGCCCAAGAGGAAAGGATATTAGAGGTACTCAGCTTCTGCTTGGTTCCAGGCTCCCAGCTCCAGAGGATCCACCATAGCATGGGCCGAGGTAGAACAAGCTGGCTAGACCAGGTGCTGGGGGAGAGACTGAACATACTACATTTCAACTCTTGTTCAATACCCAGCATGTTTGAAGTGGCATTATTGCTGTGGATTAGTGCACACTAGTGTCACCCTCTAATGAGTGATCCCCAGTTGGTGTTTGGCAGGCAGCAAGGAAGCATTATGTTACCTCTTCACCACCTGATTTAATCCCTAAAAACCAGCACCACCTCACTGCAACTGTGTTCATTGTCCATGGCTTTCATTGTGAATGGGTTTCATTTAGCCACTAAACATGAAGGGGGGATATTTTTGTATACCTCCATTTGCTGCCTTTCCTCTCTTCCTAACCACTGCACTCTGTACGTAACATATTCCAGACCCCTGCATTTTATGCATTACCCACTCCTGAGCTATGAATATTACTCCTGACCCCTGAGCTAATGTGTATTACAAACCTAATCCCTAAGCTATGTACTTTAACCAGTCCTGACTCCTGCAAACTGTACAGAACATACTTCTGAAACTACACTGTGTAAATTACATGACACCTGCACCTGGTGCATTGCATATTCTTTACACCTGTAGTTTGTAAATTATATACTACACACACCTGATACTTACCCTCCCTCTGCAATTTTTACACACCCACTTTTCTCCATGGCACACAGTCCACATCTCCTCTTTCTTCTCGGGCTAGTCCTCTTGCTGTCTGCGGGCTGGGGGGAGAAGTTGTCAGGCTCAGGCCCCGACCCTGGCAGGTGGCCCCATTCAGAGAACACTTTGCATGTCCTCTCTTTCTTATTTTCTGTCTCCACATTATCCAATCAGAGAACGCTTTGCATTCACTGAGAAAATTTGCCTGGCCCAGGACTCAGAAGCTTGTAGTAGCAATGCCTACTACAGTGATTTCCAGCTTCCATGGGGATCCAACAGGTATGGTATATGAATACTGTATGTAGCACTACCCCTTTAGCAGTCACTGAAGTTTTGGGTCCACCTATAGTCCTGCACAGTCAGGCAACATACATTTTCACATAGACTTGTATCCAGGAGTCAGTAACCAGTCACTGAGCTTTGTTTTTGTGATTTTATTAGGGGATTATAACTTGGATGGGGTAAGTGGTGTATGGGATGCTAAATGGAACTTTAACTGAGGACAATCTTCCAGAACTATGTACAAGTCTTTATCTATACATCAAATCTATTTCTCAGAGAGCTAGCCAGCTTCTGTTAATGTACCACTCCGTTATCTGGCTGCCTAGAAGAATCCCTGAAAAGGGGATCCGGTGCCTATCAATTTAAAAGAAGACAGTCCCAGGTAGTTGCTAATCTGGTTTCCCACCAGAGTGCTCCTTCCCATATCTGGCCCAGGGACTGTAGGTCTACTTGCTCAGTCCTTCTCCTGTGTTGCTGGTGGGTCATGGCTGCTACTACGCCTTTTAGCTGGGCCACTCCTTCCCTGCCTCACAGGTGGTCCTCTCTCAGGGGGCCAGTGAGGTCCCAAGCTTTCCTCCTTCCAAGATTCCTGCCTGGAGGTGAGCCCCTCTCCCATCTGGGCTCCCTCCCAGGCCCCTGCTCTCCAGCTTCACATCCTCTTAATCTTCCACCTGAACTCTCCTCGAACTCTCCAGCTGCTGAGCAGGCTCATTTATTCTTAAAGGCTGTCCTGGCCCCTTGCCAAGCCTCCTGTTGGGGTTTGGCCAGGATCCTCTAAGAGTACAGACTATCCACTCCTCAGATCTGCCCACTGCTTCTAGATCTTTCTCCAAAGTCCTAAAGCGGGGGAAAGTCCAGAGAGCTAGTCTGTACAGCCTCTCAGCTCTGACCACAATTTGACCCCTTTCACACCCAGGCTGCTACTCAGCCCTCCTGGCTAACAATTGGAGTCTAGCTCCCCCTAGCTGACTAGGAGGGTGCTACACTTATATTGGTCCAAGCTGGAGCATTGTAACTATGTAAAACGTACCATAATTTCAGCTTTAAAGTTGATTACCATGCAAAAATAACCACTTCTGCAAGTAAGAAAGATCAGCACAAAGGACGGTACTTACAGTATATTCAAGGAGGAGTGTCTCTCATGTTAGTAGCTGCTATCTTGCATCCCCTTACACCCCTCCCCCCCATGCCCCCACAACGACAATCCTCCAGTGATGTGGGGGTTAATACAGCAACTGGACCTGTCATAAGCACTCATCAAGTGTTCTGACTATGTTGCCTATTCTGCCCTCTTATTGCATTCACAGAAGCTGTACTATCAATGGAAAATTGAAAATTGCTCTCAATACTCACCGTTATTATCCTTTCCTAGACTGTCTTCATGTCAGCACACTTTGGGTTTTGGGTTAACTCCTCCCCCTGAACCCTCAGGACCACCTTCTCCTAGCTTAATAAAAAGAGACTCTCCCCTTCCTCTCTTGTTCTATAATATAGCGGTGGCAGGTCACTTAGGGAGGGAAGAAAGTTGTGCTGATGTGAGGACAGGCCAGGAAAGTAAAATTACGGTAAGTATTAATAACAACTTTCCATTTTTCTGGCTGTCCTCCTGTCAGCACATCTTGGGAAACAGTGGTGAAACCACTGCTGTGCCAAACCTAGATGAACTAGTGGAGACTATATCCAATTTATAGTGCCAGACAAATGTTGTGAAGGAACTCCAGCTAGCCGTCCTGCTTATGTTTTCTACCGAGACCTTTGTCACCAATGCCAATGAGGCTTACACCCCTCTAGTCGAGTGAGTTCTTACACTTTGCGGAGGAGCAAGGCCCTGTTGTTTATATACCTGGCTGATTACGCTGGTGATCCAGGTAGCTATGGTTCTTGATGTTGCCGCCTCTCCTTTTTTAGGCCCGGATGGGAGAACGAATAGACTCTCGGTCCTGTTGGGATCGATGTAGGTATGAAAGTAAAACTATGTCCCATGGTCTAAGTTCTAGTTGCTTTGTCTGTTCTGGTGGTTGCATAAAGCTTGGTAGCACCGCCTCCCAATTCACATGAAACTTGGAGATGACTTTAGAGGCTAAGGCCCAGGGCCGGATCTAGCCAATCTGATGTGGGGGTGCAGTAAAACAGGTCAGGGGGGGCAGGGGATGGGAGGTCAGCAGGACAGTGTACAGAAACAGAAATCAGTAGGGCAGAGTACAGTTGGTTAGCAGGGTGGTTTCAAATGTGTGAATGCAGGAATTGAACAATTGTTGAAAAAACGCGTTGAAAAAAAAAAAAATGACTGATGTATGGGCTGCCTTACTGAGCCTACCTTAAAGTGTAAGTTCACCTTTATAAAAAATCTGAAAGGTGAGATAACACTGTACCCCCGCCCCGCTGTACCTGCCTTGCATGATCTTGCACTGTCAGGTTCCCACATGCCACGTGGCTTAATCTCCTCTCTGTACTGTGCAGCCAATATGGACCAGATGGATTCTAATTGGTCAGCACTGTCACATGAATGGCACTTCCTGTCAGGAGAGGAGAGATCCTTTAGAACGTGGATATTTCCATATTTATTTTCATTGTTACACCTAGATTATCTTTTGGAATGTATCCATGAAATGGTTTGCATACGGATAATACTCGCATACGGATATTTCTGCTGAGTGGTCTACTATTAACTATGCTGGGGATATATTATCCCCCCTGCTTTTTTTATTTTTCTCTTTCCCTTGCCCCCTTCTCTCTCTATAGTAGGATTGTTGCTGTTGTTCTTCCTGCAGGGTTTTGCCTGATTGGGGATGAGGGAGAGGGGGATCTGGATGTGGATGCTCACCCAAGACCATAATCTAACCCTCTATGTGGGTGGTGTCGCCCTGCATTACCATCTATGTTGGCATGTGAGTCTGTGGAGAATGTTGTTTTTGGAGGGTTTATGTTTTTGTGATATTGTATTTGTATTAATAATGTTTGATATGTATATATATATATATCTTCCAGCTAAGACATTTGATCTCCTAGCCTGCAGTTTGGGTTCCTGAAGAAGCTAACAGGCGAAACGCATCGACCTCTGGAAGCTATTTATGCCATGAAGCATGATTCTGTGATCTCTTGGGCTTATTAGCCAAGTATTGATTTTATATTATGTGTTTGGAAGATGCATTTCAATAAATATGTTTAACCTCTTGGCACTGGCCGAACACAAATGTGCGGCCTCCTGGCGTCTGGGCCTAGACGCCAAGCGGCCACACATTTGCATTCTATTAAAAAAACATGTGCTGAGAGCGCGCGCCCTGTGTGCTCCAAGCACACATGTCTGGTACTCACGGAAAGGTCCCGATCTCCTCTTTCGATCGGGACCTTTCCGATCATGTAACCACCGTGACGGCGTGTCATGGCGGTCACATGACCCTAAACCCTGCCCCGCCTCCTGGCTTCTGAAACCCTAAAGGGCCGGGAGGCGCCAAGGGGTTAATGTATAACATGAGGTTGTCCACTTTTTGTACCAGTAAAGTCCCATCAGATTTGTTTTTTCTTATAGTAATATATAATAAGGATGAGGTACACATGCAATCTAATATAATATATTGATTTATGGACAGGAGAAAAGTGCCTGTTTTTTTACAAACCATCTGTATATTTACAATTAAGTTAGTTTTCCTCACAGCCACTACAACAGTGAGAAGAGTGCTATAGCTGTATATCTGGCAGCTGTATCTTGCAGAGATTAATTTTGTATCATTCTTTTGAATAAAGTTATCCTGCGTCCTTTGCTGGCCTTAGCATGGCCGGATCTGGGGGGGTGCTGGGGTGGGCTATGCCCTCCCAGATTGCAGCTGCACCCACCCAGGCAACACTGCCTGAGTCTTCCGATCCCAGCTTGGGGTGAGTAAGTCCCAGGCCCTGCTCTATGACTGACCTGTCCCCATCTTCCTCCCTTCTCTCCACCTCCCTGTTCTAGAAGGTTTCACAAACTTGCAAAGTTGATTTCATGTCCAGGGACACCTGAAGAACTATTGAGGATGGCTGACCAACTACAAGTTGGATAAACTGATAGATTTTTAACAGGTTTGTCATGCTTCTCTTAAACCCCTCCTGCCAGAATCCCTTTAAGAGCTCCTTCACACTAGCTTTGGTCTCTGGCAGGCAGCAAGGAGGTGTTGTATCGCCTCCTCACCACCTGCTTTAACCCCTGGAACTCCACATTGCATGCAGTTGTGAGGTGCTTCCAGAGCAGCCCCATTCACTTGACTGGAACAGGCACTTTGCACACAGAAAGCAAAAAAGGGTATAATTTATGTCATGGCCACGAAACAAAGAATCACAGTGGCAGCATTTGTACACCCCAACGATCTCAGATCCAGAACCGTTGTAATTGCCTCTCTCCGACATAATTCGATTACATATTCTTGCAAGAATCATTTTCTCTGATCTTGAGGCCATTCTGTTTGGACAAAGATGTTTGGTGGTTTTTCCCAAAAATTGTTTTGTATCCCCTCCTCTAGGGATTTTCCAAGCAGCATCTTGCCATTATATTGGATATTGCAAAGCACCTGCTTTGATGCCCCGTCTGTGACCCAATGTTGCAACCAAAGGGCCCTTTTCGCTGTCACTGAATGTGCCATGAGTTTTGCTAAACGTTTTATCAGATCTATAGAGGATTCTACTAGGAAAGCTCAGTGCTGTTTTTACATTTGTGACCCTGACTTTTAAAGCCCTTGAGATGGAGGTCATGGCTATGGCTGGACAACAAGCCGCTCCTGCAACTGAATACATCTTTCTGAGATCAGTGTCTGCCTGCCTATACATTGGGTCTCTGAAGGTAGCAGAGTTCTCCAAAGACAGAGACACATGTCTCACTAGACACTGTAGGGCTGCATCTACTCCCGAAGCTATCTCCCAAAAGGTGGCATCAGAGGATTTAAATGGATACCTTTGCAAATTAATTCTGGATTCTCACCCTCCTTTTTGGCTTTTCCTAGTCGTCCTTCATTCATTCGTGGATCTCCGCCATAAACGGGAAAAAAGCTCCTTGTCTTTTCAGGTTGGGGAAATATCCCTTTATCTTCTCCAGAGGCTGAGAAACATGTTCCTAATCTATGGCTTCCTAAACAGCTGTAGCATATGAGTCTCTAAGCTAGACACATGTTCTGAGAAATGATCCAAATCAGAGGATGCTCCTGATGATACTTCCAGCACTACTGGCAATCTTCGCCATCAGGAAGACTCTTGGCTTTAGGTTTGCTTTTAGAACCACTTTCACTGGATACCAAATGTACACTTTCAGCCATTGCTTCAAGAATATAGTCTATAACTCTGAGAGCCTCTGCCTCCTTATCCGTGGCCACAACTTTAATGCATTTGGCACATAAGAGTTTCCCGGGGACTGATGGGGCAGAACAGGCCCAACACAGGCCATCTGCGGGTCGACTTGTTTTATTAGGCTCCAAGGCTGGAGTTTTACTGCAGCCTGAACTAGCCGGTGAGTGTGGTCTATGCCCAGTTCGAGGCTCAGAACGCAGAGATTTTGAGCGATGGCAGGACTTCTCCTTCTGGGATAATATACAGTCAGGTCCATAAATATTGGGACGTCGACACAATTCTAACATTTTTGGCTCTATACACCACCACAATGGGTTTGAAATGAAATGAACAAGATGTGCTTTAACTGCAGATTGTCCGCTTTAATTTGAGGGGATTTACATCCAAATCAGTTACATACAACAGTTTGCATATGTGCCTCCCACTTGTTAAGGGACCAAAAGTAATGGGACAGAATAATAATCATAAATCAAACTTTCACTTTTTAATACTTGGTTGCAAATCCTTTGCAGTCAATTACAGCCTGAAGTCTGGAACGCATAGACATCACCAGACGCTGGGTTTCATCTGTATTTTAGGGCTTCTGCTACTAAAAGAGATCAGGCACCATGTTAATCCTCCTGTTCAGCACTCTGTTAGCTATAGTCCCCTGTAGCCTCTTTCTATCTTTCCACAGCTTTTCATGTCTCCTGTGACAAGCTCATGGCCATGGAGTGATAGACAAAGAAAGTAGTTTAGAGAAAGATGTGATAGCATGGACTAAGCCTACTCTCTCCCCCCCCCCTTGCGCTTCCTCTTTTACTTTTATATAGAGTTCATATGTACTGTCACTTTAAATTGTCCTCCATCCTTACCTGGTAGCTGGACAATTTCACTGTGGATGGCAGCTCTTACACAACGGCCAGGGAAGGAAGACTTTAGATGACAAGCTGAAACCAGGATAGACAAGGGGAAGACCTCAGGCTGATCTGGCTGCAAAGCAGGGAGCTCCGCATCCGCACTAAGCCCAGCCCCCCTAAAGCTGCCCTGACAGGAATCCTTTGCGACGGCCACGGCTTCCAGCTTTTGGTTCTGGAGGCTGCTAGGCAGGAATTGGCCACACTTCAGTCGCACTCACCCCCCCCCCCCCGTGACATCAGCTCCAGAGACAAATTTTTAGTTGAAAGCTTAATGAAATCCATCAAATTTCCAGAGAGCTCTGCACCCACACTAAGCACAGCCCCCCTGAAGCTGCCCTGATGGGAATACTTCTGCAATGGCCGCAGCATCCAGCACTGCCTCCGTCGCCGCAGCTGCCGGCTTTTGGCTCTGGGGGCTGCTAGGCCTAGGTGGCCATGCTTCGGCCATGCTCAACCACCCCCTCCATATCGTCAGCACCAGAGACAAATTTTCAGTTGAAAGCTTAATGAAATCCATCAAATTTCCATTAACTTAGTTCACTGCACAATGCAGAAAAACCTGAATATAAGTATTTTAGTGTTGTAATGTGTTCACCTTTGGAACATGTTCCACCTGTTTTTAGGGTGGAACATGTAACATGTTCCCATAGCTGAAGCCACGCCCGCTGCCCCTCTCCCTCTGACAGATAGTACTATCTGTCAGATTTGAAAACAGCGTGGCCGCGTCATTCATTCACAGAGTTCTGTGAATGAGTGTCTACAAGTCCCGGCAACCTTAGCAGCTGTCGCACTGTGGAGCGCCGTGGTAGTTCATTGAAGCTTCTTGTCAGAATATCTGCTTGTACATCCAGTACGGCAATCAGATATTCTGACAGGTCTGCAGGAGACCTGCATGGAATCAGAAATCTACTGATCGCTGGAGCAATGCTTTCCGGGCTCCTTTGGACAAAAATAATAAATGCACATTTTTTTACATGCAAAAAAATGTACATTTAGTATTTTTGTCCAAAAAGGGAACTTATCCTTTAATCCTCTCTATTTGTCCTTGTGGCCATTGTCAGCTGGACAGAAAATTATGGAAAATTCAAAATGCTACAGTTGAACAGGAAGTGGGATGAAACAGGAAGTGGGATGAAATCTTCCAATGAGGATACCTGTTCAGATAAGAAGTATTTCCTCTCACATTGAAGAGCTTACATCTCAATTTTTTGTTTTTTGGGACAAGAAGTGAAGGAGGGTTTAGCCTTTTCCTTCACTATCCAAAGCTAAAAGATAAGTGCAAAAGATGTTTTTGCTTGGAATCTTTAAGCAATTAGAATATGGTGTTGCCCTCGTCATTTATTTTGCATTATGGAGTCACAAAAGAAATAGTGAGGCCTCAGGGTGGGTAAGTGGTCCAAAACCAGGATGCTTCATTGTGAGATATCACCAACAAATTCTCCAACAGTGGTAATGTGCCAGTAAGCGATATATTCCACCAGTGTTCATCTATACATTAAATAGCAATTATGTTTGTACCCTATGTAATATGTATCAGAGATCAGAAAGATAGATCAGAACCATTGCTTAGATCTGCTCAGTTCAAATTGAAAATATATAAATACCTCTTGACAATACAGTATGTCTAGTGCATTGCTCAGTCCAGCCTATAGGAACTACTAGTGTCCGTGACAGCTATTGGGCAGTGTCCCATTTGGGAAGATGAGGAAAAAAGGTACGTGACAGATTGGCCATTATTCAATACAAGTACAACAAAATAGAGATTCCATAGTTCTGCTGGTTCAATACACTTTGAGTATGATTTGTGATTTGAGTAATAAAAACAAAAATTCTGCACTGTATTTGTACAAAGTGCAAAAAACATGATCCTTTGCTTAGATGTACAGTACCTTATGTACCTTTACATTTTTGCTAGCAGCTAATGTCAGAGACCATGTTTTATTTAAAGTACAATTATCCTTTAATGATGCATAAATGCAAAATTTTCTCTTAGTATTCTATCTCACAGCTTGCAGCCTGGAATTTGATGTTTAAACCTATATATATATATATATATATATATATATGGTCCTCTACTGTCATTAAATCCAGCTTGGATCTTCAATTGATATGTTTAATCACCCACCTCCATTATTGTATGTATTATGTTTCTTATTCCTTTTTTTTTCACTTGCTTCATGTGCTTAGCTACTTTCACACTGGGATATGTTTTATAAAATGGTTAAACCACAAGTAAAAACCTTTGTGGCAACTCATGGTTTTAAATCAAGCAAGCTGGAAAAGGTGGAGTTATTGATAACACCCTTTGATTTATGTCTACATTAACGACCTCTTTCCATTTAAAGCTGCAGAAGCTTGCAGTTTAAGTAATAAAATTGGAGAACTTTTGTTAGAAAAAATATTTGAAATTTTTGGCACTACAATTAGTGGTCAACTATTAACTAATGACAATGTCGTTTTTTTTTCCATAGTGTAAAATCTAGAAATATATATCATATAATAATAAAAGCAGTATCTTTTTATTGTGTTAAAATGCCATGGCTAACTCTTTTGCCCAGCTGTATCTAAAAGCTGTTTTATGGCAAGGTACTAACTGTTGCTTCATATATTTGGCTTTTTCAAAGGGAATCTGTGAATAAAACAAAAAAAGTCTGCAGGTATACAGGGCAGGCACTTAGAGATACCTGCATGTATCTTAAGCAGCCTAAGCTAAGCTTCAGTACTTCTTCATGGTGCTAAAGCTTATCCTTTCTGCCTTACATTCCTATTGGCTAGTGAGGCTGCCCTTCGTAGTTATAGACCAAAAGAAATGCATGGGGCAGGCTAAGTAACAGTCAGAACTGGACATGATTCAACCATGACAGGAGGGTTTGGGAGGCTGATGTAATCATTTTTTTAACTTCTCTTTAATGTAGTGTTTCTGAATCTTTTTTGTCAGATGCCCCCCACTTCACATCAGAGCCCCCCTTTACATAGGAGTCTCCCTTTTACATCAGAGTCCCCTTTTCACATTAGAGTCTCCCATCACATCAGAGGTCCCCTCATAATATCATCATATCCCTTTTTTACATCAGAGTCACCTCCATCATAGAGTCCCCAATTACACAATCCCCCTAATCATATAGTTCCCCCTTCATATCAGAGTCCTACCTTTTTTCTTACAGCAGAGGGCAGGAGGTGCAGAAGGTCTGGAAGAGACAGACTTTCATCTTCAGGCCCTGCATGCTGCCTGCCCTGCATCATACTGAGTCATACTTTACCATGGTGTCAGCGGCCACCATCATGATAGCAACAAATGACAATGTACATACTGGCCCTAGAGTGTTATTGGTTGTTATGGTGCAGTCGGCCAGCCCACCCACACCATGGTAACTCAAGATTCTGATCCAGTGCAAACTGAATCCCATGCCCACGACACACTGGGGTGGTGTCTGGGTTCCCTCAGGGTTTTCCCTCAGAAACACTAATTCAATGAATAGGGTAATATTTGAAAGTTATTGCAAATGAGGTTCACGTGTCCAGTTTTGTACCATTTTTATTCCATAAGCAGGATTCCAAGCAAATTGTTCAGTGCTAACATTGGCCAATGTGCTGCCTATATTTAAAAAGGGATCAAAATCTTTACCAAGTAACTATTTAGACCTATTACTTTAACTTCTATAGTTGGGAAGATACTGGAGAGTTTAATAAAAGACCACATAGATATGGTCTTGCTAGAAAAAAATATTTTCAGCAACAGACAGCATGGATTCATGAAAGACAGAAGTTGTCAAACAATTCTGATTTCTTTTTATGAGGAGGTAAGCAAAACCTCAAAGGAGTGGCTGTGGATGTAGTATACCTAGATTTAGCCAAAGTGTTTGACACAGTTCCCCACACACGGTTAATGTGTAAGGTAAAGTCTACGGGCTTGGAAAAATCTGTATGTAAATGGTTAGAAAACTGGCTAAAAGATCGTATTCAGAGAGTAGTGGTTAATGATTCACACTCTGAATGGTCTAGGATTGTCAGTGGTGTACCCCAAGGTTCAGTGTTGGGACCCTTACTTTTTAATATATTTATAAACGATATAGGGTCTGGGATTAAAAATCCCATTTCAGTCTTTGCAGATGACACCAAGCTATGCAGTAGAATAACGTCCTTACAGAATGTCTCCAATTTACAAGCCGACCTCAATGCACTGTTTAATTGGGCAACTATGTGGCAAATGAGGTATAATGTTGATAAATGTAAGGTTCTGCACTTGGGGGCTAAAAATATGCATGCATCATACATACTAGGGGGGTACAACTGGGGGAATCAATGGTGGAGAAGGATCTGGGGGTTCTGGTAGATTACAAGCTTAATAATGGCATGCAATGCCAAGCTGCAGTTTCCAAAGCGAGCAAAATCCTTTCTTGTATTAAAAGAGGTATAGACTCCAGATATATATATAATTTTACCCCTGTACAAATCATTCGAAAGACCTCATCTGGAATATGCAATTCAGTTTTGGGCACCAATTCACAAAAAGGATAACAGGGAACTGGAGAAAGTGCAAAGAATGGCAACCAAACTGATAAGAGGCATGGAGGAGCCCAGTTATGAGGAAAGATTAAAGGAACTGAATTGATTCTCTCTTGAGAACAGGAGGAGAGATTATATCACCATGTATAAATTCATAAGTGGTCCATATAGTGAACTCGGTGTAGAGTTATCCACTTTAAGGTCATCACAGAGGACCAGGGGGCACTCTTTACCTCTGGAGGAAAAGAGATTTAATCTCCAAATATGGGCAGGCTTCTTCAAAGTAATAGCTGTGAAAAAGTGAATAGAGTCCCTTCAAGAGATGCTTTTGGCCAGCTCAATAGTTTGTTTTTTAAAAAAAGGCCTGGATTCTTTTCTAAATGTACACAATATAATTGGATATTAATATTTATAAGTAAAGTTGATCCAGGGAATATCCGATTGCCTATTGGGGGATCAGGAAGGAATTTTTCCCCTACTGGAGCAACTTACATCATGCTTTATTGGAGTTTTTGCCTTCCTCTGGGTCAACTGTAGGTATAGGATTGTGTATATAGGATTGGATAAATATTTTTTTTCAACTTTTATTAGTTGAAGTAGATGGACTTGTGTCTTTTTTTCAACCAGACTAAGTATGTAATAGAGTAGGGGACGTTTTAGAACCACTGTCATGTTTTTATTGTTCTGTGTCCCCAGTAGGAAGGTTTACTCTCACATCCCTTTGCAGTGATTATAGAATCCAGAACTTGAGGTGAGCGAAAAACACACTAAGGGAACTCAATACATAAATTCAAAGTTTTGGTTGAAGTTTAAGGCTTCCCTACCCACTACTCTCATTCCCACACTCTCATTGCAATGGCCTTTCGAGTCTTGTCTACCTAAAAGGAGGATGTACGTGATCCTTGCACAGCCATACAGAATATTGTCCTTTCCATGTGCAAACACAAGGGTCAAGCATCATTATCTGGGTAAAGAGAGGTGCAGTTTTCTTTAGAGACTGCTGGGAATGGAAAGGCCACGTAATTAAAGTCTGAGGCCTGGTTTACACTGTGAATGCAGCTGTGGACTGGCTGCGGGTGCAGGAATCACACTTGTTCCTACACCTACAACCACCCGCAGCAGCATCAAGTTTCTCTTGCGAAACTCAGGGGGTTGCCGTTTTGGAGAAGGTGTATGCACTTTTTTCTTGCGTGAAACGTGGGAACAGCAGCCCATTCAAATTAATCTCTCAACCTATCCCAGCAATGCTGAGCTGCTACTGAGCAGAGGGAGGGTCCAGCAAAAAATACGTCTGCATGAAATTATAGTATATCTAATTGCTACAGAAATGTGAGGGTACAGCAAGAAGAAAATAATACTGTGTATCTGAAAATATTGGGTTTTACAGTCTTCCCCCAGAAAGGCTTTTTGTGACAACCAGACACTTCACATAGGACAGTGTGCCTGCACATCAGAGGTGGACTGACCATTTGGAAACTCGGGCACTGCCCGAGGGCCCGGGGTCAGTAGGGGGCCCCATGAGATGCCCCTGGTACCTTTTTCATAGGCTTTTTTACATTTTTAAAGGACACAGGGGCCCCATGATCCCCTATTGCCCGGGGGCCCCATGAGTTGTCAGTCCGCCCCTGCTGCACACACATTACAGACGGCAGGAACTATTGTGGCTAGTGAAGTGCAGAACATTGCTGCACTTCAAAATATATATTGTATGCATTAAATGGCTACGATTCGCTCTGTTGAAGAACTACAGCCACTGAAGGTTCCTGATGCCCCTCTACACTCTGGAGTTGCCTCTGCTGGCCTCTATATGACTACAGTCACAGAAGTAATGTAGCAGCTGATAGATCAGACCCCAGCGCTTAGTAGGGAACTCTTTTGGGTGAAGGTTGATAGCAATGCTTGCCAGAGTATTAATCAATTACTGCAATATGCAAAAAAAAATATTATGGCGACTGGGTCATTTTTACTTTAGAAATGAACATTCTTGCCACATATTGGTAGACACCAGTACATACACTTGCCCTTATATGTTCCAGCTCCTGCTAAAACCAACCATGTGTGTATTTAAAAAATAAATAATTGAATACAATTTAGTAAAGGAAAGTGTCTGTGTACTGGAGTGCCCATATAGGGCTCATGCACACAGAGCTTAAAAAGTGTCAGTCAGTCGTTAAGCGTTTTTTTTTCAGCCAGTAAAAGTGACTCTACGTAAGCCCATGTGTCCATACACACACAGGTGTTTACAGGTGTATTAGAATAGGTGTGTTTACAGGCTGAAAAAACCCCCACCAAAGGCGTGTTAAGGAGAGGGGTAGAAGAGCAGAAAAAACGTGGAATGCGCCTAAATGCATATCCAAAATGCGGCTTTTACCACTTTGATTTAACTCCTTTCCTCCGGCCATATGCATATATGCGGCCTCTTGGCGGTTACGTGCTGAGAGGCCATATATGCGTACTTAAAGATAAACAGAATTGAGCCGAGAGCAAGCGCCGTGCGCGCTTCCGGCACAGGGACCGGTGGCTAACGGAAAGCTCCCAATCTCTGCTTGCAATCAGGCGCTTTCTGATCATGTGACTGCTGTGACAGCCATTCATGGCGGACACATGATCAGAAGCCCCGCTCTACCTCCCGACATCTGAAACCCCCAAAGGGATGGGAGTCTCCAGAGCTAAAGAGATTAGGCAGCTTTCTCCTGTCAGGAGTTTTTTCATTCAGGAGGGCTTTGACAGATGCCCTGTGTTCATGAGGCCTAACTCGTCATGCTCAGATGCAGATACAGCCCCCCTTACTTTTGTATCCCACTTCCCAGCCTCCCTCCCTCAGCAGCTGAGAAAGATCACACCAGATGGGGCAGACATCAAGTGATCTGCAGACAGGTTAGAGGCCCTCTTCTGTCAGAAATGGTGCATGGGCAGCCAGACTGGAGCCTAACAGAATGCAGCTTCTCCAGAAGACCCAGCTACCCGTGGGGGGTTCTTCCTTGAATGCTATCAGAGTACACTGGAAAAGGGTGACCCTTTGTTCTTGGTCCCTCCAGCTGTTTACCTGTGTTACCAGAGCTATCCTGAACTATACTATGAGGAATGCTGTTTGTGAAGTAGTTATTTTCAGCTTGACTTGACTGTTGCCTTGCTTGACTTTTAGTAAAATACAAGTTACAGCTACTCTCTGATCATTGGACTGATTACCTATATTGTTACATTTGTATTCTTTAAAACAACCAGTCATATTGTTTCTTTGATCTATTTTCTCTGGTATGAACATCAGGAATCTAATCTTCAGAATATGGCGCTCTATATTACTTTATAAAAACCAGAACTCCACTAATAAAGCCTCCATCACTGGTGTCATTAAATACATTACCGATACTTGTGTTGGTATGTGATTTTAATACAGAAATCTGTCAAACTTTTAATGCAAGTGACTTACTAAAGTGACACCCATGAGTGCATAGCATCAATAATTGATTATATTTTACATTCATAAAACTGCAGCAGTATTATAAAACAAGATTTATGAAAACTATTTTTAATATTACGAATATTTATTTTCTTTACAGACATTAAATGCCCATGTTTAACAAAGAATGAAAGTTGTCTTAAGAAAGTGATATGTAAATGTGCAAAACCAGGTTTTATTAATATATTTTGAAGTCTCTGAAGAAATATAGTTTATATTTTGTTATGTGCAAATGATTTTTTTTATAATATATAATAATTAGGAAAATACAATTTCATTTTAAAGCTGCCTAAAACCCATTTTAAACACAGTCCATGGATTTAAGCTCAACCTTTCACACTTTTTGTTAAAGCACATTTTCTAATGTGAAACAAACATAGCCCTTTTCAATATAATTTCCAATAATAACAAAACACCTGCCTGTTAGGGCCACACTGCTGTAATAATGCCACTGAAATCACGGGAACATTATGTTGGATATCATTCATCTTGACTCAGTACATTACGCTCTGTTTCTATTCTCTACTGAGCTGAATTACTTAATATGACTAATGTGGGGGTTGAAGGCCGTGCATGTAAAGCTTACCTAGCTCTTCAAGGTCTGAGACAGGTAATACCCACAGTACAGTGTCAACTGCAAATATTTCAGAAAATTAAGCTACAGAAATGTTGACTCATTTATAATGTGACTGTATACACCCAAAAATTCCCTATTACAGAACACCGGCTCCAAAAAGGTAGTACCACCACTTGCCCAATTCGTTAAGCATTTAGCTGTCCAATAACAAATAGGCCAAGTGATTGTATACTTTAACTATGGGCACATATATTCATATTTAGAGGTCTACAATGAATAAACATCCAATAAAACATTAAAGTATATCTAAAAATAACATTTTTATTTAAATTTTGAGTAGTGAGTGGTTAGAACCCTGTCAGGATTCTATTGTTGTTTCCCCATTAAGGAAATACATTCTCAATTTGTCCTGGAGACCATTGTCACCAGGACTGAAAGTAAAGGAGAAACAAAATTTGAAGCTTCAACCAGGACAGGAATAAAGGGGAAATCTTTCAAAGGGGACACTTGTTCCGGTGGTAACGGTCTAAGAAGGCATTTCCCTCACTTTTGAGAGTCTTTCTCTCACTATCTGTTCTGTCTATAGAAAAGGAACTGAAGGAAAATATTTCCAATAGGGCACAGACAGAGAAAAAAAACTGACAGTTTTCACTATTCCCTACCCCATTCCCTGCCTAAAAAAAAGAGAAGTATGGTCATTTTTTGTTCTTTTTAAAAATCATACTTACCTAGGTGGATGCAGCATCTGTCCCCTGCCAACTCTAAGGGTGAGAACATGACTGCTGATCGCTGAGTTCTCACAGCCACTCTGAGCAGAGAGTGGTGACTGTCAGTCGCAGCTGCTTGCTCTGCCGACCCCTCGCACTCACATAAGCGCTGGGCTGTGGCTTAGGCTCTCAGTGGCTCGCTTAAAGGCTGAAGCAGGTGCCGCTCCAGACTCTGGGGTGGATCCCGACTTTGAAATCGGGATCTTTCCCCAGTCTGGACTGGCTGAGTGACGTCAGCCCCCTGTCAGATGAAAGCAGGTTACAGGAGTGCAGGACGAACAGCACTCCTGTGATCCACAGGAGAAGTACAGCCAAAAGAGCTTTGGCTGTACTTCCCCTTTAATTACATTAATGTTGGCAATATGGTTTTATTTTTGGAAATATTCAATACTGGGATATTATCACTTTCAATTTAAGTTCTATCATTCCCTACAATTTAGGTAATCTATCTTGCCCTAAATTATAAAGTATGTGTATATTGTAAAATTCGATTACAATTGCAAGCAGTCTCTTTGCTAAAAAGGAATTGCTGAGGTGTATTACTATAATGCAGTAATTTACAAGTTATATGATTATAGAATTAAATGTCAAACGGTAGTGAACATTTCATTGCTTATTAAGATTTGTTTTGGGTCAGGGATAATTATTATGAATGAAATCAATCAATGCGATCTATATCATCTTATCATTCCCTTATAAAATCTTATTGAAATCAGCAAATTTGAAATATCCTGCTTAATCTGAGAGCCAAACATAAAACTGAAAGGAAATGTATAGTCTTTCAATTTTTTTTTTATATATACAATTACGTATGCTATACATTGACTGCATGTCAAGATATAACTGTACTTTGACTTGATGTAAATACCGTTATATTTTTTTAATAAAGCGTTGCATCTAAATTCCCTGCACACTATATTTTCCCTTTAAAACAATTGGCTGAAGTCACCTACAGCAATTTAAGATACACATCTTATTTTTAAGAATGATCAACACACAATTTCTAGAAATTGGATGCTTTGGCTAAGACAATCTAGCCTTTATTTGTCCATATGGATCAGGCCATATAATATTAGTTAGAATATGGATCCCAGCCACCTAGATACGACTGATCAGTTATCTGATAATATTAGATATCACTAAGCTCCACAGTAACTGCATTTTGTACATACTGCTTTATTCACATAGCATGGGAGCAAACAAATAGTTCTTATTTGCTGGCATTCATATGGTATAAGAAGCTATACAGCATGGTAGTTGCAACCTGAATATCAGTGCAGTGTTACACCAGGGCTTTTTTCTTCAGTAGGAACGCAGTTCCGGAACCTCCAGAACTTAATGTACATAATGGTAATGGGTGCTGGAGGGTCTATTGTCGGCTGCTGGGGGGATCTATTGTTGCGGGGGATATATTGTTGCTTGGGTGGGGAGCAATTATTGCTGGGGTGGATCTACTGTTGTGGGAGGAGTCTATTGTTTCAGGATGCTTGAGGGTCTGTTGACTGCTGGCTACCGGGAGATCTATTGTTGCTAGTAGGGGTCTATTTTTGCTGGGGAAGTAATATTTTGTTGCTGGGAGATCTACTGTTGCTGGGGGGTCTTTTGTTGCTGGCTGCAGAGGATCTTCCTTTCCTGTTATCATTAACAAATTTTATACAAATTATTTAGCACCACAAAATGATTCTTGGGTCTGTATCCTCTGAAAGGGGTTGTACTGGGAGGTAGGTAGGGGGTGGAATCAAGGAATGGCGCTCAGTGGTGGGTAGGGGCGGAGGCAAGGTGTGATTCAGAAAGGGAGAGTTAATACACCTATTCTCTAAAGAAAAAAAGCCCTGATTACCACTACCAGTTCCAATGGCGTTACACCTTGCACTCCGTCATTTTTCCGTCATCAGCTTGATTAACTATTATGTTACCTGCTGCACTTTAGCTGCACTTTAATGATCACTTGTGACCTATAAAAATCTTGGGTTAAAAATTTTTTTCTTCATTTGTTTTTCAAATGCACCAATCTTATAACATAAAAAAACCTTTTTTTAGTTCGCTATCCTTTGCTGGCTCCCCTCCTTATGCTAAACATTTCTGCAATAGGTTATACTTTCCAAAATAGCAACTTCACAGAGAACTTTGCTACTAAATGGTGCTCCAAAAATTTACCCAGCTCTGCACTGTAACCTCAACATATTTGTTTTTCATTTGGCTTCAATGTTAGGTCTGTCAACAAGTTACCAGGCAGCAGGCAGGATTTGGATAATGTTATTGGAGTTTGGGCAATGGATAAAGGACTGGGAAGATTTTGGAGGAGAGATTGAGCAGTACTAGACCACAAAGAGAAGATCTCTGTGGAGCTGTTATTTAGGCAAGTCTAAGCTATTTTAAAAACACCCAACATAGGAAGGGGGCCGCTAAGAATAGTGCTGTGCATATTTGCACATTATGGCAAGACCTACTGGAGGCCTAGAATACTTAAATTCCTCTTTAAGCAAGCTAATCACGTTACCTTAAATACAGAAGGCCACAAGAAGACGTGTTTTTCGTTTTTTTTTATATAAAACTACAGTGAAGTTTCCCTTTTATTGAATTCTTAATTTTACACTTTCTCTCCTATATACTGCTTTTCCCAGCTATATCTAGGGAGCTAGGAATTAAACATAGGTTTCCATTAATTTTTTTATATGTGAACGTAGAAATGCATAAAGCACACTTACAACAAAATGTAAAAAAAAATTGAGGTTTGATCTCTTTCAAGGATATGTACTGTATATTGAAGTAACGTTTTATGTCAAGTTACTGTATGTACCATACGTACATTCATAATTTTGTACAGATGATGCTGCACAAAACAAAAACCATCTTTTTGTGAATGAAAGCATGCTTGAATATCTATGTCAGAATGAGCATGGGATGAAGCCTTTCTGACCCCACATTTGTGTTTGTCCCAGATACTACTCAGAACTTTATACTGTTATGCATAAACAGACTGCCTTCTGCATAGTGAGGATTTTTAAATTTACTAATATTGACTATTACACTTAGAGAGTCATCTAAAAAGTAGTGCACTTCATCTTGTTCTGCATCCAATGATGGAGGAAACACAAAGAAACTTAAGATATCTTTTTTATGCCTTGCTATCAGAAATAAATGTAGATGACAGTACCAAGTATATTTGATCTTTGGAATTGTTTGATCATTATGAAGCTATGTGCATTAAGATTAATGTGTTGTTTTATAATGACAATTATCTGAATATCAGAACAGCCACTGAAGAAGGTCATATCTTCCTGAACTTACCATTCAGCACTGTTTTTTTTCCCCTATGATTGGAATAATATACGTTTTGTACTCACTGTAAATTCCATTTGGAGATACAGGAATTCATGAATGTCAGGTTATACAGTGGTCTATAGGAGAAATGGACATTAGCAACAAAAACCCATTGACCAGCACGTAATAACCCACAAGCAAAATACCTCAGTTTTGTAATAAGTAGTACTGAGAACATGAAGATAAAAATAGAGAAGAGCGATCTTTGTTCCTCAGTGGACTCCAGGAAAAGGATTTTATGGTGAGTACAACAATCATATTTTCTTTCTTGTCCATTGATGGACTCAGGAATTCTTAACATTTTTAGACTGTCAGGATGTCCAAAGCAGCCCAACAAAGTAGTGGGCAACGTAGCAACAAAGGTTGACAAACCTATGAAAAAAACAGCAGAAAAATGGGGACTGCCTGAATATATTCCTAGTAGAAATTATAAAACAGAAGACCAGGTAGTAGCCTTGCAAACTCAAATAGGTTCAATAATGCTGAATGATGCAAATTCACATCTAGTGGAGTATGTCATGAGAGGAAAGGGTGGTATCCTTGAGACCTTAAGCTTGAATTAAGGCCTGTCTGAGCCACTTAGAGATGGTGAAAAGAGAAACCAATGTACACTTACGAGGACCATCCAGGATAACTAAAAAGGAAATCAGTTTTCCTGAATAAGCAGTGGAAAAGAGATAGACTTTCACAGCCTGAACCACACCCAAAAAAATGGGGGGAAATTCTCTTTTGGTGAACTGGAGCAGAAGGATGGGAAGACAATGTCCTGGTTGTGATGAAAAACTACCTTAGGTATGGAAACAGGCCTGGACCTGAACACTACCTTGACTCTATGTAAAACCAGAAAACTTTCCTTGCAGATCAAGGCTGCAAGTTCAGACACTTGCCCTCTAAAGGTGGTGGCTAGAAGAAACACCTCCTTGAAAGGTGGGAAAAGAAAATCTCGAAAGGGTTCACACAGTGATCTCTGAGTCAAATCCAATAGAATCACAGGGGAATGAACAGAGGGAGCTTCATGGGAGACTACCTCTACAAAGGTCTAAATCTAGGAGTGAAAGACCAATGGTTTCTAAAATCAAGATAGACTCAATAGAAAAACATGGCACTTGAAAATACTGAAAGTTATAAACTGGTCCAGACTGAACTGCAAGAAGGAGAGGACTTGCGACCTGGAGAAACTCCTAGGGTGGAACCCCTCAGACTCACACCAAGTGAATGATGCTTTCCATGTCTGATGAGAGACCATGAAAAAAGTAGTCTTCCTAGCTGTTAGCATCGCAGGAAAGCACAAAATGAAAGATGCCCCAGGTCATACAAAAAAAGTAGAAAAAAAGTACTTCAAAAGCCATGTCATTACAGTGGCTGTAAAGTCTGTTTTTTTTTTACCTTCATGCATTCTCATGCTGTCTTTACTATCACTTTAAGGACAACAATCATGAAGTAGGATGGTGAAACGGTCTTTGGGACAGAAGTTCCTGATGATCTGACACAGTGTCTGCTAGGAGAACTACCAGATCAATGTATCACATCTGACTGGTTCAGTCCAGAACAATGAGGATCACAGAAATGCCCGCTATCTCAATCCTGCAAAACAGATGAGGAAGTAGTTTCATTGACAGACTGGAGAGACTTCCAGAATTTTACTTATCTGGCATGAATCTACCAGTGCTCATTAACTGACGGTTGAGACTTCCAGGTTTCATTAATCCAGCATGAATCTTCCAGCAACTGTTAATAGTAAGCTGAAGAAAACACTAAGGCAGTGGTCTCCAAACTGCGGCCCAGGGGCCGGATGTGATAATTTGATTGCTTTTATTTAGCCCTTCAAGCACTTTTTCTCCCACTGATGCAAGACACTATTCCCACCACTGACACCGAAAAAGGGGCATAATTACTGTTACTCACATAAACAATGGGGCACTATTTCTACCGCTGACACCAACGATGGGGCATTATTCCTCTCCCTAATGCCAAAGATGCATTGTTTACTCCCACTGATGGCAGTACAATTTATACTTCCAATGGCCACAGTCCGGCCCCCCTAAAGTCTGAAGGACAGTAAACTGGTCCTTTACTTAGAAAGTTTGGAGACCCCTGCACTAAGGCATAGTTGTGGGTGGGGTTATGCTGTGCTAGTCAATGCTTTTTGTTTCCAGTGTCCATTTTTCCTGTAGGTGGCAGTATAACCTGACAGCCAAGAATACTTAGAATTCCTGTGTCCCTCAATGAATGAAAAAGAAAAGTTTTAAACAAGTGCCATTTTTTACAATTCTTGAAGCTTTTTACAGTCCAATATTATCAAATGCATTTTTGAAATACAATAATTACTTCTGTACCCATTGCTTATAGCCTAATAGCTCTGGTCTATTAATGTCAACATGGTTTACAGGTCACTGATAGAGGAATCATGGTTAATTTTTACACTGTAATTCAGTTAAATTCAAAGTTATGAAGTCTTCTGCCAACTTTTACACTGATAAGGAAAACTAAAAATATCTTTAAGTTCTTCAATTTTAAGGTCTGTTTAGATTCATTTCCTTTCTGTTTATGGGGAATGACAGCAAATCAGTAATATAGCATTTGAAAACTATTAAAATATGCCAATTATTACCTTCAAAACAGTGCATACAAATAAGCCACATACAAATGACAGAAATATAATTTGTAACTTCTAAGAAAGTTAATGCACATAAGTATTATATTACTACCTCTGAAAGCAAAAAAGTAACCAGAAACCATATCACAAAATAAAATAAACACATATGGTATGTGACACTAAATCATACAATGAATGTGTTTTTCTCTTGTTTACATTGTCATTAAAAAATAGAAGATTGGTATGGCTTGCCAATTGTGGGACCTATGATGCAATTGATAATGAAATAATAAACCAAATACACATCGTAATGATACCCTTCAACAGTTGACCTTTTTCTATTCTCTGTTGTGGCTTGATTTTCACCACTTTTCCACTAACGAACGACTCAATGTGACATGTTATGACATAGTCTGAACACACTGGCTTTGGTTGATCTCATAAGAATGATGGTGTGAGTTATAGGGTAACAGATGTTGTAAGTCCAACTTGTACTATTAGCAGGTTACAGTAAAGCACCTGCAGTATATCCTGACACACAGATTCTGCAGAGTTGCTCATATCTGTTTGTCTTGTAGGTTGCATTGTATTGTTAAAAAAAGAGATAAAACTAAAGGTTATTTTTATTCGTGACGTAAACGGATGATCAGCTGGAGTTATTTAAGGTCTTTTAATCCTGGGAGCTGTAGATCGTATTCCTTTAGGAATGCTTGTGAAGTATAGAAATTGATATACCCTCTGTCCATTTTCATAGTGACTATTGTCATAGAAAGTGTGATGATTTGACAAAAGGCTTAGTGATTGATGTGGATAATACAATTCAAACATGACAAGTTAAAATTTAAGGCCTTTATCTGGAAATGAGCACTCTTTTAGAAATAGTCTATGAACCATATTTACAAATGCTATAGTATTTTTTTAAAGTTAAAAGTAACAGTTTTCTGTTCACAGTGCCAATATCTGGGTATAAGAACCACAATGCGTCAGTAATTTGGCATGGAGTCAGTAGCTTAATATTTACAGAACATGTACAGATGCAACAATAAATCTGTTGCTAATACATTTATGAACCCTCTGTCACAGCAAGGATACAGTGGCTACGTCTGGTGAAACGCCAAACATGTCCATCCAACAGTGTCTGTGAATCTGTTTTTTTAAGATCAGGCTACTTGTCCAATCCAAAGTGGTGTAAAATTGTTCACAAATGCCTTCACGTTTTGTAGTATAGTGTGGGTAGTGCTTCAATCAAACGTTTGCTCTTATCTACTAAGTACAAAATGTAAAAATAAAAGAATATCTTGTTTGTGATCCTTTAGGTATCAACAATACAAAGTTGTCTTCTCAGATAGATCTTTTCCGAGTCCAGTTGATGCTGGTGTTATTGTGTGGTTCTTGTTTAGCGTGATGTATCTGCTCTTGCAATAGATGGATGGTCCACTAGAGGATGGGAGCAATTGCAATAAGCTCTGAAAAGTAGTAAAAAGTGCCATCTCTGCTACATAACTCTGCAAATGACACCCAATGCTTTCAAAGTTTTTTTTCAGGGATATCCACATATCTGAGTCCTCCTGCTCCATCTGTCGATTTCATCATTGAAAAGTAGGGTTGCTGGTCTTGCTCATACTGAGATAAGACAGAAATGCTGGAAGGGCTAATATAGCAGGATACCAAACTGTGAGCAATGGATTTCCACCGCCACTTAGATATCTATACTCTGCTTCCTTCTGACCTTCCTTAAGTCTGCTGTCAAAAGTAACAACAGCCCATCTGAGCATTATATGTATCCCTCTGCATTGAAAGCAGCAAGAAAAAGAACAGCAATGCCAAAGGTAAGAGATGATCACAAGAGGGCTCCATCTTCACTGATCTTTTGGTCTCCTTTGCCTTCGGTTACAGGTACCAGGTGGTCATTGCTCTTGCTGCATTGCCTGTGTGAGAGAGACTTCCATTTGGCCTTGTTCTTCTTGAGGTGACTTAGCATTTTTTCAGATAGGGGAGTCCCTCCAGTAAATCTTGACCATTCCACAAACAATGGCTCTGCAATGTAGTTTATGAAGCCTGCGGACAATGAAAAGTAAGAGGAGTCTGTGATGTAGAATTTTATGGAAGCAGTTTTTAAATGGACACTATCTGCTTAACAACAACCCACTGAAATGTTAGAGAAATAACAACACACTTTTTATAAAAACACATACTGTTTCGGGGATTTAAATAACTCTACGAGATGAAGGAAATGTAAAAAATCCAAGAGGACTCCCTGCTCTGCACATCACTGCAGGCAGCTCTAAATCATTTACCAACAGATGAAACTTGGCATATCTTTGCTACTCTGCTTTAGCCACTAGATGGTGCTGTGTATATAGAAATCTGCAGAATAAACGCATCCTAGATTTTCTGGGTTGTTGGGAGTCACATAAATGCCAAGAGACATCATGACTCACAAACCAACAAGAACTTATTATTTTGGTAGTAAGGCTGCAAGGGGGGCCCTATTTACATAATAAAGACCATACAAACACATTTTTCACTACAATCTATTTGCAAAAATATAGTATATAGCATGATCATGCAAGTATATAATATGTACTGCCTTTGTTGCGGTGTTTCTTTTAAGGATTAATTAACAATATAGCTGCTACCTTTTCTAGAAACAAAGGCCTTCCTACTGCATCTTTTACGATCCTGACCAATTTTACTAAATCCCATTTTGCTAGTCAGGCTGTTAAAATAACTGGTATGTGTTGCCTAAATCTACAACTCTACATTCAAATGACAGTAAGGACGCACATCAATGACATCACCTCCTACAACACAATTTTATTCAAGCTGACAATACATAATGCTGGTTCCCACCCAGGAATCAACTGCTCTAGTGCATTTCACCCTCCCAGGCTTAATCGTAGGAGTAAGCCCGGGAGGGTGAAATGCGTTAGTAGGGGCAGTTCTTGAGAAGGAACTGGCAAAATAAATTTGTATTCAAAGAAGTGACGTCATTGGTATGTGGTCTTTCTATCCCTTGTATAGTGTTACAGGGAGCAAGAACAAGCTCTATAGAAATTGGGCCTCTTTTTGAACCACATTGAGATAACAACTCTACATACTTATTAAAAACACTATTATCGTAACTTTTCAGGTCATTTTAGTAGCTTTCTAGGGTCTATTCATTTTTGAACTGTTTTGGTGCGGTTAAATTCATATGAAACTTCTCACAATGTGATTTGTGCCATTCCATTCAGTATCCAAAATGATCCCTATTTCCTTCAGGGTAGGGACTTTAAAAGTGCCAAATAAATACATAATGTATATATGAAACCGTGAGTTAGAATAATAATGTACATTTGTGCTTTATTTAATATACAAGACTTTTTACCATTTACAATGTAATAATAAGTTACAATGACCTTTTGACTGTGGGAAAATATCCTTACTGTCTCTAAACCACCTCTAAATACAGGTATTCCCTCATACCATACCAATTTTCTAAGTATGTAGTTTATTCATGCCATTCATTCCAATGGAGCTCTGAATCTACATTCAGATATGTACATATTAGCTGGCTGATATTCTCAACGCACTTCGCTATCCACTTCAGGATGCCAAGACAAGAGATACATAAATACAACAACGTAGCCCAGGAAGTGGGTATCGGCTACATGACGGTGATACCCACTTGCTGGGCTTTATTCTTGGCTTTACAGTAAGTACCTATTGCATCATTTTAACTCATGGTTTTATATCTATATTTGACACCGTTAAAGTCCCTATCCTAGGGGAAATCAGGATTGGTTTTGGATATGATAATTCAGAGATGTGGTGCATTTTCATACAGCGTGTGTGTGTTTGCAACCAGCGAGCAGTATGAGCAGGACTCTCAGTGTAGGACTACAAACTCTTGCTAGTCATACCGTGCTGCGTACCAAGCCTACCTTTTGGAACTACAGTTCCCTGCACATAACGATTCTAGGAGATCACAGTGGATGCAGATTAGTGGTGTATACATATTCTTTCCGAATGATCAGTGGAATAAATATTTAGAACAAGGTTATCTGCTGTATGCTTTAACACCTTCCCACCCGGCCTATAGCAGATTGATGGCTGGGTGGGACACTTGCCATTGTGACTGGGCGTCATATGACGTCCAGTCAAAACGAGCCACTCACATGGCCGTGGGGCAGCACAGTGGCACGATCTGTCACCGGCTGTGTCCACGGGACACAGCCGATGACATATCATTACTCCGGCCCGTTGCCAGTGTCATGTGACCGCTGTGACCAACCACAGCAGATCACATGCCAATTGTATACAATGGATGGCTTCCTGTCACGCCATCCATTGTATACAATTATGTTGTTAGCTGTGACTGGTCAAGGCAGTCACATGATACAGACAGGGCCAATCACAGCCCATATGTATCATGTGATCAGTTTTGCCCAATCACAGCTAATCACAACAAAAGGCTAAATCAGTTTCATTCAGTAACAATGATTGCAAATATCAATGAAATACATTGGTATTAGCAATCATAATGTGTTAAAAAAAATCCTGATCACTTGCCCAGAGTAGTTCAATGTTACTATGGTAACATTGTATTGCTTTGGTCACAGTGTGCTGAAAAATAAAATAGTAGAAAAAAGAAAAAAAAATTATAAGAAAATAAAGGAAACATTTGAAAAAATACAAATTCAATTATTATTATTATTTTCGCCAAAGAAATGTAGCAGAATACATTTTGGCCTAAACTTATAAAGAAATGTTATTTAGTTGCAAAATTGTATAACAGAAATGAAGAAAAGTGCGGGTTTTTTCCAAACGTTTCAGGTGTTTTTTGTTTTATTTAGCAAAAAATAAAAAACTCAGTGGTGATTAAATACTACCAAAAGAAAGCTCTATTTGTGTGAAAAAAATTATAAAAACTTTATATGGGTACAGTATTGCATGACCGCACAATTGTCATTCAAAGTGCGACAGCGCTGAAAGCTGAAAATTGGCCTGAGCAGGAAGGGGGTATAAGTGCCCGGTATTGAAGTGGTTAATTTAATGGATATGTACGGTTTAAGGCTCCATGCACACTAGCTTAAATAAACGCTAATTTTCAGCGGTTTTGTACTATCATTTAGAAACGTTTAGCAGTGTTTAATAACGTTTAGTGTTTTTTCTTCCAGAAAAACACTCTCAAAAACACAAAACAGAAGGATTTTTTTTCTCTGCCTCTAAGCACTGAGCTTAAAAAAAATGCCTTTAGGCTGCCTAATGTGCATGGACACTTAGGATAACATTAGTTGCTTCTACAGGCAAAACGCTAAACTCCTCAAGGAGCAGCATTTTTTTTAAGACAGTGTGCATGGACCCTTAATGTGTCTCCAATGAGTATGTTTGCTTCCTGAGTATTTTGGGGGTTCAGGAAAAAAGAGTCTTGAACACAGCTGAACACTGGGAATTCTCAAATGTGGCTTGGGATGCAAAAATATGCATTTTAAAGATGGGATGTATAACTTGTCCACATTTGATGACTCCCTGAATTGAACCTTTAAAAACTGGTATTTTATATGTTTTGGTTAATGGAGAGTAGACCTCAAAACAGTTTCTTATGCTGCTTAAAGAGTGTCGCTGATATTTCTGAATTTGAGTTCCTGGGTCTTCACATCTGCTGTGGCCATTATAAGGGAGTCCTGCTCTCCCTGGAACAGTTTCAATTTATTTTATATTGTGAAGAATGCAGCGGAAGGAGCTTAAACACAAAGGTGGCCGGGAACACCCAATAACTCCCAGTGGGACAGGAAAAGACTAAAAAACGTTGACAACTTATATAAAAGGCCAGTTAGCTTTCTAGGCTCCATGTACTGTATATAAAAATATCATCATTTCATTATTTAAAGTGGTTGTAAACCTCTGACATGAAATCTGAACAAAGCAGATCGCTCTATAGTGTGTACTTGTCTCTATCCACAGAGGAGGAACTGACAGCCTGTGATGCCTCTTTACCACCCAGACCACGAGGAGGTCTGGGTGCTTGCTGTATTTAAAAGGGTCAGTAACATACTTTTATTTTTATTTCTGTGTTCTCTGGCTTACTGCCAGCAACATTACTGACCTGGGTTGTAAACCCTTTCTTCATCAATAAATATTGGATATACTACACTATGGGTACTTTTCCATTTTTTACCCCCCACTGAGGGGTCGGCAGACACAGCTACATATCACCCAGAGGAGGGATACCTGTACCTGGAAGGGACGTGTGCCGTGAGTGATCCATTCCAAACTAAGGAGACCATATTAGCCCAGCAGATCGTTTGAGGACATCTCTCCCTGTGGGATATCGGTACTCGTTTGATTGGATACATAATAAAACGTGCATTCCCTATGTGCGGTCGGTGAGTGCGCATTCTTGCCATTTCCCGGATCCGATTTCAGCTGTGTTCACTTATCATTTGCTTGATCCTATGAACATTTATGTGTGTGTTTAGATCGATTTTCGATCGAACTTTGGAGATCGAACTTCTTAAATTGTCCTTTTAGCTCTGCACTTTGCTTATTTTATCTATCCACAGTGTCGTTTCTGCCTCATTCCTTTGCTATCAGCATAAATCATTTGTGACACATTTTCCTGACTCCAAGAGAAAAATGGTGACAGGGGAGGGCACAGCCTGTGATTGACAACCTCAGCTCTGTTCCTGTGTGCTGTGTGAAGGGTGTGTGTCCCTTCCCTCCAATCAGCTCTTAGATCTCCCCTCACTGATGTAACTTCAGCTCCCTGTCCCCTGCTTTCCAGAGCTGAGATTCTGTGTAAATTCTGCACTTTGAATGGATGTAGGGGAAAGACGGCTACAGTGAGTTGCATACAACTTATGTAGGAGGATTTGCTTCATCTCTGTGTATCACCTGAGGCCGTCACTTTACTGAGTTTACATAAGGGTTTACAACCACTTTATTGCAGTTTATTATTGCTTCTTATGAAATGATCTAAAATTTAATGATATGAATATAATGATATTTATGTTTTTATACACACATGTGAATACTCTCTCTTTTTTATTTTACCTTACAAAAGTGACCTCAAGATTATACTACTCATTATACCATATTTACGCCTGCTCTTCACCTTGCATTATCTCGTTAACACAGATGATATCATTTTTTTATGTAAATTTGGAAGTGACTCTACTAGACTTCATGTTTAATGTTTAGTTGAATAAGGTTTTCCTTTTGAAGACAATTATTTACATCTTTCACTGGACTGTGAGAACTGAAGTATTCAGCATTTAATCATGTGTCAATCTTGCCACTGTCTTCTTCACCAAATCATATCGGAAGTCTCTTTATAAAATATATTTACATTAATAAAAGCCTGATTAATGCCCAATCAGAATGTATTATGTATTATCAGAAAATAGTACCGTATTTGCCGGCGTATAAGACGACTGGGCGTATAAGACGACCCCCCTACTTTTCCTGCTAAAATGTAGTGTTTGGGCTATACTCGCCGTATAAGACTACCCCTCTTCCAATGCACACCAGTGGGAGGAATAGTGCCCCATCATTGATGTCAGTGGGAGGAATAGTGCCCCATCATTGATATCAGTGGGAGGAATAGTGCCCCATCATTGGTATCAGTGGGAGGAATAGTGCCCCATCATTGATATCAGTGGGAGGAATAGTGCCCCATCATTGGTATCAGTGGGAGGAATAGTGCCCCATCATTGGTGTCAGTGGGAGGAATAGTGCCCCATCATTGATGTCAGTGGGAGGAATAGTGCCCCATCATTGGTATCAGTGGGGGGAATAGGTGCCCCTTCATTGGTATCAGTGGCAGGAATGGTGCCCCATCATTGGCATCAGTGGGAGGAATAGTGCCCCATCATTGGTATCAGTGGGGGGAATAGGTGCCCCATCATTGGTATCAGTGGCAGGAATAGTGCCCCATCATTGGTGTCAGTGGGAGGAATGGTGTCCCATCATTGGTGTCAGTGAGGGGTGGAATAGTGCCCCATCATTGGTGTCAGTGGGGGGTGGAATAGTGCCCCATCGTTGGTGTCAGTGGGGGGGGGGAATAGTGCCCCATCGTTGGTGTCAGTGGGAGGAATAGTGCCCCATCGTTGGTATCAGTGGGAGGAATAGTGCCCCATCATTGGTATCAGTGACACCAATGATGGGGCACTATTCCTCCCACTGACACTTGCTGACCCTGTTCTAGTACGGTGCTGCTGCAGCCAGCATATGTGGTTGCAGCAGCACCTCTACACAGAGCACTTACCTGCTGCTCCGGCACTCAATTTTCGCGGGGCCGCTCGGCTCCGCCCCCTCGCCGGTGATTGGCCGCCTGTGTGCCTTTCCCGAGCTACAGTTCTGGCGGCCAATCACCGGTGAGGAGGCGGAGCCGCGCAGCCGCACGAACATCCAGTGGCCGAACTGAAGGAGACGCCGCGCTTCCTGGACCGGATCGCCGTGGGACTGGATCCAGGTAAGAGACGTCAGCCCCTGCAAACCCCTGTACTTAATGCCGCAGCCCCCCTAACATGTGTACCGGCGTATAAGACGACCCCCGACTTTTGAGAAGATTTTCAAGGGTCAAAAAGTCGTCTTATACGCCGGCAAATACGGTAAATAAAATCTCATTAAAGGGTTATTTCATCTTTATAAAAAACTGACTATGCATATAAAGGGTGCCTGTAGATACAAATAAACTGCAGCTTTGAGCAAAGATAAATAATGCCCTTACGCTTTCTGACTTATTGCTCTTTCCTATCTCTTTGTCTTTCTCTTTTTTCATTTAAATGACAGCGGACAGCGGGGTTTTGACACTTGTGTGTGCACTGTGTTGCCCTTTACTTTGCCTTGGGATTGTATTTTCCCCTGTACTATTTTGGAATTTGCACATGCTTGTATCACTTTTGATACCTTCCTTCCGTATTTTGTTTATGCTTATATGGATACATGATACGTGTCTTCTGCTTTTCTGTTGTTTTCAATAAAAATAGAATTTGTAAAAAAAATAAATAAAAAAAATAATGCCCTTGCTATATGTTCAGGCCACTTATGTATCTCCCAAAGCCTGACTGAGAAACTCTCAGAGATGGCATCATCCCATCTTGCCTTGTTGTTAGGACATTGCTAGGACACTAGCAGTTGTTACTGCTCACCCCCCACCATCACAGTAGTGAGCTCTTTCTCCGATTTAAACCCCCTCACATGTGCTCTATCTCCCTTGTTGTAATAGCTCTGAACCCAGCAATGCTACAACAGAGGAGATTGGTGTACCTTCTATGTTCGGGGGCTTAAGAGCTCACTCAGTAACAGTTGGGAGCAGGGGCGGACTGGCCATTTGGAAACTCGGGCACTGCCTGAGGGCCCGGGGTCAGCAGGGGCCCCATGAGATGCCCCAGGTACCTTTTTCATAGGCTTTTTTTAGTTTGGGCAAGGACACAGGGGCCCCATGATCCCCTATTGCCCGGGGGCCCCATGAGTTGTTAGTCCGCCCCTGGTTGGGAGTATCTTAGCAATGTCCTGGCAACAAGGCATGTTGGGGTGATGCCATCTTTGGGGTTTTTTTCAGACAGAACATGTAGATGGTCTAATTTATAGCAAGGGCATTTTTTTAACTTTAGTCAGAGCTGCAGAGTTTGTTTTTACCTACAGGAGCCCCTTATCTGCATAGGCACTTTTTTTTCGGTAAAGGTGAACTAACCCTTTTCTGCAGTCTTTAAATAAAAAGGAAAAGAAATGCTATGATATCAAAATCTTCAACAAATGTACCTAAGCACACTCACCAACTTGTATATTAGGTATGGAGTCTTTTTGTTGGCTGCAAAGTGGGCTTATTTCAAGACCAAATTTCCGCTCAAGATCTCCTAAAAGGAACATACAAAAAGAAAACTGAATTTTCAGCATACGCAGCAGGAGCAAAAATAAAATGCAGTAGTTATTTAACGGAATACTACTTCTTCTTCCTTGTTTTTTTGCAGTAATTAAACCCACTCTCCACACTTTTTAGGCCTCATTCATACAGCCGATTAAGGCCATACAGCATCACGAATCAGGATAAATTTGCAGCAGGAATCACAGGTGTATGCAATTAGTCACTGGCAAGAAGTCAGTACAAATCGATGATAGACAGACAAGCACCATGACTGTACTCATGAAACCACACATCTGAGAAGTTACATGTGATTAGGGAGAGAGGAGCAACCCTACACACATCCAGTTTGCTTCCAGGGCCATTCATCTGTTTCTAATTGCAGGCAAATGCATAGATGTGTGGTTACATGTGCATAGTTACTGCATTTATTATGTGTTTGATTTTTACAGGTTTCCTGGCTGCGGCTGACTGCACACACACCTGTGATCCCCATCTTAGATTCTTACTGATTTTTCAGTGTACAGCCCTAATCGGCTGTGTGAAAAAGGCCTTAACGCCACTTACATAAGGCTTAATTCACAAAGCTTCAGCACATGGAACAGAACCTTTATGTTAGCCATCTGACTGTAATTTTAAAATCTCTTTGGATTCAGTTGAAAATAAGGATCCTTATCCTAGTGTGTTAGCTTTGTGAACTGAGACTATTATGTTTAAATGTATCCAAATTCTAAAGGTTTGGAAGAAGACAGGAAAACCCTCTCTCCCCACCCCTTAACAAAGCAATTCATCTTGCTTTTACAGCCATATTAACAAGACCCAGGTTAAGATCTTGCAGATTTCTATTAGCGCCTATCAATGTTTTCCAGTATGTATTGATGTGTCTGCTACAATACAGAGCTTTGTTCAGCTGTGCTTAGCACTGTTCATAGAAACATAGTGGCCATGGAGGTGACTGGAACACCTGAATCCAATGATTTTGAGGGGTGTCCCTATACTTTTGGCAATATAGTGTATATATCATATGAAGCCATTTATTATCAAATAGTTGTTTGGCTCCTTTTTAAATCATTATGATAACAGAAATCACCCAAATGGCCATGATCAAAAGTTTACATACCCTGGAATGTTTGGCCTTGGTACAGACACACAAGGTGACACACACGGGTTAAAATGCCAATTAGAGGTTAATGTCCCACATCTGTGGCTTTTTAAATTGCAAATGTCCAAAGCTTTGAATATGCCAATCAGTACTTTTAAATCACATATTAAGAAGTGGAAAGTTCGGGGATCTCTTGATACCAAGCCAAGGTCAGGTAGACCAAGAAAGACTGCAGCCATAACTGACAGAAGAATTGTTTTGGATTCAAAGAAAAACCCACAGGCAACCTCAAAAAAAATACAGGCTGCTCTGATGGTGTGGTTGTGCCAAACATTCCAGGGTATGTAAACGTTCGATTATGGCCATTCGGGTGATTGCTGTTATCATTATGATTTAAAAAGGAGCCAAACAACTATTTGATAATAAATGGCTTCATATGATCATCATCCTTCAATAAAAGAGCATTCTTTGGCATGATCAGTCATATTATCAATATCAATGCCAAAATTTCACAATTTCTGCTAGGATATGCAAACTTTTGAGCACAACTGTATGTATATATATATATATATATATATATATATATATATAATAAACATGTATACTCATTGGTGCAACAATACATATGCATTGCATTTTCTCTTTAAAATGTGTCCCATAAAAATGCTACTGTGCAAGATCATATGTTATATCGTGGATGCTAAAAGTGTTTTCCGAATAACATAGTTATGGGATGTGAGTAGGTAAAATAAATGTGCAGAACTGTTGATCAGGATAGGAGGCAGGAGCAGGAAACAGAGGGATAGTACACAGAGGCAGGAGGGGTTGGGAAGCTTAGATGACTGCATTCAAGGATATGGAAAGCCCGAGGCTCAGAGCAATGGGTACACTAAATCTCCAAGTCTGCAATGCGCAGCCTGTATTTCCTAATTCCTACTCCATTACAGAAATGAATACAAGTTAAGGCTAATTAACTTTAAATTTGCTAACTGATTTGGAGCCTTAGCCTTGTCCTAGGCGGATATTTTATCCATTGTGTAAATAAACAGCTGAAAGCCATTGGCTTAGCCCCGTGAATTGGGACCGTCTTTATTTTCTGGCAATATCTGACCTTGTCTGTAGAATTCTTCACAGACTCTCTCACTCCACTGCTTGCTGAGCTCCCACATACGGCAAGGATTGCAGATATCAGCACACTTCAGAGCAATCTGTAAAACATACAGGGAATAGGCATAAAGGCAAGTGATGTGCTATTCACCTGTACAGTTAATATGATATTATGACATGATGTGGAATTGTTTGATTTTGGCAGCTATCGGGACCATTTATGCCCTGACTTCAGCCTTGTCAACCTAATCATACGAATTATATAGCATAACTCTTATTTGACACTGTCCTGTAAATGGTAGCTGTTTCATGAAACTAGGGGGAATAGGTACTACCTTTAGGCCTCAGCACACTGGATGTTTTTAATGTGGCTGTTAAGTACATCTGGTGTTTTTTTTCTGCCTCTAAACATCCCTGCATGTTAGTCTATGGGGAAGATTTACTAAAACTGCTGCACTTAGAATCTTGCGCAGCTGTGCATGGTAGCCAATCAGCTTCTAACGTCAGCTTGTTCAATTAAGCTTTGACAATAAAACCTGGAAGCTGATTGGTTTCTATTCAGAGCTGCACCAGATTCTGCACCTTGTAGTTTCCATGCACACAACTGCTTTTGGAGGAGTTTACAGGCAGGGGTGTTTAGGGGCAGAAAAACCCCCCCACTGCCAGCATGTCCAGGAGCAGCAGCATTTTGGCAGAAAAAACACTTGACAAGTGTAAACGCGTGTAAATTATTATTCTGGCCAATTAAATTAATTATTAACGCCAAAGCACTTGACTTGCCTAAATGTGCCTAAATGAATTACACGCATTTAAAAGCATCAAGTATTTTTTCTGCTAGAACACTGCTGGCAGGAGGAAAGACATCTAGGAGAAATGGAAAACTGTCCTGTGTGCATGAGGCCTTATACTTTCTATACAAGAGTACAACTCATGTTAACTGTATTAATTGCTAGATTACCTTAGGTACGTAATAAATGTATAATGTTACCAATAAAGTGTAATAACCCACATATTTGAAATATATTTTAAAAATATTCTTCCCAAATATACTGACATATATTTGAAATGCTACAATTTTGGCCATATTCAATATATTCCAAAATATATTTCAATAAATAAATAAAAATAAACCAAAATTAAAAAAAAAATTAAAAAAAATATATGTATATATATATATATATATTGAAATATATATATATGTTGAAACGCATTTTTATTACAAAATATATGAAAAATATTTTTAAACATTAATTTCAAAAATACTGTATGTCTTTACAAATACAAATCTACAGTTTTGCAATGCATTTACAAATATACAGTTGCAAAAAAAAGTAGGTGAACCCCTTGGTATTACGTGGAGTTTTGCATGAATTGGGCATAAAATGTGCTCTGAACGTTATCTAAGTCACAACAATTGATGAACACAGTCTGCTGAACATAATACTACACAAACATTAGATGTTGCCATGGTTTAATTGCACATAACAACTGTACGTTAAATGACTTTTTTATATGTAAAAAAAATCTAAAGTATATATTTAAAAAATATATATTTTTAAAAATATTTTTCATAGATTTTGTAATAAAAATGCATTTCAACATGCTATATATATATATATATATATTGAATATGGCCACAATTGTAGCACTTCAAATATATGTCAATATATTTGGGAAGAATATTTTTAAAATATATTTCAAATATATTTTTCTTCCATATGGGAATGGCCAAGTAAGTGTCACTTATTTGACTGTTTAGCTTATGCAGTATATAGGTTTCTTTTAGTGGAAACAGAATAATAAACTGCTTGGATATTGAACAGAAAGCACATAAAATGTAATCGTATAATGAACATACACATCTGTGTGCAGATATTGTTTAACAGTTTCTGTTGTCCCCATATAAACTGGACAGCTGGTCAGCAATGAGCATCTGGATCATGCCTGTATGGGCATATAGCCAAACCTTAGACTGATGAGGCTACCCATAATGTTGGCTTCCAGTAATGTGTTCACATATACGTGCAAAGGAGATTATCTAAATAAAGTCAATGTGTAAAAATGCTTAAAAAAACTTTGATTTGAATGTATAATTATATTATTGGCTGATAGCAGCCATATTTGCTGACTGCATACACCGTGCATACTACATACATACTCTGCAGTTTGCACCATGGTTGTTCTCAATCTCTGTTAAACACAGAAGTACAAGTGAGAATAAAAAACACAGAACTCCCTTTAGTTGTTAATCTAATGTTTCTCTGCCTAATATAATAAGAATAATATGAAAGAGTTATCATCTCGTAACATGACACAAGCAATTATACTGTAATAATACCTCTACACTATACTTTTTCTTTACTACAATGCTGGTCATACACTATGTCTTGTTCTTAGCCTCTTATTCATACATGGGCTAATACTGTATGTGTGAATCTGGCCGGGTATGAATTAATTACAGATTACTTTTTATAAATTGCTCAACCAGCCTGATAGACAAAGTGCATAATATATTATAAAAACATTGAACTTTTTAATTGAGATCTAATTACTATTAGAACCCCCTGAAATCCAAATAGCTCGACATGCAACAAGACAAGATCCTTTACAAAATTTATAGTTGAGTACAGTATATGTCCACAGTATGTTTCTAATAAGTGGCTTATGGTACCTTAGAATAGCTCAGCAGGTCTCCTCACCTTTGTATCATACACAAAGGGCTGAATGAAAGTTTAAGCCTTGAAATATAAACTAGTGCATGACCTACTCTTTAGGTAGCAATGACTTTCTAAATGTCTTTCTTGGTCCAGCTATTATTATTACCTGCAACATAAAGTGCCTGTGGTCTGCATCCGTCAAACTGAGATCTTTTTGGGCAAGATGAGCTCTAAAACGATTGAGAAACTCATTCTGGCGATTTATATCTGTTGATAATATTAAGGAGCCCAGTTGCTGCTCAATATCCTGCCTGAAATAAGAACATCAAATAGTTAGAGAAGCTCTGCAAAATACTGTGGTTTTTTCCTTGTTCATCAACAGATTCCATCATCGCTCTTTTGTTTTTTTGAAAAATGAAAAAAGTAGCTTTTTGTCATCTGAAACAAAGGGGTTTATTTACTAAAGCTAGAAAGTGCAAAATCTGGCTCACTTCTGCATAGAAACCAATCAGCTTTTAATCTCAGCTTGTTCAAATAAGCTTTGGCAATACAACCTGGAAGCTGATTGGTTTCTATACAGAAGTGAGCCTGATTTTGCACTCTTCAGCTTTAGTAAATAAACCCCAAAACCTTTTCCAGGAGAATTATGAGGGCTGTCATCACTAAACTCCTGCTAAAGGCACTAGTTGCATGGCTATTATGATGATCCTATGGTTTCAATACTTTGCCTAAAATATTTTCTGACCTGACCTGGATCCAGAACCAGGAATGCCAGAGGAAAAGAACAGAAGTCCTAATCTACTAACTTCTTCCACATTGTCAAAGTAAAGTATAAGGGTCAGCATGACAGCCAGGTAACTAGCAGTTCATAATTCAGCAATGGCAACCTCTGGAAAGGTTTCCTTTAACAATTTCTACAGAACAATTACATTAACAGTCTATAAAAAGATTCCTTTTGATGCAGTGGCGTCCCTAGGGGGGTGCGGGCTACACCGGGTGACACCATCACAGGGGGTGCAGAAGCAGAATGCCAGCAGAGCTTCTGGGCTCTGTGAAGGTCTTGGCCAGTAATTGGGGTGATCCCGGGTTCCCGGCATAGTGACAGCTGCCCCCGGTGTAGGGGTAAAATCAGTTAACCCCATATAGGTTCAACCTACACGGGGTTAACTGATCTTGCAAGCCATAGTGATCTGTGGGATCAGCTTCAGCGGTTTGCAGCCTGTAAGGGGTTAACTGTGGCAGCTCTGAGCTAAAGTTGGAGATCGGCTTCTTCGGCCTGAAACCGGCACATGCGCAGTTGCTTCAGGGGATACATATCTTCACGGGATACTCATTTTACCGGCACCGCTCCTTCCTCTCTGGAGGGGTGACACCACGTGTTACCGCACCGGGTGACACCAACCCTAGGGACGCCTCTGTTTTGATGCTATGTAGACCCATATACTTCCATCCTAAGGTCTGTTAACTACTATTTTCAATGAGGATAGGTAATAGCAATAGTGCCTATCCCACACTTTGGAAAACACTGAGTTAGAGCATCTGTGATGTGTCCAAGAACAGGAATATATGAATAATCAGTATAGATTTTGTCCCCACAGTTCAAAAATGACAATGGGTTTCTCTGTGAGAACATTTTACAATTCATTGCATTGAGCTGCATACCTCATATCAGAAACAGAGCTCAACTAGCACTACAGATAGATGCCTAGTATACCTTTTGTGGAGAAAGAAGGTAATGCTTGAACATTTGCAGGGAACATTCAAAGATGAAATATATGGGATAAAGAGTTGAGAATTTCCACACAATAATTCATTTGAAATTTCAATTTACTTTGAATATTAACTCATATGCAGATGAAAGAAGTAAACAGGAATTCACTTTTCATGTGATTGGATAACTAAAGTGAATGTTCACAAAAACTCAGTGAAAACCTATGTGTCATACTGACTGCCCTTCTTTTCCCTAAATATCAACACAGATATATAAATGTAATGTAATGGACTGAAGCTACATATAATGACTAGAAGGCAATGTCATTATGGTGTTATACATTTTAATGGATATAATTCTGGAAAATATTCTTGCCTATAAAATTGTTGTGGCCAAGTATATATATGGGAAAAAATATATTGTATGCTTTGTATTAGCAAATTCTTTGAAGACACCCATATAATACAGATGACAGATTACAGAAGTCCAGGGCTTTTTTTTGTCGGAACTTGGCGGAACTCCATTCTGCCACCTCCAGTGCTGGCCCCTTATATAGCCGCTTCCTGGACACACAGCAACAATCAAATCTCTGTGCTCAGACCTGAGCTCTTGCAGCGCACTTAAAGGGCAATAGTCTCCTCTACTCCTAATACCCTGGAACTAATACCCAGGCTGGTTAAAGGGGGCAGATCTGCTGTCAGGATGTAAACCAATCAGGCAGTAGAGGCATGTCAGGCACAAGATTCAGAGGTGCTTCTGTAATGTCTGGTTGGAGTTTCTGTCCGGGGTAGCAGGTGGCGCTCTCTCATTTGGCCTCTGCGGTTATGGTGGATGTTGGTACGGCATCAAGCGGTGGTCCGGAGGTTTCTGCAGAGGGGGGTGAGGTCAGAGGCACAGATATATACATGTCATCTACCTGGAGGGGCACGATGAGGGTTAGTGTGACAGTTACCCTGGCTGATCTTCTCTTATGGGAGGGGACTTCATAAAGGTCTGTCTCCAGTTGTTGTGTCCAATGATAAACAATACAGAGATCCCCATATAACGTCCCAGCTGTCAGGATTGCAGTAGACTTTCCCCTCTTCTGTGATGTTATAGGTATATTCGTTAACAGGTGTGTGCAGAGTCCAGGCTGTGCAAACATTCACACGCACTCAGGGTGTGCAGATCCTTGTAGTGTCAGGTGGAGTTGATGATGCTACCCTCTATATTTTACCATGAGGCCCCCGTCAGATCTGTGCTGTGCATTACTGTACCTTACTTCACTTTAATGTGGGTTGCCTTAAAGGCATATGTGGGTGCAAAGGGTGTGCTGGGCATGCTCTAATCACCCTGTGCTCAGCACGCAGAGTGGGCGCTGGAACTCCGTCAGTGTTTCTGTACCCTGCATGCAAAGGAGTGATGTAGCACCCAACATGCAGAGTGGCAGTGGGTGACAGACCAGTGGAGTGGTGAAATTGATGGTGAGTGGTGCAGTGGGGTCGTGGTTGAGTTCCTGCACTTCTCTGAGAAAAAAAGTCCCGCAGAGGTCATTCTTTACCATGCATGCATGAGCTGACTTTTCAATTCTAACACACAATAAAATAGGTGCTCTGAAGTAACACACTACTTACGTAATTTCCTTTGACAGATGTGCTAATAACCTTGATTCTCTTAGCATACCAACAGTGGACCTCCAGTGGTGGTTCTCTAAAACAGATGTGTTCTGAAGAAGGAAACCAAGAGATTCAATTTACAATGAGAGCAACAGACTAAGCCAACACCATTCTAAACCAACTTTAAAGTACAGGGTGTCCCAAAAGTCTCCATACATAGGCAAAAATTAACCGACTCATATTATATTTTATATTATGTATAGATTTTTAATGTTTTTTTTATATATAAATATTTTGTAAAACGTTGTAATTAAGATTGTAAGCTCCAAGGAGCAGGGTCCTCCTAACCCTCTTGTTGTGAACTGTACTGTTGCTGTATTGTCTCCCGTTATATTGTAAAGCAAACTGTTGGCACTATATAAATCCTGTATAATAATAATAATAATAATTCATATTTTGTAAATAAAGCTACATTTAACTACAATTTACAATTTTCCCTATGTATGGTGCCTTTTGGACACCCTTTACAGCTTTAACTTTGTAAAACCTCATCGTGCCAAATACTTGTTGACCTGTCTATGTGCTTGCATCCTTGTACAATGCATTTCTGTACTAGCTGTGAAATAATCAGCCCAACCCACTTGTGGCATCACCGATAGGGAAAAAAAAGTGTAACAATATGCCTTTTTTCACGCTGGAAGAAACTGTTATTCTACAATGGACACAATAAATCCATGTTAAAAGCCACTAAACATAAAGGGGTTGATTTACTAAAGGTAAATATACTGTGCACTGCAAGTGCAGTTGGTTTATATCCAAGGAGAAGCTCTGAAATGGGGCAAAGCTCTGCTGATTTCTTTCATCCAATCATGTGCAAGCAAAAATGTTTTTTATTTTCCTTGCATGTTCCCCTCAGATCTAGAGCAGTGTTTGTCAACCTTTTTTCAGTCAAGGCACCCTTTAAAATGATGGACAGTCCCGAGGCACCCTTTAAAATTATGGACAGTCTTGAGGCACCCCATTTTAAAATGTGAAAAACAATTCTAATAGTTATATATAACTCAGCAACATCCACACATGTAGAATACCCAACATCAGAGGTGATTTATTCTTCCAATGCAAATACACTTTTGCACACTGGTACTGACTAGTATTCCATTGTTTCTCTTCTCCATCAGTTTTTCTCCATCACTGAGCTAATGAGACCCAAACACTGATGAAGAGGGGCAGGGGAGGATCAAACTAGGATGCTGTGCAGGCAACTGACATCCTCCTTATCAGCTGATGATGTCATTGGTTGTCAGGAAGCCAGCGGCCAGATACACGGGTGTCAAACTGGCGGCCCTCCAGCTGCTGCCAAACTACAAGTCCCATGAGGCACTGCAAGATTGACAGTTACAAGCATGACTTCCAAAGGCAGAGGCATGATGGGACTTGTAGTTTTGCAACAGCTGGAGGGCTGCCAGTTTGACACCCCTGGGCTAGAAGGTCCTAAAGGTGCACAATAAAAACCTGTGACTTAGTGTAACTAAAAGGCAGGCTTGTTCCACTTTGTATACAAGTTTTGGGCAATTTTTAGAAATTTTGCTAAGGCACCCCTGAGGAACCCTCAAGGCACCCCATGGTGCCTGGGCACCCTGGAAGAGAAAGGATGATTTAGAGCAAATGTACTTTCAGTACACGTCCAAGCGCACTTGGAGTGCACAGCCTATTTACCTTTAGTAAATCAACACCCAAATGTTAGGTACCTTCTAAAATCACCTATAAATTACCTTTGCAAATAGCTACTGAATGCAAATATTAGAACTAATAATATGAAGGTTTTTTTATTGTGTGTGTGTGTGTGTGTGTAGGGGGGGGGGGTGTTATTGAAAACCAAACTGTGAGCGGCCATTCTCAGCTCTTCTAGAAGCTGGACTTAAAGCGTATTTAAACAAAAGACAAAAATATTTATTTTAGCCCTCCTTAGCAGTCCTTAGATGTTGGTGGTTGCATTCCTTTTCTTTCACTTCCTGTCCCTTCCTGTCTACACTCACTTATGTGTGATCTCTCTATGTCTATCTTGGTCACACTGGGGTTTATTTTCTAACGCTGGAGAGTGCAAAATCTGGCTCACTTCTGTATAGAAACCAACCATCCTCTAACCTCAGCTTGTTCAGTCAAGCTTTGCGAATAAAACCTGGAAGCTGATTAGTTTCAATGCAGAAGTGAGCCTGATTTTGCACTCTCCAGCTTTAGTAAATAAACCCCACTGTCTTTTTAGCTCACGGGCAGTGAAAAGGACAATGCAATTCTGGCATGATCAACAGGTATGTTAAAAATCTTCTTGTTCATGAAAAGAAAACTAATGCAGCCACCACATCTAAGGACTGGTAAGCTGCAATATATTACATTTTTGTTTTTAGGTTTACATATGCAGTATTTTAATATAAATCTGTATCGAGAGCAATCTAAGGGCTTCTGTTGCTGAAATTCCTCTGAAAATTCTAGTAATATGGCTTAAGGCTCCATTCACACTAGTGGTTTTTTTTAAGCTAAAAAAAGATGGAAAAAAATGCTGGTAATCCTGTTCTTTAGTAGCATTTTAGTAGCATTTAGAAGAGTTTAGGAGCGTTAGTGTTTTATTAGCGTTTTTACAGTACATGTAGAAAAAAGCTGTTAGGAGCATTTTAGTAGCGTTTTTTTCCACTGGAAAAGCTCTTCAAAAAACGTAACAAAATTTTTTTTTTCCTGCTTCTAGATACTGAAGCTCAAAAAACACTAATAGCCTAAAGTAGTGTGCGTGAACACATACTGTAGAGGTTTATTTATTTATTTCAGGTACTTATATAGCGCCGTCAATTTACACAGCACTTTACACATATATTGTACATTCACATCAGTCCCTAACCCTCAAGGGGTATACAATCTAAGGTCACTAACTTACATTCATACATACACATACTAGAGCCATTTTAGACAGGATCCAATTAACCTACCAGCGTGTCTTTGGATTGTGGGAGGAAACCCACGCAGGCACAGGGAGAACATGCAAACTCCAGGCAGGTGGTGCCATGGTTGGGATTTGAACCAATGATCCTAGTGCTGCCACGTGGAAGTGCTACCCTTTTAGCCACTGTGTCGCCCCTTACTAAAGATAAATAGACTGTGCACTTTGCAAAGTGCAGTTGCTCCAGTGCTTAGTAAATGAGCAGAAGCTCTGCTGACTTCCATCATCCAATCATGTGCAAGCAAAAATGCTGTTTTTGTTTATTTTCCTTGCACATGATTGGGTATTCTTTGCAAAGAGGAGCTTTACCTCATTTACTAAGTTCTGGAGCCACTGCACTTGCAGAGTGCACAGTCTGTTTGCCTTTAGTAAATCAACTCAATAGGATAGCACTATTTAGCTTCTAGGTGCAGAAAAAAAATGTTAATAACATCTTCTAGGAGCTTAAAAAAACACTAGTGTGCATGAAGCCTTAATACATTTTTGGGTCTATGTATAAAAAGTTTGTTGAATGAATATGAGAATATGATACACATCCACTCCACTCCAAAGAAACTTCTGTATTCTGTGTTATATAACTAGCTTGTATGTCTATAAGCACCATCTAGTGGGCATAATGCAGTATTTGTTTTAAAATACCTCAGTCAGGAAAAATATGGCCTTTAAATGATGCCTACAGTCATATGAGATAGTTATATAGCATGGAATGCAGCAAGTTTGCTGAGTGGATGTGTGTCACATTCATTTAGTGAACTTTTTATACGTAGATCCCTCCGAGTCACTGACCCACAACAAGAATGCAAATCAGCAGTCAGAAAAAAAGTTTAAAAAGTCAGACTGCGATTTCTAAAGACTAGTTCATGGTCAGTGATTCAAAATTCTGGAAAGAGGGGTCAGCATGACAAGCCAGACAGCTTTTTAATTCAAACCCAGTTTTCCTTAAAGTAAGGCAAACTTTTTTGTATTTAGTTCTGGATACAGTGGAGAGGGGTTACAACTCCTGTTCTGTTTACCATTATCATTGAAAGTGAAAGTAAAAGTAAAAGAAAATCCCACAGAGGGGAAATCTTAAAATGGGGACACTAGTTCTGGAGACCTGGAAGTCCCCAAGGGATTGCCCTAATTTGCAGGGATTTTCTCTCACTTCCTGCTTTGGCTATGGGACAGGAAGTGAAGGGAAGTCTTCCTAATAGAACACGGATGGCAAGAAAAAAAAAACTGACAGGGGCTATAACCCTCCCTTATTCTATCCAAAATGTAAAAAAATGTTTTGCCTACAGTTCTATTTTAAATATGACAGGCTATCTCTATGTATTGGAACATATACTAGCAATTGCCCCTATTGACAGCTCAAGAACATCAGCAAAAGTAAATGGCCATTGTGTGCGCAAGCCCCCAAGAGTCAGAACAGCTGAGACGCTGACACATCTCTTCTCTATTCCACAGTGACATTACACAATGTAGTGGCTGCTACTGATTAGGGAGAGCATGTTTTCCACAATTCCTGCCCCCCCCTCTCCCTGCAGCCAAAGTCCTAGTCAGTATCCATTGTGTAAAACAAAAATTAAAGGCGGTAAAAAGTAAAGGATTACAATAGAGATGGCATTATCTGAAACAAACATTAGTCAAGCCGAATTACTTGGCATTTTCTAAATGGCTACATTATAAACTTCAGCATAACACAGGATGAAAAAATCAACCTAGCGGTAGAAATGTAGGAAAAAAGTGGCAGATTATGGTTATGAATTACTTCTTGAGTGCATAAATTGGTTTCTCTCACCTGGTACAGACTGGCAAGATGATGTTTTGTTTTTATCAAAAATTGCTGATTTACTCCTGGATGGTCCACATCATGTGCTGCTGCTGCTAGCAGACCAAGCATTATATCCAGAGGAGTGAGATAGCTGGCAAGCTGTGAGAAGCAAGCAGATCTTTATTTTTCTATACAGAGCAGAGAAAAAGAAATCTATATACGTTTCAATCAATAGAACAGGTAATAGACTGTAGCTAAAACCAATATTTTTTTTGCTTTGGATGGCAAGTGGAAGGTTTAGATTCTCGTCAAAATTTGTATCATTTCTGTTTTGTCCCTACTAAGTAGATTCTTCCTCTTTATTTGTCCTGATGGCCATTTTCAGAGAGACAGTGATAGAAAATCCAAAAATGTACAGTTGTCACCAGAACAGGAGGTGAGGGAAAATCTTCCAATGGAGTCTCTTGTTACAGTAAAAACAATTTAAGAGGCGATTTCACTTGGATACTTTGCACTTTGGACATTTTTCTCCCATATCCGGATGTGTCTCCAGGGAGGGAAGGGAGAACTCCCCAATGGCACCCAAATACCAAAAAAAACCAAAAGAGACAGGGGCTCCAACCATGGATATTGCTAGTACTCAGCACCTGAGGCACATGCCCCCTTCTCCTTCTGGGTGACCCTTATCCTGACACTAAAAACACCATTCACTGCAGCAGCTTGCATGTGTCTGACAGTAATACAGAGCCAAGGAAGGTTTGCTAGGACCTTCCTTGGCTCTGATGTGTCACCTGAGACAAGCCAAGGGGGAGCCTGGAAGGAGTCCCATCAATGATTGCACTGAATCTGAGGTCTTTTACTTTTATGGAGGGAAAGGGGGGATTTGTGCTGGGGACTATTAGGCATAGGAAGATATATTTGTACTAGAGGTGAGATTCATGCTGGGGGCACAAAAAAGATTTGTGCTGGGATGAGGGATTTGGTCTTAAGGGTGGGGCATACATTTGTCTTTGGAGGCTTTGGGGGGCTTAGAAGTCCACAGATTTGTGTTAGAAGGGAGAGTTTAGACATGATGTCTGAACTCTGTGCTTTATAAATTTATGACCCCTTGCATACTGTGCATTAAACACTTCTGAGCCCTATGCAGGCTTTGTGTTATGTGTCCTTGACCCCAGAACTATGTGCGTTACACACCCCTGACCCCTGACATCTGTGCATTATGGACTCCTATGCTATATACAATATGTTGTACATTACATACTCCTGACCAATGCAATCATTATGCTATATTGTACATTACATACTCCTGACCAGTGTTCACTGTCTCAACAGTTGCTAGTCACCAAACAGTCCATGACTACTTTATTGAAGTTCTTCTTTAAGACAGGCTCAGTTCTCTGTCTATTTTCAGTGTGCAACAAATATGTAGTGGAAGAGGCTAATTTTTTAAAAATGATTGTGCTCAGGATTTTACATACCTTTTGGGTACAGGGACTGTGGTATATGTGTGCTCTCTATTTAAGCATGCCCCTTTAAGCTCGTCACACTCTTAGTGAAATTTGGCCACACACAGTGATTGCAGCAGCGCCAATAATTTGCATAAGGTGCCCCAGGCCTTTTACAATCCAAGTAGCAACCCTGTTTCTAACCATCCCAAACAAAAAAAGTTTCACATACTAAAAGAGACAAGGTTTTCTTAATTGTAAGCTAGGTAGTTTTCCCATTACTTCATTCTAAAGAAGCAGCTGATGCCCCTGATACAAGTAAGGCAGGCCATATATTATGCGATTTTCTTGCACCTGTGGTTGCAGGAAAGAAAATTGCTTGATTCCCCCATGAAAACAGTTCTCCCTTGCGCGGAGAGGAGGTGCCGTCCCTGCCAGGAGAATGCAATTATTATTGCTAGCGGCTATATCCACTGACAATAAACGCAAGCTAAAAATCCAACATGCTGGTTGTACCCATATCGATCGATGGATTGACTTTGGTACAATAAGCTGCCCATAGATAGATCGAATCTCGGCCAGTCTCTGCTGAACCGGCTGAGATTCTATCCATCTATGGCCAGCTTAAGAGTTTTCTAAGACCCTTTAGCCTGCTATATTTGCGGTGACTCCCAGTGTCCCCTACCAAAAAAACAAAGGTCACTGGAAGCCTCGAAATGCACTTAACAATTAGACTCTTAATGCACATGATACAGCTACTGCCATTATCATGACATAGACTACAAAGTTTTGCCTGGGACATTTTGATTTTATCTGTGTTGTAAAAAATAAAAATTATGTTTAATGTAATACAGTTTCTATTTAATTAGCTTTTTTGTTGTAAGAGTTTAATAATGAACAGCCCACTCATAAGCATAGCTTGCTGGATACCATGAGATCTCTCAGTGCAAATGTTTCTCTTTTTGTGCTCTTCCTGGGAAAGAATGTCCTATTCACAATGACCTATTCACAGTATGGTGCATTAAAACTGCAGGTAAATCCAACAAATGGTTTTGAAGCAGTTCCCAGCATGGTGAAAGGCACAATTCAGAGGCAACTTTTCACTGTACTGAATAGAAACTGCATGCAAACTTCAGCATGATGATTTTTTTCTTCAACACGGTGCTGCTCCATTGTTAGCAAGCTGGATTTCTCGCAATCTATTTTAAATGAAAAATGGCTTGCATGCATTCATGAGTTGGAAACCACACTAACAGGCTAAAGAAAACTGTAAACAGGAAAAACAAAAGATCTGAAGTGTCCTAGGAATGAAGGAAAAATATCCAATTAAATACTTATAGTAGGTTAAATAATTTATAAAATAAACAGTTATGCAGTGGCCATACCTTTGGCTCTTTCAAATAGCAGTGCATAGCTTGTGTGACATCTGCAGCATGGACAGCGTTGTGATATGGATTTTGACTGTGGTAGTCTTCTTGAACCATGACTAAAAATGATAACAGTTACAACTTGGTGAACTACTATAAGTATACAAATTATTGAATTACAATAATGTAAAGAAATGGAAACACTTTAAACAAGAAATGCTTTCTCTCACTATGTACCATCTGTGGTTTATAGTAAAACTGCTGGGCCTCAATTCTAAGAACCATCTTTGATTGGAAACATAGGGTTTTTGTACTCAGCATGAAATCCTTTTCTTGGAGTCTACTGAGGGACACGGGAATTTTTAGAATACTTAGACTATTGAGTTATACAGCCATATACAGAAGATAAGGGCACTGGAAACTAAAAAAAATATGGCCTGCACAGGAATACCCACTCACAATCGTAATGCCTCAGTTTTGTTGCAAACTAGTAAATAAAACTTGACAATACATAGGGAAGAACCTGTGTCTCTGAATGGACTCCAAAAAAAGAAATTAAGATGAGAAAAAAAATATTTCTTGTCCATTGAGGGAAACAGGAATGATTAGACTTTCAAGAAATCAAAAAGCAGTCCAATAGAAGGATGGGAAACGCAGCAACAAAGGATAACAGAACCAAGAAAAGAAACAACAGAAAACTAGGGTCTGCCTGCTGCTCAAAGAGCCACCTGAATGACCTAAAGCCTGAACCTAACATCAGATGAGGCCTTAATATATGCCTGATAGAACCTACAAAACAGAAGACCAGGTGGTGCCCCTACAGACTAGGGAAGGTTGCAGATCTAGCAGAGTGTGACATAACATTGGGTGACACCCAATCCTTAGGACTATAAGTTTCGATGATGGTCAGCCAAAGTCACCTAAAGATGGTGGAACAAGAAACTGGTGCACCCTTACAGGGACCATCCATGATGCCAAAAAGGGAATCAGTCTTTCTGGAAAAAGCAGTACCTGAAAGAAAAATTCTTACAGCCCAAACTACATCCAAACAATGGAGAGAAATTTCTTTTTGGTGAACTGGATGGAGAGACAGAAGAACTCAATGTGGCATGGATCCTTTGCTCTCTAAACCTGAAAAAGCTGTATTGTAATATGTGGTGGTTGTTCAAAAATATTGTGTCTGACAAACACAAGCTACAATAGAATCAAAGCATTTGTAAGTTGGGTTTGAATTAAGACCGATGAAAAAAAGTAATGGGAGTCTATTAGCCAAGCCACAGACGCCATCCTAAACTTCCTTTATAGCAGGATTAGATTCACTAACAGTCAAAAAGTAGAGCAATGTTAATCTCAAAGCACCCTCAGCAGCTTGGATACCATTGGTAGAGACTCTGGCCTTGTACTAGAGCTGTAAAAAGCAACTCAGTGGTTAGCACCATTTGATGGTGGCTATTCAGCTACAATTGTTTCTGTGGAATATATCCAAACAGAGGAAACCATGACCCAGCATGAGCCTACTAGGTACTTGCAATTGTCAGTTGCAGAGATGGGGACAGGAAATTTGATTCAACTCTGGGCCAATAGCTCCAGAAAGAATACCTAGACATACTAGCTTGACCTAAATAGCAGAATCCTGTGTGAACCGGAACACAGACTGGTAGTCGCTGCCAACCTCAAGACTGTCACACAGAGAAAACCAGTATGAATAATGAACTGGGAACCTGCTCTTCTTGGCTAACTGCAGAGCTGCTCGAGATCTTCATTTTAGATAGTAAGCTCTAACAACCCTCTGGATCCTCTTGTGTGCTGAATTGTATTGTAACTGTACTGTCTGACCTCATGTTGCAAAGTGCTGTGCAAACTGTTGGTGCTATATAAATCCTGTATTATTATAATAATAATAATAATAATAATTTCTGACCTATATTTACCAATAGCTGTAGAAGATTGGAAGAACTTCATGAAATTCAGGGCAAGAGAAAGAACCAGTATATACAACTGGGAAAACCTGTGCTTGTTGGCAGACTGCAGAGACTTTCAGGATTTAACTTATCCAGCATTAATCTACCACCAGCTGCTATAGTAGAAAAATATTCCATATGAAGAGAGAACAGCAGTGCTGGAAAAAACAGGTCCACTCTCCTAACACCAGCAAAAACTGGGGCATGTTGGTTGGAGGTGTGATTTTCCGCTTGCCAACATTTTTTTGTTGTCAGTGTCCATTTCTCCTGTAGGCAGCAATATAACCCAATAGTCTAATACTTTGTTAAATTCCTTTTTTAAATTCCGGTGTCCCTCAATGGTAGTGAGTGAAATTGTGATTCTCTACAACCTTGGCCTGCCTGATTCACATGTAATTTCACATCAAAGGCTTAGTTGACGCTGTCACATAGAAGCAATAGTTCTGGCTAGAACTATTTTGTGCTGACTCAGGGCATAAGTGCAATAAGCAGAATAGACAGAGTGGGTTTCAATTTGCTAAATTCTGCATTTCTACTAAATTTGATTGTAGACAGTTTTAAAGTGTTTCTAAACCTAAAACCAAAAATGAAAGCTACTGCAGTTTACTAGCCCTTAGATGTGGTGGCTGTGTACCTACTAATCCTGCAACCAACACACTCCCTGTCCTAGGGTGGTTATGCTCACTCACTCCATTGTGACTATAGAAGATGTCATTGTTGTCACTTGGCTGGACTTCATCCATATCTTCCACTCTCATCTTCATTACATGGAGGGTGAGGAGATTGGTAGTTTACAAAAGGAAGATAACATTGTGTGTGCTTTTAGTTCAGACTACAGGATGTGAAAAGGCCACTGTATTTCTGGCAAGATCAACAGGTTCTAAGCACGTGAAATAAAAATCAATGCAGCCACCACTTCCAAGGTTGGTAAGCTGTAACACATTACATTTTTTTTTGTTTTGGATATCCTTTGAGTTAACTTGTCTAACCAAAAAGAGATCACATCTCTAGCTGGACCCACATAAAAGAGGAAACAATGTGCTGCCTGTAATATCTTTCAATTTAATGGCTTCATTTTTTAATATGACAACTGGAACCTACTGGGAATATCACATTGTTATATAGAAAAACTAGTAGATATGGACAATATGTTTTTTCGGTCCTCTCAAAAAATATCCATATCTGTTATCCCAAAAATGCTTGTGTAACTACTAATTAAAGAGTATGAAAAGTCAAAAATTTTTTTTTTTGAAGTGGGGATGTGCAAGGAAAATAAAATATATGCATTTATGCATGTACATGATTGGATGATGCATATCAGCAGATCTTCACTATTTTCACTATTTACTAAGCTTTGGAGAAAATTCCCTTTCAAAGTGCAACTTCAAAGTGAACAGTCTATTTGCCTGTAGTAAGAGCTTTCTCAATGCAAGATTGGGGAACTACTGTGCAGAGTGGCAGCTGTGCTGGAATGCAAAGCTTTACAGGAGCTGGAATCTTTACGGGTATTATCAGTCCAATGGTACCAGTATATCCTGTCCAATGGTATCTGTATATTGCCAGATGTGAGATCAATTTGAGTGGCAAGGCATACGTTGGTAAGTTACCAGTGTGGGTCAAGGGGGTTCTGTCTTTGTCCCAATGACACCAGAGGCATGGAGGGGAAGGTGGGGAGGTGGTCTGTTAATACTGAAACCAGTGCCTGGGGGAAAGGGGGCATGGCAGGGGAATAGCCTTTAATTACTGAAACCAGTGATGGATTGGGCTATAGGAAAGGGAGGTCTTTTATTACTGACACCAGTGCACAGGAGGGGAGGAGGTCTTTTATTACTTCCAATGACCACTGAAGCAGGGGTAATTCAGATGCTACTGACCACTGACGCAAGGGCATTTTTTAACTTCAACTGACTACTGACATTTTTTAATACTGCTGACCACCAATGCAAAGACATGATTTACTCCCACTGACATCTTCTTACTCCAATGCTTGACAGTCCTAATAGAAAGTACATACACAACTGAGGTTTTGTCACAAATGTTTGGACTAAGTATTCAAGCGCCTTTTTCAAATCTTGCTTTCTTAAACAGCTCATATTTTTATTGTAAATAATAAAACTCTTTGAGATACTCAATCAACTGGTGTCTGAAAGAAATAAAGCACTATGGATCATAATGGTGGTACTTGGGCTCTGTTCAGTGTAGTCATTGTTAATTCAAAGTAGATATCCTCTCAAAATCCAGCCTTTGGTAACCTGTAATGAGGTTTACAAACTTGGAAAATGTAGCCAGGGATTCTTGAAACTAAAAATTTCTAAAGGATAAATCCAGAAAAATATTTTCTCAGTTTTAGGTAGACATTAAGAGGTTCCATCACTCAATTAATCTTCATAATTCACATAAGGAGTATAGCTCAGGTTTTGAAATTCCATGTGTGTATTGCTTAAATACAACAAGACACTGGCTCCTTTTTTCCACAATCTGGTAATCTGAGAACTCCCTTTTGCCTGCCTTTTTTGTAATGTAGGAGAAGTATTTCCCAAGACATCCCACTGTAGAATCCTTTTCTATCACAGAGAAAGCCTAATATGTCAAAGTGTCAGTATGTTTCTGGGTGTCACCAAACAGATTAAAGCTCTCTTTGGATGCTTGCATATGATTAATGATGTGGCAAACAGAGGGGGAGGAAGCTACATAGCACAGACTTTTGGAAGCAGACCGATTTATGATACACTATGTTAGACCTGGATGTGCTGGATTATAAAGAACTCAGATCCAGGTAAAGTAAAGAAGATTTCTGACTTTAGTTGCAGTGTTCGTTAGATATCACTGTCAGTCCCTCTATTGGTCATTTATTTGTTCTAAATATTGCTGTTATTATTTGGCAGTGTCCTGTCCTTGGCCATAGAGGACATGATGAGACTGTGTGCAGAACAAAATGGTCACCACAAATGATGCTACCAAATATATTTACACTTATAGAAAATCAAGTGGTGGATGACCACTTTTTGCAACATAACGGAAGTTTAGGATATGTGTCCATCATGGTGGTGGGGGTGCCAGCAAGTGTTTTAAGTTGGTAGTTGGTTGAATCAATCAGCATCCCTCAAAGCTAATTTGAATATATTCTTTACAGTTGAACACCCCCCCCCCCGCTCAGTTAGCAGACTGGATATTGATCACTTCTTTATATTAGTGGAATTCAATTCAACTGACATAGTAAGAGTAGAAAACAATAGTAGAGAGAAACATGTGGCTGTATCATCAGTATACCTTACAAATTGTGCATGCTGCATAAATAGGGATTTTTATATCTTGCTAGTTTCACATGCCTCCCTTTAGGAAGTGTTCTTTTATAATACCCACTTCAAAACCCAGCTCGACTAATAAGAAGGATATACTTTTTATGCAGATGCCTAGTAAACAGTATTTAAATAATTAAATGTAGGCTTACCAAGAAATCTGTGCAACTTCACCATGTCAAGCTGGAAATGATGGATAAGTCCGTGAACGTTAAATAAATGACACAGCAATGTAACTAAGCTGTTACCTGAAGAACAAGAAAAACCCAGATGTTGTCACTCAAGGGAAGCAAAGTAATTCAATACAAACAAAAGCAGTTTTGCATTACACAGATATGATAAATATATACTCTGATCAACCATAACTTTATGACCACCAACCTAATATTAGGTAGGTCCCCCTTTTGACACCACAACAGCCATTTCCCCTTCAGGCACCACTAGACCTCTGAAGGTATACAGTAGTATCTGGCACCAAGCTGTCAGTAGTAGATCCTTTAAAGTGTTATTACACCCACAACAGTAAAATCAGTCTGTAGATGCAGTAAAGTATGTTTTTTATACACACTGTGGAACCTAAGGGGTTAATCCTTCGCATTGTATAAAAAGGCTATTTGATCCTATCTTCTCTGATCCTCCCCTTCTTCTACTGTTCCCAATCCATTTGCTGATAGAGCAGAGCCTTGGAGGAAAACTGAACATGCTCAGTTTGTTGTGTATGGCTACAGAGTTTTTTCTTTTTCTTGGGAGAGTGAATGTGATCAGCACAGCGCCAATCAGCACAGATTGTCATGGGTCATGTAGCCTCAATGGACAATCAGGGGAGAATGAAAACTCCTCTTGCTGGACACTGATAGTAGCAAAAAGACTGCTCACACTGCTGATGAGAAAAGGTATGTAGTAGTTTATATTTACTAAAATAATTGCATTTCTGTGTACTGTGGGAGATCAGATATAGTGAATGCAGGGTCATGGGTTTAGTAACACTTTAAGTCCTGTAAGTTGTGAGGTGGAGCCTCCATGGATTGGACTTTCCAACAAATTCCACAAATGATTGATGGATTGAGATCTAAAGAATTTGGAGGCCACGTCAACACCTAAAACCTGTTGATGTGTTCCTCAAACCATTTCTGCAGTGTGGCATAGCGCATTATCCTGCTGAAAGAGACCATCGCCGTCAGGGAATACTGTTTTCATGAAAGGGTGTACTTGGTCAGCAACAATGTTTAGGTAGGTGGTATGTGTTGAGTAACATCCACAAAGGCAGGACCCAAGGTTTTTAAGCAGAACATTGATGAAAGCATCACACTGCCTCTGTCGGCTTCCCTTCTTACCATCCTGATACCATCTCTTCCCCAGGTAAGTGATGCACACACAATTGGCAGTCCACATGATGTAAAAGAAAACATGATTCCTCAGACCAGGCCACCTTTTCCTATTGCTCCATGGTCCAATTCTCAAGCTCACATACCCATTGTAGGCACTTGTGGCTGTGGACACTGGTCAGCATGGGCACCCTCACAGGTCTGCGGCTACACAGCCCCATACATAACAAACTGCGATGCCATTTTTTTCTCATTTCAACACATTAAATTCAGGGACGTCATGTCTACTTGCTGCCTAATATATCCCACTGACTTTCAGATGCCATTGAAATGATATATTCAATGTTTTTACTTGACCTGTCAGTAATCATGAAGTTGTGGCTGATCAGTATATATATATATATATATATATATATATATATATATATATATATATATAAAATCCTTCTGTCATACCAAGTTGCGCATGCAGGACAGTGTTTACATCACATCTATTCCTGCACTCGCAACCACCTGCAGCCAAAACATGCTGCTCTTTTGTAGATGTGCGGGACTGCCATTCATTCTTACTGGCACCCACATGCATCTGAAAGTCCAGTGCGTTTTTGGGTGCAGAAAATCGCTTGGTGCAAAAGTACCATGCGACTTCCCTGCCGCTGTATTTTTATAAAGGTGCAGGGACCTTTTACCTTAGTTTCCCGCAGGTACTGCAGCCTATTCAAAGGAATGGGCTGCTATGCCCACACAGACTTAAGCCAAAGCAAACGCATAAGTGTGAACCTGGTATTAAAGATCATTTTGCCCAAATGGGACAGTTCAATTATAAACTCAGTCTACTGCAATAGGGTTACCCTGCCATCATCATGTGAATTCTGGCAGTGAAATCTCTCTGCCATAGCTCCTGCATCTGCCACGACTTGCTTTGGAGTTTCCCATTCACAATGACCTCCAGTTTTATTCTCAATAAAAAAATGAAATTCACTTGTATAGAGGAATAGATATAGGAAGGCAGTAATTGTATGATTAGCTGGAATAGTCCTTTCTCTCTGGTACCCTGACTTGTAGGATTTTTTTACTTATATTTGACATTTTCAGTGCTTTAATGCTTGTTTTCTGTCTCTAGCCAGTGAATAAGGGGAATGTTCTGAATCACAAAAGCTTTTCCTTTCTTCAGTTGCCTGAAAGGTAATAATGTTACCAGTAGTACTTTATGTTCCTTTTAGAGCCGGTATCAGCAAAAATCAATTCTTCTCAAACGCTCTTTTGTGTATAACCATGGTAAGCACAGCTACGTGTGTACTAAATTTCTCTAGTTAATACATTTTCAAGTACAAACTGTATAAGTATATTTACAAAGATTATATATTACATTCTAATTCCAATCTCCTCTGGTGTGTTAGTTTACAGTATTGTGCAAGGTCCCAATAGATTGTATTTCTTCCAGGTTGTCGTATAGTCGTGTGCTTGTATTGCATAAGCAAGCATGTCTATGTCCTGATCAGACACACTGGAGTCAATGTAATATTGGGTAGGGATTGATTATTTACTAAAATAAAAAACCTAAGACAGAATTGCTCCCCAGTAGCCCTCGGTCTTGGTTGGTTGTCAACTTAAGAGCTAAAGTGGGCCTCAAATGACTTCACCAAAGGGCCACAAGAAAAGGGAGATTTATTAAAGCTGGTTCACTCAGAATCTGGTGCACCTGTGCATGGTAGCCAATCAGCTTCTAACCTCAGCTTTTCAATTAAAGTGGTTGTAAAGGCTCAAGGTTTTTTACCTTTATGCATGGAAGTAAAAAACCTTCCTAGTGCAGCAACCCCCCCAATACTCACCTAAACTCCCTCTCAATCCAGCGATGTGCACTGGAGTCTTGGCTATCCTAGGACTCCCTCTCCTCATTGGCTGAGACAGCAGCGGGAGCCATTGGCTCTCACTGCTGTCAATCACAGCCAGTGAGCCAATGAGGAGAGGGGATGGGACTGAGTTGTGGCTCCATGTGTGAATGGACACATGGAGCAGTGGGTGCCCCCATAGCAAGCTGCTTGCTGTGGGGCACCCGACAGGAGGGAGGGCAAGAGAGACTGCAGGGGACCCGAAAAAAGGAGGATCTGGGCTTCTCTGTGCAAAACCACTGCACACAGCAGGTAATTTTTTATAAAGTGACTTCTGTAAAAGGGAGGAATGGGGGCAGCTAGCAGCGGCTGAAGCATTGGGAACATGTTACATGTTCCACCCTAAAAACAGGTGGATCATGTAACATATTCCCAAAGCTGAACTTATCCTTTAAAGTGATATAAAAAGGCATTTTTTTAAAATAACAAATGTGTTAAACTTACCTGCACTGTGCAGTCGTTTTGCACAGAACAGCCTTGTTCCTCCTCTTCTCGGGTCCCCGCCTGCTCTCCTGGCCCCTCCCTCCTGCCGAGTGCCCCCAGAGCAAGCAGCTTGCTATGGGGGCACCCAAGCAGGCTTGCTACCTCACTACAGTCGAATGAGAAGATGTTGCTACTAGCATTATCAGTGCAGATTCACAAGCCTGTAGCAGAGTTGTTAATTGCATCTTTACTGCACCTTTGTTCTATGACTGTGTTTTGAGTGTTATCAGCACGGAATGCAGGACAGTGTTATGGGCTAACACTGCAGTAAACCTGGCAGGCAAAACACCACTCTTATAACACTGCAAGAGCGGAGATTCCCATCTGTGACTGGTTCTCTTAAACATTATCATAATACTTGATGTGACTTCTAAAGGGACACAGGATGAATCTCTAGTCATGTCTTAGTATCATGTAACAATCAACATCTGTTGACAGATCCAAGAAGATTATGTTTTTATGTTATATAATGCTTTATACTGTTAAACCTGGATTAAAGTCATCATTATCAATGCTGTGTGCTCTAATCTCTTTCTGACCACCTAGCTTGATAACATGAGTTTTTGGTATGTTTAGTCATGTGTAAAGTCATGACAGTTTATCAGGAAATAGGTGTTTAGCTGGCAAGATCAGATCGCTTAGCTATAAACCCCAAAACATGCATCTTTGCAGTAGGGTGTAAGTGGGATTGATATGACAGATGGCTACTGAGCCAACTATAAGATATTACATTGAAAACATTTTGTACATACTATGTACACAAATATTACATTACATTTCTAACAGGGCATTTATAGGTTCTCTTAAAATCTGCTTAAAGTGTAACTTCACTTTCTCAATCAACCTTGACTATTTTGAATCCATATGCTGCTAGCATTAGTAAATAAATAGGAAAGTATACAGCGGGTAAAATAAGTACTGAACACGTCACCATTTTTCTAGGTAAATACACTTTGAAGGTGCTTTTGACATGAAATTTTCACCACATGTCGATAACAACCCATGCAATCCATGCATACAAAGAAACCAAAACAAGTAAGTTCAGAAATTAAATTATGTGTAATATAATGGAATAGCAAAGGGAAAAAGTATTGAACACTTGAAGAAAGGGAGGTGCTAAAAGACATGACACCAGCTAAAATCTATTAGTAATTAGAAAGCAATCCTGCCCCTTGTCAGTTCAAAATAATATCAGCTGGTTCAGTCTCAAATGATTGGCCTTTAAAAAGGTATTTCATTACCAAGGTGTCACACAACAAACATCTCATGATAGGTCAAAGCAAAGAGCTCTCTTAAGAACTTTGCAATCTTATTGTTCAAAAACATACAAATGGCATTGGTTACAGAAGGATTTCTAAACTTTTGAATGTTCCAGTGAGTACTGCTGGGGCCAGAATCCGGAAGTGGACAGAAAATCATTTCACCATAAACTGGCCAGGTGCTCATCGCAAGATTTCTGACAGAGGAGTGAAAAGAATTAGCAGAAGAGTTGTGCAAGAGCCAAAGACTACTTGTGGAGAGCTTCAGCAAGACGTGGAATTAGCAGGTAGAATTGTTTCATAGAAAACAATAAGTACTGCACTCAACTGCCATGACCTGTATACACACTCACCACGCAAGACTCCATTGCTGAAGAAAAAGCATGTTGAAGCCTGTATAAAGTTTGCTGCACAACATTTAGACAAGCCTGTGAAATACTGGGAGAATATAGTGTGGTCAGATGAGACCAAAATTGAACTGTTTGGATGCCATACTACACACCATATTTGGAGGTCAATTGGCACTGAACATCACCCCAAAAACACCATCCCAACAATGAAGTCTGGAGATAGGAACATCACAGTGTGGGATTGTTTTTGAGCATACAGTACTGGCAAATTTCATATCATTGAAGGAAGGATGAATGTAAAAATTTACCAAGACATTTTTGATAAAAATCTGCTGCCATCTACCAGGATGATGAAGATGAAACAAGGGTGGACACTTCAACAAGAAAATGATCCCAAACACAAAGCCAAGGAAACTCTCAGTTGGTTTCAAAGAAAGAAAATAAAGCTGCTAGAATGGCCCAGCCAATCACTTGACTTGAATCCAATAGAAAATCCATGGGAAGAATTAAAGATCAGAGTTCATAGAAGAGGCCCACGGAACTTTCAAGATTTGAAGACTTTGTGGAAGAATAGGCCAAAATCACACCTGAGCAATGCATATAACTAGTTTATCCATACAGGTGTCTTGAAACTGTCATTACCAACAAAGGATTTTGTACGAAGTATTAAATAAATTTCAGTTAGTGTGTTCAATACTTTTTCCCTGTGTAATTCTATTTTATTACACATAACTTAATTTCTGAACTTATTTGTTTTGGTTTCTTTGTATGTATGGATTGTATGGGTTGTTACTGACATGTGGTGAACACTCGTGTCAAAAAACATTTAGAAATATATTTACTGAGAAAAATGGTGACATGTTCAATTCTTATTTTACCTGCTCTATCATATTTACTTGTTTAAACTGTTTTTAACATTTCTTTAGTTACTTCCTAGTTTCCTTGGCTAGGCAAATGGTGTCATAGATCCCAGGAGTCTTCAAGAAGGGAGGAGGGGGTTTACTCAGCTAAGCACACCCTTTTGCCTGCATGCCTGAACTAAGATCAAGAACTGAGTGATCACATTACTGTTGACCACTCACTGGCTCTTTGCTATGCCCCTCCAGTGCTCAATGGAGCCCTGGGCTGTGAAGAGGGTATGAGCAGCTAGCTCAGGCTCCCAGTGGCACAATGAGAGGCTGAGTCAGCAGCTGGTCAGGCATCTGGGTGGATCCCAACATCAAAGTTGTGATCCTTCCAGAGCCTGGACCAGCTCTGTGATATCAGCTGTCGCAGAATCTGGGTCACAGTGCACTCCTGCGATCTGGAAGAGAAGCATGGCTAAAAAGCTCTGGCCATACTTCTCTTTTAAAGTAAAGTTGTACTGAGAAAAATATTTAGATTAGATATGGAAAATACTAACCTAGCTGTTTCTGGCCTGAATACTTTCTCAGTCACTTACCCAGAATAAGTATAGTGAGCTGAGAGCGAAGTCTACATTTCTGACCTGTTCAGCTGTATAAAGTCAAAAACTCACAAAATGTTAAATCCAGAGAAGCAGCAAGGCAGCCAAGTAATTAGCACTATCAAAGGAAAGTCGAAAAAGCAGTTTACGTATTTCTCATTCTAATAATGCTCTGGTAAACATTGCGAAATTTGTTCCTCCAGACTAATGTGGACTGTCATGTTTGAAATGTTGTGCCAAGTTAACTGACCTCCCTACACCCTCCTGATCTCTTACCTTAACCTGACCCTCAATAATAACTCTAACCTTAACTCCTAACACAATGTTACCACATTCTAATTCACTCTTAGCTTTTTGTTGACAAATGTATGCAGCATTTATAATTAAGGACTGGTGCCAACAGCACGCATTCCCTGCACCTAGACAAATCATTACATCTTGCCCATGCTAAAAAAAAAAATCATCATTTAGTTAAGCGCAATGTAACTTACCATTTGTCAGGCGGTCAAACAGGAAAATGTCGAAATTCCACATTCCCACTTTAGATAGCATATGCTATGAAATAAGACAAAATAGAAATGTATGCATCTTGTACAACTATTATGCAAGCAAGTCTGTAATATAAAATGGCATAAATACTGTATATATTGTTAGTTATTAGGCTGTACTATATTTTAGGGAACTGAAATCACACAGCCCATATATCTTATTTTGATGTATGAGCTGTTCATTTTGAATTTCATGCCTTCTGTAACAGTAATCAAACATTCATGTACATTTAGATTACTCCCATCTGTTGGAAGGGTCACTGGCACATCTATGCAACGCAGGCAATCGGTTTTGCTTAACCTCCTGTGGTTGAATGCAACTCTCACAAGCTCCTCTAAAAACCTGACAAGACTTCACAGACCTCATTTAATATAAATGATGTAGGGAAATCGAGGCTGGTAGATGCTATCTTTGCTTTGCCCAAATTTTCACCCAAGATCATTTATTAATCTCAAGGTTGAGTGTTTCATTATTCCTTAATTTTAATTTTCTCTTCACAAGACTTTGAACACTACTATCTAAGAATTCCTTTCAGATTATATTAAGAACCTCATGATTTATAAATAAGCATTTAAAGTATTAGCAAACTCTCTTTATGCACTTGTACCTACAGGTAAATGTACAATATGGCTTACTTGTAGGTACAATGAATGAATCTAGTATACATGCACCATTTAGGAGATATTCACAATTTCGGCAGCCGATGATATCACATGCACTGTGTGTTCTGCATTGAGGGCACATTGTCAATTCAAAGTGCAATTGTGACTCCCATGGGCATGGGTGGGACTGACGTCACTGAGGCCTAGTCATTCAAGTGGTCGGGACATGCATACTTGTAAGACTGGATGAAGATGGAAGCCCTGGTAACAGGGACAGTGTGCCTATAGAGGGCTTCATTTGAAAGGTAAGTCAGCCATGAGGTGTTAGTTTGTGGTGCATATACTAACATGTTATGGCCCTAACCTGCGGAGGTCGGCTGATTTTTTTGTTTTTCTGACTTTGCTTCCATTTTAACCAATGAGATATGTAGTATGCATAATACACAAAGCCCAGTAGCATCCAAAGATATAGTTGCACTAATGTATTCACAAGTGTCCCATTTGATATACTCAAGAGAGGGACTAGTAATCACAAATCTGATACCCACTTGTGTATTTTTAGGTCTTCTTATTAATAATGATGATGACAATAAGTAAGGCTCAAGGGTAATATTTTACATAATGTTCTTTTATGTAAAACACATTTTAGTTTATATGATACATAATACTTTCTTATAGTTCTCTTTTTTTAAAGATCAGAAATTATTTTTAATAACTGGATACAGAATAAATGTTGGGATGTTTAGGCCTGGTTTACACTTTTGTCAGGAAGGCAGGGTAGTGGTGTTAAAACTAGGAGGTTGAACTGCGGTTTTGCTATCCCTGGCTGCCACCCTTAACCCAACACAGCAGCCAGAGGGGGGTCATACATACAGTAATGATACCCCCTGTTGTGTTTGGTGGGCAGTATCACCACCAAATCCTACCCATTCAAGTGAATAGGGCTGCACCCAACTGCCCTCAAACTGCATGGAATGCACATGGTTGTATTGTGATGGTGTGTGCTTATGGGCTTGAAACTGGCAGTACGGAGTCGATATATCTCTTCCCAGCCCCCTGAAAAGTGGTCCACTGTGGATAGCGCTTCAGTGAGGTGGCAAGGGCTGCCACAAGTGTACTCGAGCCCTTACTGAGAAAGAAGTCTTGTCTATTGCTGAGACCTAGTAGGTTTAGATTTTGCACTACAGCTCATGTGAGAGCTATATGCCCTGTTCACACCTTTTTCATTGGAATGCACTTCAGTGCATGTGCACTGCTTAGCCATTGTTTTTAAAGGTGATAGTTTACGATTGTGTGCTGTGTTGACATGCATTGGCCAAAAAGGTGCAGGTCCATTTTTAAGTGCACTGACACATTGGTATTATTGTTGGCAATGGGAGAGCATGAAAATGCATGTTACAACCAGTCTGTCATGCTTCCAGAGCATGGTAATCAACTCCTCCCATAACAACATCAACTATACTCAACATTTCATTGTCTGACAATATCCATGCGCAGAACACATGTAAATGCACATTAAAATTGTACATAAAAATGATAATAAACATACACATGAAAAGGTGTGAACTCCTTATTAAGCATACTATGAAGATTATAAATGCTAGACAGCACAGATCAAAAAGTGATGTTAGTGAAAACATGTATTATACTAATAATCCTTTAGCAAAGGCTTGATTATTAGTACTGTGTGTAAAAAGGTAGTTTATTTAAGCTTACCCGTGCCTGACCAAGATAGTCTTCATCCAATAAGTGCAGGGAGGCTTGAGGCACAATTCCTCGTAGAAGCCTTGATGCATGAAAATATCTCTGAAAGCTCAAAAGTCGCTTTACTTTTTTCTTAGTGCCAATTTCCCCTGAGTGTGCTGTATCTGCAAATTTTTCACACAAGAAAAAGAAATCTCAAGGAATAGAAATCACTATATCTCAAATTTTAAACTAATCTGATACATTCAAAATTAAATTTATATAACGTAATAGGGTGTTGTTCAAAGCAGGTTACTTCAGAAGCAACGAACAAAACAAGCAACATCATTCAAATACAATGTCTAGATTAATTTTGCACAGTCTATTAAGGACATAATTGGTGTGCTACTATTTTAATGTACAAATGATTACCTAGTATATAAATCTTTGGCATTTAACAGTGCCTAAAAATCTGTACATATCACCCCCTTATCTCTAGTACAACTAAAGTACCAAATCCAGTTACGTTGTGATACACAAGCCTCATAAAGTAAACAAGAAACTTTCTTTAACTTCCCTGATTGAGCTAAATCTTCCTTCATTGTGTCCTTCATGTCTCATGTGCTCCTCCTCTCAGACACTGCAGTTCACAGTGGGTGGGTTTCAGCAACAGAAGCAGTGCTGTCAATCCAGAAAGCTGTGGGCAAGACTAGGTGTGGCTATCTGCTGACTAATAAGCAACAATGATGATAGACATGCCCCCTGCAACATTTTTTTCATCCCACCACAAAACAAGTGAGTGCAGCATACATAACAGAGTGGCAACTCTGCTCTGAATTCAGGAGCAGTGCAGCATTGTTGCCACACCATCCCAGGAAGCGACATTAACTGGCAGGCTGAACAGTTATTTGTGAAACCTTGAAGGGGGACTAAAAGGAAACTGTAAGTGCAGATGCTTAAGTACTTAAGCATTTTTTTTGAAATGAAAGGAAATAGTTTCACTTTAGGTGCAGCCTCTCTAGCATTAAAGGAAGACTATGATGGTTTTTGATCAGCTTTATTTTAATTTCTTTGAGTTTTTAAGCTGACTTTATTTTTTAAGTATTTGTATATATCAGTGGTATCCAAATGTTGGCTGGATATGGCCCTTTGCTTGCCTTCATCCGGCCCTTGGGGCACTATTCCAACCACTAATATTAGACACTATTCTGCCAAATGACATTAACAATGGGGCACCATTTCTTCCACTGACATAAGGATGGGGAATTATTCCTCCTTTTAATAGTTTATTAGTTTCCATTCCCGCTGGCCACAGTCCTGCCCCCCCTAAAGCCTGAAGGCCAATAAACTGGCCTAAACTTGGTTTAGAAAATTTGGAGACCCCTTGTATATAAAATTTAATGTGATGTACAAATAAATATTTTTCACACAGTACACCATGACATTCTGTTTGCAAAGCATGCTTGACCATCTAATTAAGTCCAGCACTAAACTCACATTTATAGTAATTCATGTCTACCTGATTTAAAAGAAAAACAAGCATCGAGCATAATTAATAACTAAAAAAAAACACAACACGTAAAGAAAAATGTATATTTCCTTTACAAAAGACTTTGAGGCCTATTGTCAATCTGTACTTTGTGATGCAAATTCTAGGGTTAAATGTATACAGAGAATGCAGTGGATGTAATTTACATTCGGATTTTGAGTTAGAGTGATGCCTAACGTTTTGAAGTAAAATATAATGTATTAAAGTTCAATCAAGTATTCCTATCCAACCTTTCTATCTCTGTGCATTCCTTGACTCAGATGTTCATGGGAGCAATGTGCCTAATGTTCACCGCAGAGAAAACAGTTTTTTTGGGCAAACATAACTATTCACACTTATTGATGCTCATTTAATTAGTACTAGATGAACTTGATTTTTCTTTAAAACTTTAAGTGAGTTCCAGGTTTACTAAAGTGTCAGTGGGGTTGATTTACTAAAACTGGAAAATGAAAAATCTGGTGCAACTTCCAGGTTTTTTTGTCAAAGCTTAATTGAACAAGCTGAAGTTAGATGCTGATTTGCTACCATGCACAGCTGTACCAGATTTTGCCCTCTCCAGTTTTAGTAAATCAGCCCCAATGTGTATTCACATAAAAGTTAATTGCGGAATACACATCTCTCCATGGTGCACTTATTTGCACACTAAACCTGGAAGCCCCTAAGTACTGTGTACTCAGCTACATATGGATACAGTTACTTAGGACATGCTCAACCATTGTTCTGTGGGTCACTAGCACTGATAATGAAAAAAAAGACTTTATGAAGCTAAAAACATTTAGTTTTGGATAAAGTGGAGAGGGACTGGAATTCCTTTGGGTCTTTATCTGCTATCTGGGGCTCCATTGAAGAGGATTTTCCCTTACTTTCTGTTCAGGTGATAGTGCTTTACCGGATAGGAGAAGGAAACAATGCAACATGGACACATACAGAAACACAAATATGATAGGGGTTCTAGCCTTCCCTTACTCTTAAATAATAGTTTTTTAATTCTGTCTCTGTTGCTGTTGGAGAGTTCACCTCACTTATTGTCTGGTAAAACATCAGCACGGAAACACATTGTAATAATTTGTAGTTTATTGTGATTTAGTTAAAAGCCATGAATAATTTCTATTGCTTGTAAATAATTTGTGTGCAGTAATTGCGTAAAAATTACACATAAGTTTCTTTACGCAATTGATGGTACTCACTCATGGGGTCTGACTAATACTTTGTACAATGGCAGCACAACACTCTTTATTGCATCACTTCTTATTTAGGGTGGTATTTTAGGCATGAAAGTAGATTACAAAGACATCACTTTAATTTATTAAGGGGTAGAACATACAATTACATAAAAGCAGATTATTGTGCCAATGCAAGTTTGAAGATAATGCTCAGATTCAATTAAGCTTTTAGACAAAGCGTCAGTGGCTGAAACAACATGAAAGCAGCTCCATTCCAGGATTTTCCGGCAATGACGTCTTCCTTGATGAGGAACTTTAAGTGTAATGGAAACTATAGCTGTGTTAATCTTTCTCCATTGACAATGATGTACCTAAGGTCAAGCCATTGTTGCGATTCAATTCAAACAAACGGTTTACGAAGCATCTAAACCAAAAAGCAAAAATTTTATATATTGCAGCTTACCAAATTGCTAAAGCTGGCCATACATGGGTCAGTTTTTTAGTTCAACCAGTGGGTTAAAAGAGAAAAACTGACTTAGGGACTCAGTGGCATTACTTGCTCCACATTCCTTCATTTCCTTTCCTGTTCTCTACCACTCCCCCCCCCCCTTTTTTTTCTTATTTTCTTTACCTTTGGCATTCCAACATGTCTGTAAGGGCCAGAAGGCTGTGGCTTGGCCGCCCTGGGTTTGCTTCTCCCTTGAACGAGGGGCAGACAATATTTTTAGGAGAATCACACAGTTTATCTATTCTTTGAGATAAGGGCGTTTGGGGACTCCCCAGCGGGTTCACCCACCCTGCCAATTCTCATTTATTCTGTTTTGTGTTCGCCAAAAACTCAGGAAACCAATTTTTGTTTGTATATTTTATTGGAATGTAGCACTTACATGTGCTTTTATGCAGCTTATAATGTCTGTCTGTGGAGCTCATTACCTAATTATGGTACTTGTGCATTCTTGTACCTTGGTATTGTCAAAATATTAATGCAAATATTGGAAACGAAAACTGACTCGATTTCCCTGTCCACACACTCGATGTAGATGGGGGAATCCTCTCTGCTGAGTCATTGGGGTAGAGTTACTAAAATTGGTGCACTCAGAATCTGGTGCAGCTCTACATGGTAGCCAATCAGCTTCTAATGTCAGCTTGTTCAAGTAAGCTTTGGCAATAAAACCTGGAACCTGATTGATTTCTATGAACCAGATTTTGCACTGTTCAGTTTTAGTAAACAACTCCCATTGTATTCTGACAGTGAGGAGATTTTCCTGCTCTCAGAATTCACAGATCAATGCTGCAGTCTATAGCGTGCAGCGCTGATTGAGCAAAAAAAAATACCAAGAGGGCAGTTGAACAGAAGTCGATCAGTAGAGTAACTGTTCAATCACAGTGGCTGGTCCCTGAACTGGCCGAATTTCAATCCATGTATTGCTAGCTTAAATGTTCTGGTTCTACTAAATTATATTAGTAGGCAGTTTTAAAGTGTTTCTAAACCCAAAAACAAAAATGTATTAAATGCAGCTTAAAAGCCCTTAGATGAAGTAAATACCCGAAGTTTATGTATTGTTATAATAATCTTTTGCCAATATTTATGTCAGTGCAAATTAAAAAAAAATAAGAGAAAGTACCAAACTGTTCTGAAACATCCAGTTTTAACACATTTAGTACATTTGCTGCTTTCCAGTGGCATAAACATTTCCACTATTTTGTCTGGGTTGAATTGTTTAGCTTTACCTGACGTCTACTTCTTTCCTGCTGTCTTATGTCTCTTCCTTATGCTAGATGTTTACTGGCTGAAACATTACTGTTGTCCACTTTTTGACTTGCAAGCCTGAGCTTCAATTAAATAAAAACGTTTTCTTGTGAGAAATATCTAGCCATAAAAATATCATTGTACCAAAGCTGGCAAAGACTTCAAAGGCTCTAAAACGCTGGAGCGGGACTTGGGTCGCCTTTGTTTACATTGCAGCACACTCTGTTCACTGCCACAGCCAAAGCACAAAATATTCTTAATTCAAGTCAAACAAAAGACAATTGCCTTTTTGATTTATGAAAAAATTACACTGAAATAAATACAGAACTGAATCTGGATAAAAGCTTTGTCTCATTATTTATCATGTGCATAATACAAAACAAATAGCTTAAATAGCTTAAAGAGGATCTTCACCCTCCAAAGAAAAATTAAAAGTCAACAGCTAAAAAAATACTGTAGCTGCTGACTTTTAATAAAAAGACACTTACCTGTCCAGGGATCCAGAACTGTCCTTACCTGGGCTGGTTCTTTACTGGTCTACGAGGCCAGGCACCGGCATTGTTTACTATGGGAAGCTGGCTGTGACTCCTTGCAGCTTTTTTAGCCATCATCCCAATGCATATGGGCATATGTGCTTTGTGAATGGTCCTGCAGCCTTCTGGGACCTGTAACATATCCAAGAAGGCTGTAGGCAAAGAAAGGGGTGGCTGAATTTCTGCTTGGATCTCCTAGGTGCGGGAAGTGGGAACCTATCAACACTAGGTACTTGTTCCCCCACAAAAAAATGTGCCAAATGTAGTAAAGGAGAAGGGGGGGGGGAGGACATAAAGCAGAACTTCCCCATTGGGGTGAAGTTCCGCTTTAAAGAGTAATTCCAATCAACCAGTGAACTACTAATGTTATCAAGCCATTTTTTTTCAACAGAGAGAGGAATTGATTGGGTAACACGGGGCTTTTCTGTGTTTCGTTGGGGCGATATCCCATCACTTTCTGTCCAAGTGACACAACAGGAAATGAGAGGCATTCTCTCTAAAGTCAGAGGAAATCTCTTACACATCAAAAGAACAGTTATCTTCACTGGAAGATTACCCTCACCTTGTATTTCAAAGACAACTGTAAAATGTCATGTTTTTAATAAAAACACCAAAAATGCAGCGCTTGAGCATGTAGTAAGAAGAAATTAGCGTATGCACATCCGGATTAAAAGAAATACATTAAAGGTATAACATGCACCAACTTAAACGCACAAATTAATGCAAACAATGGACGGGTAAGTATTAATGATTCATCCGACCAAAACAAAGTGCATATAGTGATAGGGATGTTAGAGTCATTAGAAGTACATCCGTGTATCAATCAAATTCGTGACTTCTGTGATAGGAGAATAGCTGCAAAACGCACTAACCAGATAGCGCAGGAAAAAGCGCATTGGAGTATAATGACCTACTCCCGGTCACAGCCCAAAGATCATCAGCGAAGGGACCTCAGGAACACCTTTGCATCAATCATGCCGTCTCCTACCACGTGTTTTTAATGCTTACTGTCTACCTCACAGTAGTCTTAAAGACAAATAGGATTCTATGAATCAGGGACTCAAACAGCAAAAGGAGCCTGGCAGAGGTTCTACCCCTTTCCCACTTTATCCAGCACTTCCATCCAAAACAGTTTTGACTTTTGATATGCTATGAATTCTACATAATCCGTTGCAATCAGATTATAGAAAGATCATCAATGTAATATGGGTGAGACATTCCTTATTCCTGACTCTCAAGACTGAGTAATTTTCTTTTCTACATAATATATCACACATCAGATTCTAATTTAAAATGTGGCTTGTATGTTTGGGAATGCCTTGCTTGTAGTGCAAACAAGGACATAAAAAATGTTCCAATATCAAAGGCTACCAACTAATGGCAGTAAGATGGACTGGTGTACGAAAGCAATATGTGGACCTGAGTAAGTAGTTTGTATTGTCTATATGCATTCTAAGTCTTCATTTGTAGGTTTGACCGGGGTTGCAGAACTCCAAAAAATGCAAAAGCAGGATAGTAATAAAAAAGGAATTGGTAAAATAACTAAAATATATGAATTTGATGGGAGTACCTACAATGGGGACAGATGATAGGCCATCCAGGACCTGACTATCTGAAATATTTTTCTGGGCTTCAGAAAGCTCGTAGAAATGTTGGGGACTGTTCCCATCCAAGCCATGATTTGTTTTCATTGTTACCCTTTAGTAGGTGAGCAGTGTAACTCACAAGTTCTGTTGATTAAAGCATAACATGAACAGACGGTGTAGTACAGCATGTTTTTTAATGAAAGATTATGGGGATGTTTAAGAGGACAGTTTGAAATTTGGAATTTTATTTTATGTTTGTTTTACTGTGTCTTCTCTGTTTATAAGTATTTGTTTTATACACTTTCTTTTCATTTTGTAGCACTGGCAGGGACATCTTTATTTCGTTTTATGATTTTCTTGACTTTTGGGCAAACATGTTCTATTATACCATGTAGTTGATAATACATGTTAATGTGACCCTATGAGGGTAAAATATATTCCAAATGGCAAGTCTTCTGTAATAGAAGAGTAGGGAAGAGCTTCTTGTCCCCCCTTTTTTAAAGGGGTAGTACACATGAAAAAAAAAGCATGGGGGTTAACCCTAGAAATCAAACTAGACCTTAATCCAGCATGCAGCCTGGGTGCCAGAAGAGGGAGCGAAGCAAATGTATGGCATACAAGTAAGTGCACCACACCGGGCCACGAAGGGTACCTTGCAAAGGGGGCAGTAAAAAGTAAACAATGTCCCCTGATGTAAACCCATCATCAATCACATCATACAGAAAGGTAAATCCAGCATCAACCACAATGACCCACTGTCTCAGTGTTTCCCTTTCGCCACCACAACCCATCACCTGATAATGCTGTCCCATTGCACTACTGCTGCTAAATGGCAGTCAAAATAACATGACCCAGGATCCTCACCTGGTTTGTGTACAAACAGAAGTCAGGGATTTGACTATCATTTAGTGGCAGTAGTCCAGTGGACAGTCAGTTGCCGCCATTGATGATGAATCTACATCACTGGACTGGGGGTCACTTGTGATTGAAGATCGATCATTGTTTACATTTTTTGATTAAATTACTTTTTCAGGGCGTGTAGTTATTTACATTTTAATTTTTGAGGGGAATAAGGGGTACTATTGTACTCTGTTCTTATTCACCTGCGGGAACGCCAGGATAATTGGGGTGCACCATTATACTAACGGGGGCTTTTACGTTCCTATTAGTTCCTCTACAAACCCTACCCACATCCTTATGGTGACCGAATGTGGAGAAGAGGCCCTTGTCCCCCAACACAAGGACAAGGTGCCTTGCAAGGAGGGATGGCTTGGCTACCATCCCCTTTGAAATGTATCTCCCAAAATTTGAAGGGCATGTGGCCTGATATGGTTCAGGAGAGGGAGGCCACACACTCACTGTCCTCCCTTTTTTGCCCCCCCCCACCCCCCAGACTGCATGATTGTTTCTAAAAGGATCCCTATGTCACTTTCACCCATTTTTTAAATGTCTCTTTTAAAGGTTCATATTGTACTGTTCCGCAAATTTACGTGCCACTTTAAGGTATCCCCCCAGTATGTTATTTGTGGAAGAAAAGGATTTGTGGTTTTGCAATGTTTATTAAAATTAAAAACAAAAATTGCATTGTTGCATGTTCCCCATGGCAGTTCCAAACTACCCATGCATTTTTAAAAAATACCTTGCAAATTAGCTCTAAAAAAGCCAGAAAAAAATAGTAGTTTTTGGCACCCACAGACGTCAGGGTTAGGATTTTTCATTAAGGGTTTGAGGACTTCCCATTGGGTTCACTGAACCCCCTGTGAAACCTGCTTTGCTCATCCTTTTGTAGAACTACTGTATTATACTCACTTGCAAGGACAGGCTGTGGAGCAGTACTACCATACAAACTTCAGCAAGATCAGTTACTGGATCCATTACACCACAAAAAGTAAGATTTAAATAGAGAGATTAAAGATTTTTTTATGTAAGTAGGGTGATATTAGGTGGCTATTTATGTTACAAATAATACAGTATAAGCTTTTGAAATGAGATAAAACTCAGTTTTGTAAAGTATCCTGGAGAACATGTTTAATGCACAGATTTCTCTGCTGGAGAGATGGGGTAATACAATGTGTCTTATCAAGGGACATGTTCCTCAAAATACCAGATTTACATAACTTCCAGGTGGTAGCAACTGCTAGCATATTCCCTCTACAGAAAAATGTGTGTTATCAAGTATGAATAGGTGGGAGAGCTCAAAGTTCCCACCAAGTTAGATTCAATGAAAATGAGATTCTCATGGTATGCGGTAACCTGTCTGACCCTTTGCACAACCTCGGACTGGAACTGGATATTACTAGATACAGCAGGCTGGATTCTGACTGTGCTAGGGTAATATTTATATCTGAATATACATCAACCGAAACTGCATGCCTGATGGGCTAATAAACCTTTTTTTCATCCCTGTTCTGGAAAGTAAAGCAACAAGTGTCTAAATTCAAAACAAATGTTCCTGATATCTGCTTATTTTTTTTAAAGGAAATAGTACAAGTTATTTAATGTTTCCCTGAAGACTAAATAACATGGAGGAATATATATGTTGCTTCATAGAGAGGCATCCAATAAAAACACATGTAAATAGTTTCATTAGTAGTGTACAGAGGTTGGTATTTCTACATAGTGGTTTGCACTGCTGCCTGGCAACACTAGGGTTGTTGGTTTGAATCTCAACTTTGACACTATCTCCATGGAGTTTGCATGTTCCCCCTATGCTTGTGTGGGTTTCCTCTGGGAACTCTAGTTTCCTCCACAGCAGAGACATGCTGGTAGGTTAATTAGCTCCTGTCTGAATTGGCTCTAGAATGTGTGTAGCCAGGGGTGTATTTACCACAAGGCAAACAAGGCATTTGCCTAGGGCAGCAGCATTTTTCAGGGGGGCAGCGCTGTCCCCTGAAAAAAGGAATGGAAGAAGGGACACACGCAGCATGCGGACCAGGTGGGATTTGAGAGAGGCTGCTTGATGGTGAATGCAGAGCTTGAGTCTTGTTCCCGGAGATGTCTGGAGCTGTGAAGGTGAGTGTCTTACCTCTTGCCGGGGTGGGGGGTTGCCCGGTGGTAGTGGAAGGCTCTTTCGGGTGGGGGGGCTGGGGTGTTGTTGGTCAATGTCCGCGGGGGGGAGCCATTTTTTGTGTTGCCTAAGGCAGCACGAAACCTAATACACCACTGTGTTAAGCCCGTTGTCCTAAACAGGGACTACTAGCCTCACTTTAGTTTTTGGCTGGGTGGTAGTCAGCCAGACTAATTGTGTAGATCTTTACCTGGTTTTTCCCAAAGCTTCAGTTGGGTTGTGATTTCTCACTGTCACAAGTAGGTGTCACTGGTGCCACTGGTCATAGTATGAGATTTCATAAACAAGACTTATGAATATTCTTATTTCCTTCAGCCAATCCAGTAGGAAGTTTAGGCCAGTGGTGTATGCTGTAGGAGGATTTTAATATTTGGGACAGGCCATCTGCTCGCTCTCTTCTCCTGGGCTGAGGCCTGGGGAGGTGCTGCTGGACTTGGCTCTTCTGTTAGGCCTGTTTTAGGTCTAATGTGTAGTGAAGTGGTTCTGAAGTTGTCCTGCCTTATTTGGAGAAAGTTGTGCCAAGGAGAAGATCCAGGGGAGGCTCTTGCTGGAGAGAGCCAGGAAGTAGGTTGGTCTCTTAGAAGGGCTTGGTGACTTACTTGGAGGATGCAGTAAAATTTGCGAATGTGCTTACTGTGTTGCCAAGTCAGCTTCAAGGTTCTGACACTGTAAAACTGGAGAATCTATAAGTGCTCTGCCTGATATCTCCCACCCTCAACCCTCACCTTGTTAACGTTTCTGCAATAAAACACTTAAAAGACAAAAGTGACTGTCGCTCAATATTCCTTCTCAGGTCATTTCTGGGTCATGTCATTTTAGCCATAGATTAAGCCTTGGGATGAAATGCTAGCCTGTCCCTGCCTCTGGAAGTGCCATCCGGCCTTTGGGGTGTCAGGAAGGGTACTTCATGTGTTTGTATAGTTCTGAGTTGGGACCTTAGACTGTAAGCTCAATGTTGCTGTAATTGTTGGTTGTCACATCAAAAATCTAAGGCATACCTATAGAAAGCACAAAGGGATCTATGACATCAAGTGGGTTCACAAGTAGTAGCTACTTCCTTCTATTTAGCAGTATATTTACAGCATATTCTGTCTAAATAAGGCAGCATGTGCCTTTCCCACACATCTATTTCAGCACGTCTTGCAGCTTAGTGAATTAAACCTATGATCTGCAAATATGGATCAGTTATATTTGACCACATACACTGATGTTAAAATCTGTGATGGGTCCACACACCTGAACCTGACCCTGAGAGATGTAAGGTACACTATGTTTAATAACAAATGTACAATATACTGAAATATTATATTGTGGTTGCTCTTTGCACTGCTAATATGTGTTAATTACAAATGAACTCAGTAAAAAGCATGGAGGTTATTAGCGAAATATAACATTTATTTACAGCTGCGGTTTCTCATTATAAGCCACTACAAATATAAATTAATTGAGAAGTCAGCCATATCAGGGGAAATGTCTCTGGGCATCTGTAATTTACATGCTGGCCTTGTTTAGAGTTTTTATTGATCCCCTGGCTATTGTAGCTGCCTTGATTTCCCCTGGCACAGTATGTAATTCAGATCTCTAGCTTTACAGGAAAAGTTTTGTATTCACAACGTGTCCACAAGGCAGCTCCCTGCTTCCTCGCAGACATGATTTCTGACAGTTGTGGATTTGTATAGCATGGTCTCAAATCACCATATTTCATGCAGTTCTCGTCTTGGAGACTTCATGACAGATTTACTGATTGGACTCAGTTCATTTACAATTTATTTCAGTTTTCTATACACAGCCAAAGGATAGCTCTAATGCTGCCACTGATATAGCTCTGACTATACAGTCTTCTGTGACAAGATGAACCCCTAGGAGATTACAGGGACAGTCTCCTTCAACAAGAAATGTTGACAACTTTGAAAGAAGCTTCAGATGCTTTTGGATATTCCTCTGGATACTTATCATTTGTGTAAGAATTGCTTCAACTGTCAATCTCAGTACCCTGGTTGAAATAATTTTATCTGAACGAATTATCTCTGAGGGTCCTATCATGTAGCATATACTTTTTTTAAATATAAAACTTCAACTATACACAACTGAACTGAAACCTACAGCAATCAGTCAAATATCAAAGGAAAGCTGTCAAGAGAAGAATGCTTTCACTGCTTTTGCTAACCTCCTGAAAATGTAGTAGACTGGATGTCATGCAGATGATTTGGCTTTACAGAATTTGTGCATTTTAGCACAAATCCTTTATTTGTTTGTGTCCTTTCAGTGTGTCCAAATAAGTAAATTAGAAGGGATGGGTCCTGTTCCAGTAGTCTGTGTTTCATACTCTAGACCAGTGGTCTCAAACTGTGGCCCTTTGCTTGTCTTTATCTGGCCATGGGGCACTATTACTCCAACTTATATGAGGAAAGAGTCCTCCCATTGACACCAACAATTGGCTATTATAATTACCACTGACACCAAGGAACTATTCCTCCAACTGACACCAAAAATGGGGAGTTATTTCCATTCACTATTCCTCCAACTGACATCGGCGATGGGGCATAGTCCCTGCCACTGACACCACTGATAGGGCACTACTCCCCCGCCTGACACCAATGATGAGGTATTGTTTGCTCCCAGGAAATTATCCACTCTGCGGCTCCCCTAAAGACTGAAGGACAGTAAGCTGGCCCTTTGTTTAGAAAGTTTGGAAACCCCCGCTCTAGACTGCAGCCTCACAGCAATATCTCTGCGTGCAGCTCATATTGTGCAGCAGTTAACTGATCACCACGATATGATGCTGTTAGGAGCATGAAGACAGTCTCTATACTGAGTGTATAGACTATGGGAACTGACATTTGCTTTTAAAGGTGTATTGGCCAAGGATGCCCTGGCCCTAGCTCTACTTCCTAGTAGGTTACTTTCCTTTAACAACCATGTGCATATGTCAAGTTATGCCTGTTCTGGGTTTCTGATTCAGTGTTTGGTGAAGGATAAGAAGCATGCAACTTTAATAGATCAGCAACAGGTTGGTTAAGGCCTTGCGCACACTGGGCGTTTAGCCCCTGGTGTATGAGGCTCCGGTGTTGAGCTGCAGGTGGAGGGCGCAAGTGCACTGTACAGCCCTGTTGGTGGCAGCCTGTCAAACTCTGTTAGAGGCTGACAGCTGCTATAGCTGCACTGGACTGGATGGTGCACCTAGTGTTACCTACACTTAAGGCAGTATGCTCCCAGGAGCGAATGCTCGGAACACAAGCAGTCTGTGTTCCGAGCATTAGTCCTGGGCACAGCAGTTGTCAGCCTCTCATAGTCTGACAGGCTGCCAGCAGTGGAGTTAGCTGGTGCACTTGTGCCCTCCACTTGCAGCTAAATGCTCGGCCATCATGCACCGGAGATAAACACCCACTGTGCATAAGGCCTAAAGAGAATCTATTCCTTTTTTTCTTTTAAAAGATCTGTTTATTAAAGTTTTTGTGAAAACAAACAGCACAAACAACAAAAACACCAACTTAAGTAGAACCCTCAAAGGGATTGTAAGAGAACAGTGATGACAAAAGCTGGAGTACATGCTAGGGCAGCACTTGCACTCATACAAGCGTGGCTCACAATAACATGAGACATAAATAACATTCAAGTATATGAGATAAACAAATGACAGCACAAAGAGGAAAGATATCCTTATACCAGAACAGACCATCCATCTATAAAAAGGTACTCGACCAGCCTACACTGTGGAAGAGGGTGAGACTGCCATGGGTGCTGCCAGCTACTTGGACCATACCCTGCCATATTCCTTTAGGCAACCACAATTAATGTAGGTATCCTTATATAATGGCAAGTTGGGATTTACTAGGTGTTTCCAAAAAGGATATAGATGGGGGCGTGGATTTTTTCAGTCATTGTAATAGCCTTCCTAGCATAAAAATGGACACTAACTAGCGTTCTCTCCACCACTGTCGGAATCGAATTCTCATCCAAACCTAACATACAAACACTCACAGTGGGCCTCAGAAAAGTGGGCATCACCGTATGGATTACCACCAGTACCTCTTCCCAGAAGCCGGCGATCGCAGGACAACTCCAAAAGATATTGGAGAAGTCTCCCGGAGAACGTCTGCACCTCCAGTAGTCCTGTGGATGCAACGGATCATCTTATAGAGTCCGTCTTATGATTAGGTGGTGTAGTAGGCCGTGCATCCAATTTTGAATTGGATAAGCCGATCTCGCTGTGAAACCAGTGTGTAAAAAGGGATATCCCAGAGGTCCTCCCAGCCATTATTGCCCAGGTCTGGAATGTACCGCAACCACCAGCCCTGAAGCCCCTCCATGTCAGGAAAGGACACTGTCAAAAGGTGAGCATATAAATTAGAGGTGGGTTACTTATCGCAGTCCTGTCTTAGGACTTGTTCCAGATCAGATTTTAGAACCCCTGGAGAGGTCTGCAGAAACCAGCTTTTGAAGGCGTGGGAGAGTTGCATGTATCAGAACGAGTAAGTAACCAGAACATTATAAACTGAGGAACACTGCGCCAAATGACATAGAGTGGGTTGCACCTTTACTTGTGATACTGTCTTTATCAGAGGCGGACTGACAACTCATGGGGCCCCTGGGCAATAGGGGATCATGGGGCCCCTGTGTCCTTGCCCAAACTCAAAAAGCCTATGAAAAAGGTACCAGGGGCATCTCATGGGGCCCCTACTGACCCCGGGCCCTCGGGCAGTGCCCGAGTTCCCAATTGGTCAGTCCGCCCCTGGTCTTTATCTTGTATTTGACCCAGGCACTTGGGAGAATCCATTACTTTGACCAGATAATCCTGTCCTATAAGACAGTGGTATGAAGACTGAAAAGAATGAAGATTCTCTGCAGTAATGAAAATAAAATCAAAGTAGAGAAATCAACTTCAGTTCTGATGCCATGAATAACATTTCACAGTACCCGTAGCTCAATTCCATATTTTGATTGTACCAAAACAACAGCAAAAGCTATTAAATAGCTATTAATTTGTAAAGTAAAATAACCTAGCAATTAATATATAAAGTGAACCCAAGCTATTGACATCTTTTGAAGTCATAATGGTATAATATGACTAATGATATTGGAGATTCTGGGCATGGGGACATATGTGGAAATCTTTTGGGAGTTCTGTAACTATAAAAAGGTATCCAAAACTCTGTTATAAGCAGTAAATTCTAAGATTTTTTTTTCTTACCAGTCACCTATTGTCTATTCTGCAGATACAACATTTTTAGAAAAAACAGTTTTGTGTTAAAGTCTAACTCTGGGAAAGTTTAAAGCAGGCAAAATTCTCTGGAAGACACTGGCTAATTTGTAAGGTAAATCTACGGGCTTGGAAAAATCCATATGTAAATGGATAGAAAACTGGCTAAAAGATCGTATTCAGAGAGTAGTGGTTAATGATTCGCACTCTGAATGGTCTGTGATTGTCAGTGGTGTACCCCTAGGTTCAGTGTTGGAACCCTTACTTTTTAATATATTTATAAACGATATAGGGTCTGAGAAAATACCATTTCAGTCTTTGCAGATGACACCAAGCTGTGCAGTGGAATAACGTCCTTACAGGATGTCTCCAACTTACAAGCCGACCTCAATGCACTTTTTAATTGGGCAACTATGTGGCAAACGGGATTTAATGTTGATAAATGTAAGGTTATGCACTTGGGGGCTAAGAATATGCATGCATCATACATACTAGGGGGGTGCAATTGGGGGAATCAATGGTGGAGAAGGATCTGGGAGTTCTGGTAGATCACAAGCTTAATAACGGCATGCAATGCCAAGCTGCGATTTCTAAAGTGAGCAAAATCCTCTCTTGTATTAATAGAGGTATAGACTCCAGAGAGAAAGATATAATTTTACCCCTGTGCAAATCATTAGTAAGACCTCATCTGGAATATGCCGTTCCATTTTAGGCACCGATTCACAAAAAGAACATTGGGAAACTTGAGAAAGTACAGAGAAGGGCAACTAAACTGATATGAAGCATGGAGGAGCTCAGCTATGAGGAAAACTTAGAGGAACTAACTGTATTCTCTCTTGAGAAGAGGAGATTAAGGGGGGATATGATCAACATGTATAAATACATCAGTGGTTCATGTAGTGAACTCGGTGTAGAGCTATTCACCCTGAGGTGATCACAGAGGACAAGGGGGCACTCTTTACGTCTGGGAGGAAAATAAATTTAATCTCCAAACATGGAAAGGTTTCTTCACAGTGAGAGCTGTGAAAATGTGGAATAGATTCCCTCAAGAGTTGGTTCTGGCCAGCTCAGTGGATTGCTTCAAAAAAGGCCTGGATTCTTTCTTAGATACACAGAATATAACTGGATACTAACATTTATAGGTAAAGTTGATCCAGGGAATATCCGATTGCCTCTTGTGGGATCAGGAAGGAATTTTTTTCCCAGCAGGTGCCAATTGGATAATGCTTTGCTGAGTTTTTTTTTTTGCCTTCCTCTGGATCAACTGTGGGTATAGGATTATAACTTTTTTTTTTCTATGGTTGAACTGGATGGACTTTTGTCTTTTTTCAGCCAGACTAACTATGTAACACCGCTTTCATGCAGGCATGTCCTGCAAATGAGTTAGCTTACATGTCAGACAAGGTCCAGCTCCTTCTGTACTTCCTGGCTGCTTTAGCTGCAAGCGCTGCAGGTCTCATAGCTCCTAGTGCTATGGTCACATCTCCACCAGTCCTTTCCTCCAGACCATTCACAAAGCACATGGCAGCAGGCTCCATTTTGTGTTCTGAGCCGGCACACACACTTGGGATCGCATAGATATTTTAATAAACATATGATATAAGTCACATTTGTGGTCCTACTCTTATGCATTTCAGCCCTGTGTGGGCCTTAATCATAGCAATGCTATATGTATGTATTTTTTTGTACTTTAGTTATCTTTATCTCATGTCTGCACAAATGTGGATCCTGAGGAAGCAGTTTAACACACGTCCATCCTTCACGCCAACAAAACTGTTCAGCTTTAATATATGATGTAATTGGAGTTACATTAGGTTTGTTTAAAAAATGGTGTTTTAACTGTTTAACTGTGTATGATTGTATTTTCCCGTTGCACACATTTGAAAGTTCCACTGTTTTCTTGGACTGACACCTTGCCATGATTGTATCCAGGGGGTAGGTGGGACCCTATTAAGTTTGGGTGCAATAATTGTTTGGGGCAGTGCCTCATTAAGGACTGTTTTGTCTTAGCTCACCTTACACACTAAATAGACTTTAGACAATGCTATCTGTAACTTTTATCCTGTTTAATAAATTATCTCTGCAATCCCAAGTGCATGTGCCCGGTTAACAACACAGTATTGGAGGAATGGCTATCAGGAGCCTACTGCGAGCATCGCAAACGTGCTCTGAAGTGTGAGATCATATCAGGCAGAGCGGTGGTGACTGTTGTGTTTCTGGATAGGCTCCATTTTGTGAATGGCCCAGAAAAGCAATAGGGAGAGATGGGACCGTAGTTCTGGGGTCTATGAGACCTAGAGTATTTACAGCTGTAGTCAAGAAGTACAGTAGGAGCTGAACTTCCTCCAGCATGTAAACTAACTGATTTGCAAGCTATAGAAATATTCCTGCATGACAGCAAGATTCTCCAAAGGAAGAAGAATGTTTGCCTGCATGAAGCCCGTGACAGTAATCCAGCCCAAAGTTAGGCTTTAAAAATATATAGCAAATCACCTCTCAATCAGAAGGAGAATAATTGTGCTACTGTAGCAATCCTCAGTCAGGGACTTAAGGTTTACATTCCAAATTTCCAGAGGGAGGAAATAAGTGCTTAAGAGAACTGTACATAACAGGTGAAAAAAAACTGAGAATGAAAACACAGCTTTGCCTGGCGTGACCCTAGCAAGGGAATGAAAGAGATGCAGGAGATGAATGATTGCAGCCTCTTGGAAACTACCAGTACACATGACTGATTTGCTTAAATAAAGAAACAAAAATGCCTCTTAAAGAGAGACAATGCAAAATTTAACAAACTGGTCTGTGGAAGAACGGCACCTAGGACAGCAAACTATTTGTAACAATGAAAATCATGCATTATAGATATGTTCAAAATCTGTTTGAAGTCATATGGCATTTAAAAACTGTTCTCTATACTTTCAAGTCCTTGTTCTACTATGATGATAAAGGTCACAGCTCAGCTGAGGATATCAAATGTCTGGTCTGAAATTTAAATTTGAATTTTTATTCAAAGCTGAACTTCAGGCAGATATAAAAAGACAATTTAGTCTAGTTAGACATCCATTAAACATCATTTATTGCAATTTTTATGTACAGCTAGAGCAGCCTTTTTCACCCAGGCTGACCAGGCACGTGGGGATGCTTTCAGGTTTCTTCAGGGGTGCCTAGGCAAAATGCCGAAAAATTACAGAAATATTGTATGCAAGGCAGTGGGTGGATGAAGCCTGCCTTTTAGTTACACAAAGACACAGGTTTGCATTGTGCACCATTACAACCTTCTAGTATCCTAATAACCAATGATGTTATCAGTTGATAAGGAGGATGTTGGGTGCCTGCACAGCATCACTGTTTGCCCCTCTCCTGCCCCTTTCCATCAGCACCGGGGTCACATTAGCTGAGTGAGGGAGAGAAACTGGGGACAAAGAGAAACGGAATTCTAATCAGTACCAGTGTGCTTGCTTTGGAAGAATAAATCATCTCTAATGTTGGGTGTCCAACGTGTGTGGATGTTGCTTCATTTTGTAGTTTTTTACATTTTAGAATGGGGTGACTCGAGATTGTATTATTTTAAAGCCTGCTTTGACTGAAAAAAGGAGGACTAAGCTAAAGCAGGGGTCTCCAAACATTTTAAACAAAAGGCCAGTTTACTGCCCTTCAAACTTTAGGGGGGGCAGACTGTGGACAGTGGAAGTTGAAAATGTCTTGGCATCGGTGGGAGTAAACAATGCCATAGGCTTGGTGGTCAGTGGGAGTAAAAAAAATGGTGTCAGTGGGAGGCATAGTGCTCAGCGTTGTTAGTGGGAGAATTAGTTCCCCTTCTCCGGTGTCAGTGGGAGGAATAGTACCCCATTGTTGGTGTCAGTGTCAGTGTAAGGAATAGTTCTCCATCTTTGGTGTTGGTGGAAGGAATAATGCCTCAAATGAGTGTAAGGAACAGTACCCCAAGAGCTGGATAAAGGCAAGCAAAGGGCCACATCTGGCCAGCGGAGACTCCTGCGCTAGAGGACATGTTAGGCTCACATAGTCCCCCTCACAGCAGCACACAGACTGGGATAGGGAGGGTCAGCACTTTGAGCCAATCAGTGCTCTACTGCTTTGCACAGTGCTGTCAGTCTAACACTTTGAACAAATCTGAAGGAGTGGAGAGCACAGAGATAATTTTATCGGCATACTGTATATTCTTCAATGTCCAATCAGTAGACTTAGGTGGATCACTAACCAAGTGAAACAGTGATGCTGTCTGGCAGGATGCCCTACATCACAAGATGAGTAGAAATAGAAAGATTTGGTTGGGAGAAGCAAGGAGTCCAGCTTTACTCATTGAATTATTTTGGGTCATCATTGCAGCAAGCGTACACACAGAGACGGACTCGACCCTCCATTTTGTTAAGAATTCTCCATGTCTCCCCTCATTCTCCCCATCCCTCTCTGAGAGCCACAGTGACATCTGGTCTGTGGGAGTGTTGGAAGTGTCACAGGCAGGCCAGAGCCCAGCAGGGAGCCCAGAGCTATACCAACTCTCTGAGCTGAGCGCCTGGCTGTCTAAGAAAGCTGTGCAATCTAGCACATCGTAAAAGATAACGCAAGCCTTCACAGGAGTTCAAAGACATTCCAGAGGAGCACGAACCAGATAACACTTTTAAAATCCATTTTTTCCCCTATGTCTCATATCTTGGAATATGAGAGACTTACATAAAAACCAGGCCTATCTTCAGATTGCCCACGAGAAGACAAACAGTTTGATAGGTCACACTCCCTGACTGGAATACCTAGGAAAGCAGAAAATTACATCTCTTGAACCATTCAGTGTATAATTTCATATTTCATATCTAATCATTCCTCAGATGCGCCTGCATATTAATCTACCCACAGGCGGAGTGTTACTTGTAACTAGGGAAAGTTATGAGCCAAAATATGAGCTATGAAAGATTTTGGCTCTAGTTTAGGTCTACGCCCAGACCTTCCCTCCCTAAACGGGGCATTGGTCCATGACTTCAGAGACACCCCCTGCTAGGGAACTACAAAATGGGCTGTCAGGCCTAAGAGAGTGAAGTTGAAGAATTCTCCCGTTTAACATCAGAACCAACTTGGGAGACAGCCCTTTTGCTCTGAAACTTGATCTGCAAACCCAAGGCTGATTGGCAAGTACTTTAACCCTTTAACCTCCTTTCTGTTACCTCTTTGCTGTGCTGTTGTTTTCTGTATATTTATATATATATTGGTTACATCTTTTTTCTGTAAATATTTTTATTGCACCCTTTTGACCTTTTAGTAATAAATCTTACTTTCGGAAAGTGTTGAACTGTTTCTAAATCTCGTTAGTGCAATTTACGATTTCCTGCCTCTGAAAGAGTGCTACTGTGTTTGTTTAACCCTCTGTATAACCGGTCTGCGGTGACAGTGTTATACAGACAATTATCTCAACCATCGTAGTGTTATTGCTGGTATTGTCGAGTTTCCTCTTTCTCTGTACAAAAAGGAGGTGGTGGCAGTGGGAAGGGTTAATTGCGTAATTAACCTGACCCAGTAACAATCGCTCCCAGGCTGCCGGTACATCGATTGTGGTCCAATTAGCTGGAAAATCGTTGTGCAGGGTGCAGCTGGGCGTGGCATTGTTACACACGTGACATCGCGGTTTTAGATTGGCTAGTCCTTCAGTCACAAGTTTGGTGAGAAGGTCAGGGGTCTGATGCTGCGTTCGTCACATATTATTATGACCTGATGTTGCTGTTGAAATGCTGCAGGTAGTTAGCTTACATGTGTAGCGCAGTCTGGATATATACACAAGTAAGACTTTGGAATGAGGTTCTTGGATATGCCACAGAAAACTAGCTACAGTTCTAGGCAAGATTTTGACCCTTTTTACATTTTGTATATCATTTATCTAGAAATTATTAAAATTTGTGTTTAGCAATCTTTCTCATTTTAATTGAATGCATATGACTTCCTGTGTCTATTTATACTACAAGGAGTATATTCTTCTGTTAGTAATATGTCTCTATAATTCATATGTTTGTGTTAATGGTGTCTTCAAGGTGAGCATAATGAATTATCTGAAGACTCCTGAATGACAGCTCAAAAACTTACCAAATCCAGTTACTATGGAATGCCTCATAAAGTAAACAAAAAAAAATGCCTTTACCTTCCCTAACTGAGCCAGATCCTCCTTCATTTGTGTCTCACCTGCCCCCCCTCCCAGACACTGCAGTTCATATGGAGAGGATTTCAGCAACAGAGGTAGTGCTGTCAATCTAGAAAGCAGTGGGCAGGACTAGGTGTAGCCAGGTTGTTGGCAGGGCCAGGTGATTGGTATCCAAGCGAGAAGAATGGAGCACAAAGTCCAACGGAGGGCTGTAATATTGTTTGGTTAAGTTGAAGATAACAGATAAAAACAGGAGCAAGAACCGCATTCACCAGCACTTGGTATTGTGTGTGCAGTAACAGTGACAAGTACTTGCTTGCTGGAAGTTTAGCAGAGTAAACCGCAGTATCCCTGACCTGTTCCTTCTCATCAGGAACCTTTTCCTGGGTCGAGTATGCTGTCCCTAACCAGCATGGATCCTGTCCCTACTCTATCCACTTTGCAACTGCACACCAACCACAGCAGGACACTGCTACTTATTAGCGTTGCCCACATCAAAGATGGCCACTGAGCTCATCCAGTGTTGCATTGTCCAGTTGGACCACTGTTTCCCCAGCAGCACCTACGGAAGCTGTGAAGGAACAATTTGTCCTCTCATCCTCCATCCCCTCTGTGCAGAAGTCTGCAAAACAGCGCCACCTACAGAGGGGAGGGTAAACTGCACCTGCATAAAAGGTTCTAACTGACAGGCTACAGGGGTGTAAATCAGCAGTGACAATGTTAGTAGTCACATCCTTCTGCAACACTTCATCCCACTCCAGTGCAAGCAGACACAACCTACACTAGAATGGTAACTCTGTACTGAATTCAGGAGCAGTGCAGCATTGTTACCACACCATCACAAGAAGCTTCATTAGGTGGATTTCATGGGCAGGCTCAACAGGTATTTTTGAAATCTTGCAAGAAAAAACTCTAAGTGCAGAAGCACTTATAAGAAAGTGCTGTAGCACATATTTTATAACAGGAGGCCATAACTCTACTTTAGAAAAATACATTTATTGGTGTATTAATGAACTGCATTCATTTGTGTCTTTTATATATGTCTGAAGTTTAACCTTAAAGCGGAACTCCACCCAGAAGGGGAAGTTCAACTTTAAGTCTTTGAACCCCGCTCCCCATTACAGATTGGCACCTTTGGGGAGCAGGTACCCGAATTTGACAGGTACCCGCTCCCACTTCTGCTGCAATCGCCTAGTCGATCGGAAGTGGAAGTTGTCCTCCCCGCCCCTCTCTCCCTAGTCTTCTGGTACACGTGACAGGTCCAAGAAGACTACGGGGCCATTCAAAAAGCACAGCAGTGTGCACCCGGCTGTGAAGCCACAAGCTGTCACAGGCGGGTGCCCACACTGAAGATACCGGCGCCAGGGAGAGAAGACAGCTGGTGAAAGCAGCAGTGGTGAGGACACCGCTGGACCGAGGGACAGGTAAGTGGCTGTATTTTAAAAGTCAGCAGCTACAGTATTTGTAGCTGCTCACTTTTATTTATTTATTTTTTTTAGGTGGAACTCCACTCTAACTTGAATGTGCATATTGCCAATGTCACAGGGGCTCAACATAGTCGGGTTGATTTACAAAAGGCAAATAGACTGTGCACTTACAAGGCGCACTCATTTTCCCCAGAGCTCAGTGAATGTGGTGAAGCTCTGCTGATTTCCATCATCTAATCATGTGCAAGCGAAAATGCTGTTTTTTTATTTATTTCCCTTGCACCTGATTGAGCATTCCTTACAAAGCGAAGCTTCACCACATTCATAAAGCTCTGAGGAAAATGAGTTCAACCGCACTTGCAAAGAGTACCCCAAAGTGTACTACATTGCTGGACAAAAAAAGACTGCCCTCATAAAACATTTCTAAGGCTCCATGCAAACTAGCATTTTTTATAAGCTCAAAAAATGCTAGAAAAAATGCTGGATGAAAAACACTGATAATAGTGTTTTTGTGTCAGCTTATAGTAGCATTTTAGTATCATTTAGAAGAGTTAGCTGTTTAGTAGATTTTTTACAGCAAATGAAGAAAAAAAACGCTAGAGAAAAGCAGTTAGAGGCATTTTAGTAGCGTTTTGAAGTGTTTAGGAGCATTCAGTATTTTTTTTTCTGCTGGGAGAATGCTCCCCAAAAACAGTTTTTTCTGCTCCTAAACGCTGAAGCTTGAAAATGCTTCTAGCATAAAATAGTGTGCATAGACACACAGGATAACAATATTAGGTTCTAGGAGCAGAAAAAAAATGTTCATAACATTAGGCTCCATGCACACTAGCGGTTTTTTAAGTTCCTAGAAGCTGTTATTAGCACCTTTTCTGCTCCTAGAAGCTAAATAGTGTTATCCTACGTGTCCATGCACACTACCTTAGGCTATTGAGCATCAGGTCTATCAGCAGAAAAAAAAATGTTTTTGTATAGTTTTTGGAGTGTTCTTCTAGCAGAAAAAAATGCTAAATGCTCCTATACGCTATTAAACACTGCTAAACGCTACTAAAAATGTTCCTCCACCAAGAGGGTGTGGAGCCTGTCGCTGGCAAGAGTATCAGATTGAGTCTGTGACTGCATCTGTGGAAGCTACAGGATGTGAGTAGATTTTATTCCGGATTGATAAAAAACTTTTTGAATTATATTGTGCTATTGGAGTTTTTTGGGGGTTTTTTTGCATCTATGTTCATCTGAGGGATTGAAGTAAAGGGGGAACAAAGGTGGAGGAAGCAGTGGATTGCAGCTGCCAGATTATTATTATTATTATACAGTATTGATGTAGCGCCAATAGTTCGCTCAGTGCTGTACATTACTAAGGGGGACAGAACATGCGACAGTACAATAACAATACTATGCGATACACGAGGGGCTCGAGGGCCCTGCTCCTTGGAGCTTACAATCTAGGAGGGAGGGGATAGTGATACAGGAGGAAATAGCTGTGGGGGATGGAGTGGTAGGAAGAGTGGAGGAGGTCAGGAATTAGCAGGGGGTGGGGTAGGTTTCCCTGAAGAGGTGGGTTTTCAGGGTGCACCTAAAGGAGAGGAGAGTAGGTGATAATATGATGGGTTGGGGCAGGGAGTTCCAGAAGATGGGTGACACCCTGGAGAAGTCCTGGAGGTGGGCATGGGAGGAGGAGACCAGAGAACTATAGAGAAGGAGGTCTTGTGAAGAGCGGAGAGTGCGTGTTGGGTGGTACTTGGATATTAGGTCAGTGATGAAGTTTGGGGCAGTATGATGGACAGCTTTGTATGTCAGCATTAGGATTTTGAATTTGATCCGTTGGGCAATCGGAAGCCAGTGGAGGGATTGGCAGAGGGGGGTGGTGGAAACGGAGCGGTTGGTAAAGTGGATGAGTCTGGCTGCCGTATTCAGGATCGACTGAAGCGGGGATAGCCTGTGGCGAGGCAGGCCAGTGAGGAGGGAGTTGCAGTAATCGAGTTGTGATATGATGAGGGAGTGGATGAGCTGCTTGGTGGTTTCTTGGGTTAGGAACGTGCGTATTTTGGCGATGTTGCGGAGGTGGAGTCTGCATGAGTTTGTTAGTGATTGGACTTGGGACTGGAAGGATAGATTGGAGTCAAGAATGACACCCAGTACTCTGGCCTGCGGGGCGGGCCTGATGGTGGCATAGTTGGACGTGATTTGTTGGACCTATTTGCAGAAACCATTGTAGGATAGACAAATTGGTCTGGTGAATGTATTCCCCGAGTGAGGTGGAGGGAGCACTTTGGCAAAGCCTTGGAATAATTTTTGAAGACACACTTAGTGGAGGAAAATTTTGGATAGTTCACCATTGAATGTCGTTACATTGCTTTATAATGGGATTGCACACATTTTGACATTGATGTAATACACTATTAAGTTTGTCAGGTTTATTATTTGATTTTATACTGTACTGCATGCATTTTGATATAGGGCTTTATTTGTATTGAGTGATTTTGACACTAATTGGTTGTTTCTAGATGTTTGACAAGTTTTTCTTCAGTGCTGTATACAAGTTTTTGTTTTCTTCATTCTGAGGGGTTATTATATTTATGTATGGCAGCAACTGGGAAAAACTTTTTTTTACTTTTTGATTTATTTATATTATTTTTGGGGGGATTTGTGTTACTATAGTACAGAAGGGTTAACTCTAAATGTTACTTTTGTACATAGACAAATATGGGTAATGAATTACCTAAAACCTGAGAGAAATACAATTAAATATTAAGGATTGATTTTTTATTTTTGTGCACAGTGTAGGAATGGGTCTTGATTCTTGCTTCATCACTGGGAAATTATTTTTTCATTAAATGCTACTTTAATGAGTCAGCACGGGCAGACTTTAATAAAGGAAAAAAGACCACTCGAATATCCTCCACAGTTTCCACACATGGCTTGGGCTTATTGTAACAGAATACGACGAACACATGCAGTAACATCTGACCCATCACGTCACCTTCAGCTCACAAGGAGATCCATGTTGACTAAGCCTCTTTAATTTAAATCCCAATTATTCTAAACTCGTGTCATCTAGTGTGTTGTATAGTGAGCATGTACAGCCTAAGCTACTCTAATGGAGGATTACATTTCAATGCTGTGCTTTTTGCCTTTCTTTATTAAGACAAATATTTAAAAAAAACATAGTTTCCTCTGGTGTAAACGCTTGTAACAAAATATACTAAGAGACTCCTACATTTATAAGTCTGGAAAATATTCCAATTCAGTTAAATTATTTTAAAGTGACTTATCAGTGAAGTCTTGAAAATGTAAATGTTAAATACATGTCTATTTTACAATTTTATAAGTATTTAGTGTACATCTTTATATATGCTGAATGCTGAGTGTCTGTGTTGAGTATAAAATTAAGGCATCATATGCCAGATTTTGTTAGTTTTAACTAATATAAAAAATTATTGTTTTGATGCCATTTGAAGACTCCTTTTTCACTGAATTTTTTCATCCCCCAAAAATATTTTCTGTAGCAATGAACTAACAAACGTGTGCTCGTTCCAAGATGGGCAAGGTTGTGGTGGTATGGGGTGTGAGCAGGGGGAAGGTTGAGGGGCATTGGGTGTAAGGGTGTGTAGGTGTTGAAGTGGTGGAGGCACAGCCTGAGAGATGGGACTACAGGAGAGATGGTTGTAATGAAGGCCAATTGGTGAAGGAAGGTATAAAGGTGCATTGGTGCGAAAAGGTGGTGGGAGAAGGAATATTTGCAAGTGTAGAGATGCTGTATAATGGAAAATGAAAAGAGGCCTGTGCAGGTATGAAGGGAGCGCAGTGAGAAGCAAGTATAGGTGCAGTTGTCAGAGAGAGGTTTGGGCACAGTGATGAGAGTAGGGGGTGTATGGGCATGGTGGTGAAAATGGGGTGTTGAGAGTGGGGGGATGGGGCTGATTAAGTATATCAGTTGATGTTGGGAGTGGGATGGTGGTACTGGTGTTGGGGTAAGCATAGAGAAAGAGTACGGGTACAATGGTGGGATGGCGAATGGAAGGTGGGTGTGCAAGCAGACCAGTCAAGCATTATGGGATATGTTTACAGGTGCATTGTGAAAGCTGGGGGGGAGGGAGTATGCAGACATGGGGTGGGGGGGGAGGTAGGTCACACAGGAGCAGTGGTGGGAGGAAGGGTACGGGTGCACCAATGATGGGAGGAAGAATACGGGTGCAGTGGTGAGAGGCGGGATACAGGTGTAGTGGTGGAAAAGGGGGTGCAGGTGTGGAAGATGGTGCAACACATGCGCAGTAATGCTGTAAAAAGTCCACACATGCAGAGAATATTGTTCCTCCATTGATTCTGATGCTTCTGTCCTCTTTGCAAGTGATATTAAGTATGGCAGTGAGACCACACAAATATTCAGTAGTGTATTGCTATTCCCATGAACACATGTGATTTTTAACGCCATATTTCTAACATAACAATATGGTGGCAATGTCTTGCAAATTCTAGGGAGTGGCAGTACACTACGGAACACTTGCGAGATCTTGCCACTCTATTGATATAAGCATCAAAGAGGGCGGAAGCATTGACAGGCATAATAGATTGTGCATGCGTGGGCACAGTATAAAATATCACTGTACATGTGTTAGACACAGTGGGGGAGATTTATTATTATTGGAGCACTCAGAATCTGATACAGCTGTGCATAGTAGCCATTCAGCTTGTAACTTTAGCTATTCCAATTAAGCTTTGACAATAAAACCTGGAAGCTGATTGGTTTCTGTGCAGAGCTGCAGCATGTTTTGCATGCTCCAGCTTTAGTAAATCTCCCCCATTGTGCAGGCTTATTTATGTTGTTATTGTGACCATAGTGCCATTTAGATCCACCATTATGAACAAAACCCTTCTTCGAACAGAAGCCATTTTTATAAAGTCCAAATGCATCATTTTAAAATCATTTTACCTCAATTTACTATAAAATTTTAGAATATAAATGCTTCATCAATATTTATATCTGTGCAGTTAACCTAAGAAAACTAAACTATGTACGTACATACAGTTTCTTTGTTCAACCATGACTTTGAACATAGTCACTGTATATTGAACTGAAGCTAAGGGGGAAACTTAACCTCCATTTTACTTCCTGTATTCTTCTTTTATAATAATTATGGTTAAATAGGTAGTTAAACAGAGGATACAGAGCAATATTAGGACACTAGCTTACTAAACAGCAGAGTCCTGTATAAGTTACATAGTTAGTTTGGCTGAAAAAAGACAAACGTCCATCCAGTTCAACCATTAAAAAAAAAAAAATTAGAAAGGCAAAAAAAACCCCAGGAAAGCATGATCCAATTTTCTCCTGCAGGGAAAAAAATCCTTTCTGATCCCCTAGAGGCAATCGGATATTCCCTGGATCAACTTTACCTATAAATGTTAGTATCCAGTTATATTCTGTGTAAGAAAGAATCCAGGACTTTTTTAAAGCAATCCACTGAGCTGGCCAAACCAACCCTTGAGGGAGTCTATTCCACATTTTCACAGCTCTCACTGTGAAGAAACCTTTCCATGTTTGGAGATTAAATTTCTTTTCCTCCAGATGTAAAGAGTGCCCCCTTGTCCTCTGTGATGACCTCAGGGTGAATAGCTCTACACCGCATTCACTATATGAACCACTGATGTATTTATACATGTTGATCATATCCCCCCTTAATCTCCTCTTCTCAGTATTTTTAGTAACTACTGGAATACATATATTTTTTTCACATCTAACAGTTTCTATGTAATTTTTTTATACTAAAATATCAATCCCCATTTTCAAGATCCTTAACAATCATCTTAAAACATTTATGTTCTCCATCACTGCCTCTTTTTTAATGTAATTTGAACTAAGAAATGAACATACTTGTGATGCAATGAATTACGCAGATTGTTTTAATTGTATAGTTTTATATTGTGTCTTTTACGATCCGCATGAAATGTGCATCACTACTAACAATCTTCTCATCAATTTATGTTTATTGACAAGTAGATGTAACATAAAATAAATAATCAAGTTATATAGAACATTAATGATCTGATAAGAGGAAGAAGAAGACACCTTTGGCTATATTTTGGTTAATATTCAACCACCATTGAAAGTTCAGCATTAGTGAAAAAAGATAGTGAACATTCAGATATGATCATGCTTCTTATTGTTTTCACATCCCACTATCTCCTCCTTTTGCCATTTCATTGTATGGGATGTATCCTGAATGCTATCTGTAGAACACCCTACCTGTTACATAGGACATTAGGTCAACAAGCATTCTGAAATATATTTATTTGGCAGTGCCAAGGAAAGGCAATCAAACTATTTTAACCTCAAATATAGTTCTGTCTTTGGAAACTATCTCATAGGTTGCAAAAAAAAAGATAAAATGTCTATAAAAAAGCAGATACTCAAAGATTACGGCAATTTAGAGATGGAAATATCTCTCTTTTTATTTGTAATCCTTTGTTCACTCTAGATGTATCACCAAAGACTAAACTGATTCGCATTTCTTCCAGCAATGCCTGTCTATGCGGACCCTTTTGGGGGCCCTGAAACAAGAAGCAAATGCTCTTGTGCCATGACAAGCAATTACTAACATTGCTGTGTTGTACAGACTATTTTGTTGTTGTAGCAATTGTACGTACAAATATGGACGCGAATATCCATCTTATTAAAGATCCTCCATTTTGTATCATTTCTCACTCCACATCAGCTCCCCCCTCTCTCTCTGTTGAGTGACACGTGGTCCTTGTGTGTTGGGTTCAGCAGTGCACAGGATACAGCTGGATATCCTTCATGTTTGTAAACCCAATTACACTGATGCCAGTGTGCCTGTCCTACTTTTGCTCTGAAGCCGATTGTAAAGCTATAAACCCGTCAGTCACTGGACTTCAAAAGCATTCCAGGATAGCAGTAAAACCAATATCTCATTTGGAGACCACTTTTTTATACACTTTCGTAATTTCTCATAGGTAATACATACCAGAATACAAAACATATATTCAGAGAGGTCATTTTAATACAAGTCACCTGATAACTTACACCCCTAGACTACGTCTACCCGAGAGCAGAAACCGATATCTCCTTAACCGTCACAGCCAGATCTGTCATATGTGATGTCTGGATGTTCAGAATATTGTTCTGCATATTATCCTGCCAGTGGATAAGATGCTACATGTACCTAGGGAAGGTTATTGACCCTGGTATAACTTGGGAGGGATTTTGGTTCTAGCTTGGGTCTCCGCCTAGACCCCCCCTCCCCAAAGGAGGCCATTGGCCCGTGGCTTCAGGGACACCCCCTGCTGGGGGACTACAAAATAGGCTGTCAGGCCTGAGAGAAGTACGATGAAGAATTCTCCCTTTTTAACATCAGGAACCAACTTGGGAGAACAGGACCCTTTTGTTCACGACCTTGATCTGCTTAAACCAAGGCTGACGGCAAGTATTCTACCCCTCTAAACTTCTTTCTGTTATCTCTCTGTTGTGTTATTGCTCTCTGTATTTATATATATATATATTGGCTACATCTTTTTCTGTAAATATTTTTATTGCACCATTTTGACCCTTTTTAGTAATAAATCCTATTTTCTGAAAAGCGTTGAACTGTTTCTAAAGCTCTTTAATGCAAACTAAGCATCCCTGTCTCTGAAGAGCGCTATTGTGTGTTTTAAACTTCTGGATACATCTGCCTGCGGTGACAGTGTGTATACAGACGATTATTCAAACATCATAGTGTTACTGCTAAGATTGGCGAGTTTCCTCCTACTCTGTACAAAAAGGCGGTGGTGGCAGTGTGAAGGGTTAATTGCGTAATTAACCTGACCCAGTAACAATCGCTCTCAGGCGGTACATAGATTGCGGTGTCCATTAGCTGGAAAATCTTTGTGCAGGGTGCAGCTGAGCATGGTATTGTTACGCACGTGACAGCGCGGTTTTAGATTGGCTAGTCCTTCGGTCATGAGTTGGTGAGAAGGGCCGGGGGGACTAACGCCGCGATTGTCAAAGTGGTGCCTTTACAGAAGAGGAGATCCTTAGAGGTTGACACCTGATGGGTTGTTTCAAGAAGGCTTTAGAATGTCCATTAGGGAGAGTCAAAGACCAATCTACCATCTGCTTAGAAGCAATGACCTGAAGGGCAATCAGGAGGAAGAGGATAACTAAAGACAACTCTTTCCCCCAGCTCCCTACCCCATCACTGTCCTTCAATTAAGCTTTGCATGTTCTTCCTGTTCCCTTCCCTTCTTCCTCTTTCCTAACTCCCTCTTATACCTGCTGTGGTACCATTAGGACTTGCAGGCCAAAACTTTATGCACTTCACATAGAAGGGACCTCATCTTCTTCTCTAACTGTCTTCTCTACCTGGCATCTTCAGTGTGGGCAACCAGTTGTGACAGCTTGCGGCTTTGTGAATGGCCCCATAGTCTTCTGTGACCTGTCACGTGTCCCAGAAGACTATGGGGAGGGAGGGGGAGGACAACTTCCGCTTTTGATCGCCTTAGGCGATTGTCGCGGAAGTGGTAGCGGTACCTGTCAAATTCCAGTACCCGCTCCTCAAAGGTTCCAATCCTTAATGGGAAGCGGGGGACAATGCATTAAAGCAGAACTTTCCCTTTTGGATGGAGCTCCGCTTTAATATTTCAGGTTTATTTATTTATTTAAACAAAATAAAATTATAAAAATCATAGAGCTTCCTTTTCTTAACCTGAGTATCTTACAAAACATTTTTCCAACATGCAACCCATTAGCCTTGCCAGGTACAACTATAACCAGTGCCGGATTCATAAGGGGGCAAAAGGGGTAACTGTTTCTAAAAAGGGACCCTCGAACCTGTAGTGCCCTGGGCCCCCGCAATGTCTAAGTCTGGCCCTAACTGTAACTAACTATACCTTTCAAAATTATAAAGCTGCTGCTATGTTATGCCTATATTTTCTAACACATTCCATTTCATAATGAAAATAGGCTGTAGGCTCGATTCACTAAGTGGAGTTATAATAACACCATTACATATTAACACCATTACATATTTTATCTCATGAAAATGAACAAACTTAAATGTTACCAAGATGTACGATCTTAATGTTTTCATGTGAAGTGAACATTAATCTGGTTTTTATAAATTGATATTTTGTCTTGTTAGGTGTTAAGCCTCATGCACATTGCCACAGTCAAATGCCAATTTTATAGGCATTTGATTTTTTTTTTCTGCCCCCAAATACCCCTGTATGTTAGTTTCGGTGCCCGTTTTTTTCATCAGTTCAGTCACATTTTTTCCAAGAAAAAACGGATCAGCTCATATCAGTTTTTCATCAGTTTATAACAGTTTTTCATCAGTTCACATCTGTTTTTCATCAGTTTACATCACTTTTTCATCAGTCAATATTTTCATACTTTTTAGACTTGTTAGCATAGCAAAACAATCAAACACTATCCGCATATTTTTTTTTCTTTTAGGTCTGTGGAGGTGCGAAAAACAAAAACCTATAGGTGAACAAAAAACGTGCAAGTGCAAAACACAAGAAAGTGCACTTAGCGGTGTGCTTTAGTCCAGTGTTTCGCAACCTTTTTTCAGTCAAGGGACACTTTAAAACTATGGACAGTCCCGAGGCACCCTTTAAAATTATGGATAGTCTTGATGCACCCCATTCTAAAATGGGGTGCCTCAAGACTGTCCATCATTTTAAAAGGGCACCCCATTCTAAAATGTGAAAACTATAATAGTTTTATATAACACAGCAAAATCCACACACATAGGACACCCAACATCATAGGCGATTTATTCTTTCAAAGCAAATGCACTTTTGCACACTGGTACTGACTAGTATTCCATTGTTTCTCTTTTCCCTCAGTTTTTATCCATCACTGAGCTAATGTGACCCCAGCACTGATGGATGGGGCAGGGGAGGGGAAAACTAAGGTGCTGTACAGACAACAGACATCCTCCTTATCAACTGATGATGTAACTGGTTGTCAGGATGCCGGGGGCTAGAAGGTAAGAATGGTGCACAATGAAAATCTGTGGCTTTGTGTGACTAAAAGGCAGGTTTGTTCCACCTGCTTGCTTGTATAAAAGTTTTGGGCACATTTTAGACATTTTGCCTAGGCACCCCTGAAGAAACCTCAAGGCACCCCATGGTCCCTGGACACCCTGGTTGAGAAAGGCTGCTTTAGTCCACCCCCCCAAGGGGTAGAACCTCTTCCCTGATCCCCTGGGGTGCAAGACTCCTGACAGGGACAAAGGTTTCCACATGGTCCACCTGGCCAAAAGGCCTGGTGGACCCCTTTCCTTGTGGCTAGCCAAAGCCAACCACCAAGTACTAGGTCAGGGAGCACTCCCTAAGAGAGACTCCCCAGGAACAGGGGAGGAAGGAACCTAATGGGCACGCATCCTCCCCCTAGACTTCAGAGCAGGCCCGAGGACCCACATCCTCTATCCTAGTGAGAAAAAAACACACACAAAAGTGAAAGGTGCCAACAGTGGGTAGAAAATTAAATAAATAAATAAGTGGCCATGCAATTGTGCACTGGCTAAGCTCTGAGGCCCGTAGCAAAAGAATTGCCCTGGACTTAGCCAAAAGGCCTAGCCCTAAAAGGCGCAGTACAGAAGAAGTGTTTAGAACATTGACCATGTGCACTTTTCACACTTGGGATCCCACCCCCATGTGTTACTAAGAGCACCCCTGAGGTGACCACTCTCAGGGGGCACTGCTCCGAGGACTCTCTGCCTCCCCGGCCCCTTGCCAGACAAGGTAGGCCCATTCAAATTTAGGAAGAACTGGGCCCCTCCAGTTTTCCGGGGGAGCTACTCCCGGGCCCTAACAGCCTGAGGGCGCCTTGGTTTCTCTTCCAGCCCGTACTAACCTTCAGAGCCCCCATTATATCAGCAGGAGTACTATACAATAAACAGCAGGGTGTAGCACTAAAATAACCTTAATGATGATAAAAATAAGTAAAACCAATAAATAGTAGGCACATACAATAATGAAATGACTCAGTAATAACCTGACATGGTGCTTGCATATACAAAATAAAGTGATTCAACAGTGGTGTGATATGTCACTAATCAGTGACCAGCAATGTGCACAGTGCCAGGTATGAGTCCAAGATTAAGGTGCATGGGAAATCGTGACGATCTTCAGGATCCAATAGTCTGATCCAATCAAGTGGTGATAACTCTCAAAAGTGTAAAGACTGTGCACTCACCAGATACGCAATCAATCTGCGCATTTAGAGATATCAATCTTAAAGAACCAGAGGGTCCCTTTAAGGTCTGGTATCCCTCTTTTCCCTGATATCCACTGCCAGTGATGGTGTGCCTGCTCTGTAGATGGTAAGAGCTCCCAAAGAGCTCCAAAAAAGAGGAGGCCAATAGCGTGATACTGTTTTATCAGAGGGTATTTATTCAAGCCAAACAGAAGTAAAACACACTGACCAGTAATGAAGTTCCAAGATGGCCACCGGGACCCACATAGTGCCAGCGGCTTAACGTCCTAATGTTGTAGCTCCTCCTGATGCGTTTCGTGCGACGGCACGTATTCATAGGGGGTGTGCATCACCCCCTATGAATATGTGCCGTTGCACGAAACGCGCCAGGCTATTGGATCCCGAAGATCGTCACGATCTCCCACGCACCTTAATCTTGGACTCATACCTGGCACTGTGCACATTGCTGGTCACTGATTAGTGACATATCACACCACTGTTGAATCACTTTATTTTGTATATGCAAGCACCATGTCACTTTGATCACCCACCTTGTGATTTATAATATTTATGCTTACTGAGTTGGTTGCAACGACACAATTCATAGGTTATTACTGAGTCATTTCATTATTGTATGTGCCTACTATTTATTGGTTTTACTTATTTTTATCATCATTAAGGTTATTTTAGCGCTGCTGTTTGTTTACTTTGGAGGTCTTTTTGATACCTTTGGTATTTAGCAGCTTACTGAATTCTAGCGCTCGCTTAATTTTTCCTCTTACAGGGGTACTATACAGCCAGCCATCCTCGCCTAAAAGCAAGAATGATGGCGGAGCACCCATACTGGACACTGATAAGAATAGATACTACACTTGATCTTAGCCAAAAGGCTGAGAAGCGACAGCATATGATACTATGCGGCTGATCTACTAAAGGCAAATAGGCTTTTCACTTTGCAAGGGAAGTTACTCTTTTCAATTTTCGTTTAGCTTAGTGAATCTGAAGTTTTACTTTGCAAAGAATACCCAATCATGTGCAAGGAAAATACAAAAATGATGTTTTTTGCTTGCATTTGATTAGATAATGGAAGTCAGCAGAGCTTCACCTCAGTCACCAAGCTATGGAGAAAATACCTTTGCAAAGTGCAACGTCCCTTGCCTTTAAAAAATAAACCCCAATTTGAGTATACATGGGAACCATGGATTAGGTATATCCCTATTATTTAATGGATGTATGGCTGGCCCTCTTTCTTCTCTCTTTTTTTTCTTCTTTTCTGATCTATTCTTTATCCCCTTCTTAGGTTCTTTTTGTTTATTTTTTCGATCTCTTTATTTTCGTTATATATGGTTATGATACTTCCCACGCCTACTGACTGATGGTATATTTGCTACTCTATTGGGGTTTGTGCTTTACTGTTTACAACATCATTGGTTGATGTATTCTTATGTGCCTATATATTCCATGAATTTGACTGTTTGCTACAACTCATCATGTAGGTGGGCTATGTTTACTATATTTCTGTATACTGTTTTTTACAGATTTTCAATAAAAATATTGAAATATAAAAAATAAACCCCTTTTGCCTGCATTTAGACTACAGTATATTTCTGGATTCAGTGGTGTGTGAGTGCAATTATTACACATCATTCTTTCTCTAAAAAGACGCTGAACACGTCCAGTGTCCAGTATAAGGCAGTTTGTACGGACAAAACTAAGGCAAAGTTTAGCATTAAGTTTTGCCTAATTTCCCCCAGAAACAACGTTTTCTAACATTTAAGAAACAGCGCAGCCCCTTCTACAACATATCAAAACATAACTCGAATTAGGAAGCTTTAATTTATGGATTAAGCTTGGCATATTAAGCATTCCTTGCAAAGACTTGCAGAGAAGCCTTTTTTTCAGCAACACTGAAATCTCAGTGTGTCACCCAGGGAGGAAAAAAGTTACTATGGAAACGGTGACAATGTGTTCATTATCTTCTCCTGCTGTGACTGAATGCAATGACGTCAACAAAGTTTGAAATCAACTGCTGACTTGGTCTTGGCCTAAGACATTGTTTGTTAAGAAGACAGGATGGCTTTCAATAAAGCGTATTTTGTATCTCCTATTCCAAACCTTCAGTGGGTCCTAAACGTATACTGTGGTTATAGGAAACAACTCTAGATTCAGGCAAACTAAATACAAGTAACTACTGTTTTAAGAAGACAAGTTTATTATACGTACTTATATAGTGCCATCAATTTACGCAGCGCTTTTACATATACATTGTACATTTACATCAGTCCCTAACCCTCAAGGGGTGTACAATCTAAGGTCTCTAACCCACATTCATGTGCTAGGGCCAATTTAGACAGGATCTAATTTAACCTACCAACATGTCTTTGGAGTGTGGGAAGAAACCAGAGTACCCGGAGGAAACCCATGCAGGCACAGGGAGAACATGCAAACTCCAGGCAGGTGATGCCGTGGTTGGGATTTGAACCAGTACCCGAGTTCTGCCAGGCGGAAGTGCTAACCATTTAGCCACTGTGCTGCCCAAATTTCACAAATATCACCCTTTTTAATGAGGAGCAACACAAAACTCTGCTGATAGTATAGAAGATGCTCTTCCTATAAATTTTGGTGTACTCGAAGAAAAGCTACAGTTAAGTCAATTTACAGAATAGTTGAACTTCCAGTTTAAAATGGCTAAACACATTTCAGGAGCCTCAAAATAAAAACTGCATAAAGACCTGATTTCTTTAAAAATCAGCCAAAGATTGAGTAGAAAAGCCCCTCTCCTTCCAGCAGCTGCAATGTGGGACCCTTGATCTAACACACCCACTGCTGAGTCGCAGCCACTGCTCTCCAATCAGTGGGGTGCATTGGGCTTTGCTGATTGGAAAGAAAGGTTCGACTCAGTAGGGGGCATGTTTGAACCTCTGCTGTGAGATTGCTGTTTCCCCCAGAGAGCAAGGGTCCCACTCTACAGCTATGCTGGTCGGGCACAGGGTTTTCTACTCAGGTTGTTGCTTGTGTTAGGGCTCATGTACATTGCAGCTGATAAACTCACGTATAGGAGCTGTTCAGCATTTTTTTCAGCAGCCCCTGAACTCGCCCTAATGTTTTCCTATGTGTCCATGTACACATATTTGTTTACAGTCGTTTATAGGCATTTGACTTTACAGTCGTTTTTTTTAACGCAGAAAACTTGCGTTCAGCAGTCGATTTTATCAGCGTTTAAAATGCAGCTAAACGCGGTTAAACACTGCAAATCATGTTTATAAGCATTTGCATTTGAAATTTTTTTTTTACTCTTCCAGTTCCTGATGCCGTCCAGAGCCTTTTTTCATCTTGAAAAATGTATGCAAAGCGTTTTCCAGGTACTCAGATGGACAAAACACTGAACACAGGATGTTCCCACCAAGCTGGTGACACATTGTAATGACCAATTCACACCTCAGACATCTCCCACCCTTGCACCCTTGGAAACAAAAGATATGTTAATGACCATTCACACCTCAAGTTCCTCAGGGAGACTCCCTGCCAGGTGGCCTTAAGGACACTCCACCAGACACTTTTCCCACCCTTGGAAACAAAAGAAATGTTAATGAACAACTCACACCTAAGTAATCTCAACACATACTGCTGTCTGTATTTCTCTGAAACAGTCTGAAACAGTTAATAATTTACCACTTTTCAGTGCATTCTGGGCATTTGGGAGGTTCTCCTCTGCTTATCTTTAAAAAACGCTTCTAAACGCAAACACACATAAACACACAAACACGTTATACTATCGCGGCTAAGCAGACGTTTTTTAACCTACGTTTTCCAGCAGTCAGTGTCCATCATTCAGAAGTGTCCCGTGTACACGGCGCCTTAGTTATTAAACGAGCTATAAGACATTGAGCACCTTTTGTTTTTATGCACCTGGAATGTATTGAGTTGATTTAGGCTCAGGTCACACTACTGCGATGCGACACTGATGTATTTTACATTGCATTTATGTAGTGCGAATTTGATGTGACTTTGCATATTTTATGGTGCCAAGTCACATTGTAAATTGCACCAAAGTAAAGCAGGAACTTTTCCCAAAATTGCACCGTTCTGCGTTGAATTGATTAGATCGGGCACCATTGATAACAATGAGACTCAGGTTGTATCAGAATTCACACTAGTGTGAACGAGGCCTTAAACTGAGGATTCAGTGTCACTTATTACAGTGATCAGGATTTTGCACATTAGTGAACTGAGGTGTGGGGGGGCCTCTGAGAAAGTTCAATACCTCTATTTTTATTTGGAAAAGGTCAGCTACGTAAAGTGCAAATATATAATCAATCTTTATTGGAGCGTCCTAACTTCTGCTGTGAAAATATTTATTGTGGGTAATTTTTTAGAATGAGAAACAGTAAAAAGATACAGAATTAATTTTATACAATATTATTGTTTTAAGAAGTACAGCACCCCCTGCTTCCATAGAGATGTCAAGACTCCTGGGAGAATCTCATCATAAATTAAATTCCATCGTAACCTTGGGGGATTTAAGTCATTAGATTTTTTGTACCTTGATACCTTCAAAAAAACATGTAATGCCAAAACTATGGGGACTGACATGACTACTGTACATTCTTTTGAAAATGTTAATTCCATTCCTGTCTCTGACTACAAAACGTTATTAACAAAGGTGCTGATTTTTGTCAAGTTGGAACTTTTGGATCTGCATATTTGTTCCCGGTCATTTTCAGAAGAAGATCAGCAAGGACAGTTCCCATAGTTCCCTAGTTTGCATCTACGGACAATCCAGGGATAACATATTTTAATTTCATACAATAGACTGCTTAGCTATTATTATGAGTTATTATATATGTTATATCAGTACTAACATAACAAAAGCTATACTTTACAATTTACTTTGTGGAAGATAAACTATAACAATAGCTGCCATAAGACTTTGATTATAATTTCTATGTTTGGCGGAATTATTTTGAACAAAAACTGGTTGTGCATGCAATAAACAAGTAATGGCCCTAGGGGTAACATTGAAAGAAGTCTAAGCAGTTGTGTCTATGTTTGTGTCTATGTTTGTATTTTTGTATGTATGAGGGGTTGCTGGTCTACTGTGGAAAAGAAGAGTTTCAACAAAGAAAGTGAAGGGCGTCAACTGTGTTTATATCAATCAAGAGAGAATCAATGTCATCCTAAATGGAGACTTTCGGTGTGACTCAGTCTTGCCAAATAGCATACATGCCTTTGTACATACAGTTGCAAGAAAAAGTATGTGAACCCCTTGGGATTACGTGGAGTTTTGTATGAATTGGGCATAAAATGTGCTCTGAGCGTCATCTAAGTCACAACAATAGAAGAACACAGTCTGCTGAACATAATAATACACAAACATTAGATGTTGCCATGGTTTAATTGCACATAACATGTAAACATTCACAGTGCAGGGAGGAAAAAGTATGTGAACCTTTGGACTTAATAACTGGTTGACCCTCCTTTGGCAGCAATAACCTCAACCAAATGTTTCCTGTAGCTGCAGATCAGACCTGCCCAACGATCTAGAGTAATTTTGGACCACTCCTCTTCACAAAACTGTTGCAGTGTAGCAATATTCTTGGGATGTCTGGTGTGAATCGCTCTCTTAAGGTCATACCACAGCATTTCAATCGGGTTGAGGTCAGGACTCTGACTGGGCCACTCCAGAAGGCGTATTCTGTGCTGTTGCAGCCATTGTTTTGTTGAATTACTTGTATGCTTTGGGTCATTGTCCTGTTGCATCACCCATCCTCTGCGGAGCTTCAGTTGGCGGACAGATGGTCGTATGTTTTCCTGCAAAATGTCTTGATAAACTCTGGAATTCATTTTCCCATCAATGACAACAATCCGTTCAGGCCCTGAGGCAGCAAAGCAGCCCCAAACCATGATGCTCCCTCCGCCATGTTTTACAGTGGGGATGAGGTTTTGATGTTGGTGTGCTGTGCCTTTTTTTCTCCACACATAGTGTTGTGTGTTCTTCCCAAACAACTCAATCTTGGTTTCATCTGTCCACAGTATATTTTGCCAGTAGTGCTGTGGAACATCCAGGTGCTCTTTTGCAAACTACAAACGTGCTGCAATATTCTTTTTGGACAGCAATGGCTTCCTCCGTGGTGTCCTCCCATGTACTCCATTCTTGTTTAATGTTTTCCTTATTGTAGATGTGTCAACGAAAATGTTAGAAAATGTTTCTGTAGGTCTTTAGCTGACACTCTGGGATTCTTCTTTACCTCATGCAGCATTCTGCGCTGTGCTCTTGCAGTCATTTTTACAGGACGACCACGCCTAGGGAGAGTAGCAACAGTGCTAAACTTTCTCCATTTGTAGACAGTCTGTCCTACCGTGGACACATGAACATCAAGGCTTTTGGAGATACTTTTGTAACCCTTTCTAGCTTCATGCAAGTCAAAAATTCTTGATCGTAGGTCTTCTGAGAGCTCTTTTCTGCGAGGCATGGTTCACATCAGACAGTGCTTCTTGAAACCAGTAAACTCAAAACAGGTGTGTGTTTTTTAAGGGCAGGACAGCTGTCAGCAACACATCCAATATTATCACACTGATTGGAGTCAAGGTTGGCTCACTCCTGGCTCCAATTAGCTCTGGGAGAAGTCATTAAGCTAGGGCCTCACATACGTTTTCCTCCCTGCACTGTGAATGTTTACATGTTATGTGCAATTAAACCATGGCAACATCTAATGTTGTGTAGTATTATGTTCAGCAGACTGTGTTCTTCTATTGTTGTGACTTAGATGACGTTCAGAGCACATTTTATGCCCAATTCATGCAAAACTCCACGTAATCCCAAGGGGTTCACATACTTTTTCTTGCAACTGTAGTAATGTCAATGTACAGTAAAGGTATTTAAATTTTAGCTGTCTGAAAAATTGAAGCATACTGTATAGTGGCTATAAATTGCTAGCATTGCTGACACTTGAACATATCATTGAAAGTGAAAATAAAAGAACCCCCAAATTTTGGGTTGTCAGCAGAAAAATAATAGAGGGGACATTTTCCAAGGGGGGATTAGTTCAGTTGACCTGTGGGCCCCCAATGAATTTCCTTAATTTGCAGGGATTTCCTCTTACTTCATGTTTGGCTATGGGACTTGAAGTGAAGGGAAATCTCCACAGTGGGACAAAGATGGTGAAATAAAACATTTGACAGGGGTTATAACCCTCCCTTGCTCTATCCAAAATGAAAAAAGTTTTGCCTATAGTTCTACATTAATTATGTCTGATACAGGCAGCTAAGCACCACTCTACTGTGGTTTATAAGGGTCATAATACACAAAGCCGATCCTGGCACCTTTCCTAATAGGCAACACTTTATTGCTGGTCAAACACCTCAGAACCTTTCTTTTCAGTTTCTGCCGTTTTCTCATTTTTTTTTGTTATTTTTAAACCTTATTTGAAAAAAAGTACATAAGCAAGGCATAGTTCTAGAGGTACTACTCCTTCACCATTTCTATTACATTGGAATAGGTACATAGGGTTTTGTAACATGGGTGGTAAACTTAACTTAATCCTTTTTGAGGGGTCTCTGCTGGGAGAATAGACCATTGTTTATGCCACCCTCTTTTACTTGATATACTGACAGGCACGCTCACATGGTTTTGCTTGTACCTTATAGTAACATTCATGCTGTATGTTTTACTTCTTCACTGTGATTGTATGTGGATTTGCTGTAGTGTCTTGCTGACATATGCAATAAAAAAATTTGAATGAAAAAAAAAATCAGAGCAGAACTCCACTCAAAAATGGGGTCAGAGTGATGACTGAATCAGCAAAAGAGTGACACCATAGAAGAAAGTAAGTCACTGACAGCATCACTAGTGTTACATGGCCCTAGGTAGGTGAAGATAATTTCCAAGGCAACACAAAAAACAAATATATTAAAATGTTAAAAAACAAGCAATCCATAAAATAAACTACATGTTATGATTGCAGATGTAAAAACAGAGCTTATTTTACAATATCAAAGCCTAAAAGGTACACTCCATACATACTGTTCAGTAGCCGATAATCAATAAAAGGGTATGAGCCACGGCGTTCAGACAGGACCCCCGTAGGACCTCTCACTCGAGCATCTCCTAAAAAGAGATAAAGAGTTTAAGTTGTCTAGACCATGTAGAACTTACACATAACAAAACATGAAATACTTCATTGGCATGAAATTAAATGTTTTCCTTACAGACATATGAAAGAACACGTAGGGTTGATTTAGGAAAACTGGAGAGTGCAAAATCTGGTGCAGCTGTGCATAAAAACCAGCTTCCAGGCTTTTTGCCAAAGCTTAAGGCCCATTTCACAAGGGTGTTCCGTTTATCCGTTTTTCACCCGTCCATTGATGGATGAAAAACGGACATCAATGCATCTCTATGGAAAAACTTCTGTAAACAAACGACTATCCATTTATATCCGCATTCGTCAACATTCGTTTTTGGAACGGCTCAAAGCCCTATTTTTGTTCTGTAAAAAAAACTTCAATGGACAAAAAACGGATGTAAACGGACAAACGGTCCATTTTTGCCTCCGTTTTTGCACTGGTAATGGATGCAAAAAACTGATGTAAAAACATGACTGAACTGATGAAAAAAAAAGGAATGCCCATGTGAAAGGACCTTAACTGAACAAGCTGAAGTTAGAAGATGAATGGCTTTCATGCAGAGCTGCAGCAGATTGTGCTCTCTTCAGTTTTAGCAAAAGAAGCACATAATTAAGAATGGAATACGATCAATCTCATGGAAGACTCTACTGACCAGGTTCCTGGTTCATTTCCCAGGCCAGTTGCTATTGTTTTCAAAATAATGCTTAGCAATGTGATCACGCAGCTATGAGTACTCATCTTCTCCATACGCAACCACTAACTGTTTATAAAGGACTTGGACAAGGAGAGCCTTCATATGAATAAAGAGTAAAGAAAAAGGGTGTCTAGCAAGCTGCAGGTATATTCTTCCCAAAAAAATACATTTTATATAAGGATTTGCATATGGATATAGGAAAACTTGGTGATCTGAACAAATAATATATTTTTACAAGACATTTACTTGGATAGTAAGCCAATCATAGTAGAGTCAATTGTATATACCTGATTCCCCTCTTATTACAATTTAGATAGTAAGCCCATGAAATCCCTTTCAATATGCTGCTAGGTACAAGTTATATTTTGTGTAGATTGGGGTGACAAACCTACTGTACATCTGTTACACTGTCTAGGGTCCAGTTTGGTGTTCTAGCTGTATAGTTGCATTAGTGATTTGCTAACAAAGGGTAAGTTTGTACATGAACCCTTATCTATGTCTGCTTAACAGAGATGTGCTTTCTTTTTATTTGTACGCAAGCAAACCAAGTTCTTCGCCTGCTTTTACTAAACATTATTAATATTTTAACTGCCAGAAATGCCAGGGGGTGTTTTTCAAAATGATTTCTCAGCAAAATAAAGTATGGGGACATGGATGGATGGGGAACTTTGCTTCAAATATTAACAATTAATTAAATAGTGCTTTTGGTTTGTGGTGCTCAGATGCAGTGCAGTTCCACTCTTAACCACTTCCCGTCCGGCCCATAAACGGGCCTACGGGAGCGCTGCCGGAGTGGGTAGACATTTCTAAAAGTCCCCCCCAAATCCATTGCCTGTGTGCGCTCCCTGGGAGCGTGCGGCACTGCGACCGGAGCCCACTGTGTCCTCCAAACACAGCACAACACCGATCGATGTACGGGACCTCTGTGTGAGGTCCCGATCATGTGATCATTGATTGGCCAGTCAGTGATCACATGAATAGTAGTAATCAAGATGTCACTTCTGATATCATTGCTTACTACTTGTGAAATCTGTGAATGATCATAGAGGTCACATGGTACAAGGCTATTCACAACAGCCTTGTACCATGTGACAAGCTGTGATCAATCACAGCTCTCACAGTATTTCTTAATGGCTGCAAGAATGCAGCCAGAGAGAAGGAGAAATTATTGCTTTTACATCTTTTATGAATGTAAAAGCAATCAGTGTAAAAAAAAAAATCTTCATCACCCCCTGCAAGTAGTACAGTGTCACTATGGTGACACTGCACTGCTAGGGTGACAGTATGTTATAAAAAAAATAAAATAAAAATGTAAAAAACAATTTTGAAAAATTATAATTTTTGGTTATAAACTAATTTGTTTTTTTTTTATTTTACTAAAAAGATAGATGAATACATTTTGGCCAAGATTTATGAAGAAAGATTACTTTGCAAAATTTTATAAGAAAAACTCTTTTTTTTTTAAATGTTCAGACTTTTTCATTTATATAGCAAAAAAATAAAAATCGCAGTGCTGAATAAATGCCACCAAAATATAGTTTTATCTGTCTCAAAAAAATGCTAAAAAATTCATATGGGTACAGTGTTGCAACTGTGATAGCACTGAAAGTTGAAAATTGGCCTGGACTGGAAGGGGGTGAAAGTGTCCGGACCTCAAGTGGTTAAGTAATATTGCTCGATTTTGGAGGACAGTTCTGTAGGGCAAAGAAAATACAAAGCGAAACATCATTCTTTTGGACAAAATTAGTTATAGACTTATATACTGAATATGCTGGCTGGCTGTACTGTATACTACTTTTCTGGAAGTAAAAATAGGTTTTTCTCTCTTGGTTATTACAGGGTCTGTGCAATTGGCTTCTGCTATCCGTTGTAGCACAGACATATCTTTTTTATTCTATATTCTTTCCAGGAATGCTTAAAATCGATGAGTCATAAGACTTATGCATAGATATACACTGCAAACTGCTTGGCTGCAAGCTTCAATGGAAAACAGTGAGGAAGAGTTAAGCAGGCCATACACGGCTGGAATATACTTGCAGGTCAGTTGACATATCAACTTGATTTATTTGCTTTGATTTTAGTTCCATTAATACAGAGAATTCTGTTTAATTTTTTTTTTTTTCTGAGATTCACTGCCAAACCCTCATCATCCAGCTCTAATACCTCCAAGGGGGATAAATACCCTTAGTTCTAAACGTTTGTTCTAACCCCTAGGGTTCATTCCCACCAGATGAACTGGGGTGGATTTGTTAGCACATTACCAAAACATGGCAACCACAAAATAATGGTTCCCTATGAATGCAGTTCACACTAGCATGTTGTGTTGCATTTGCCCAGATCTGGAAAAAAGTGTGGCACTTCTTTTTTCAGCACAACACAAGTTCAAACGCATGCAAATGCACATAAATGCAAGGAAAAAAACCCAAATAAGTGCAATGCATGTAAAATGCACACCAATGCATTACAATACACTATCCAGCCACTTTATTAGGTACACCTGTTTAATAGCTTGGAAAAAAATTGCTAATCAGTCAATCACATAGCAGAAACTCAATGTATTTAGGCATCTAGACATGGAGAAGACAACTTGCTGAAGTTCAAACCGAGCATCAGAATGGGGAAGAAAAGGGATTTAAGTGACTTTGAATGTGGCATGGTTATTGGTGCCAGACAGGCTGGTCTGAGTATTTAAAAAACTGCTGATCTGCTGGGATATTCACGTACAACCATCTCTAGGGTTTACAGAGAATGGTCCGAAAAAGAGAAAATATCTAGTGAGCAGCAGTTGTGTGAACGAAAATGCCTTGTTGATATCAGAGGAGAATGGGCAAACCGGTTCCAGATGATAGAAAGGCATCAGTAACTCATGTCAATATGGATCGAGATCTCTGAGAAATGTTTCCAACACCTTGTTGAATCTATGCCACGAATAATTAAGGCAGTTCTGAAGGCACTGGTACTAGCAAGGTTTACCTAATAAGGTGGCTGGTGAGTGTACATTACAAAGAACACAACATGCATGCATTCACGCATGCGTTGTCGTGTGAATGAACCCTTACCCATTTTATCCTAAAAAAAAAAAATGTTTAGAATTCCACTTAAAATGTTCAATGGTCATTTGTGTGTGTGGTATATCTCTAGAATTCATTTGCTGAACCCTTAGCTAACATATTTCAAAGTAATAAAAGCATTTTACTTCTAGCCTTGAAACAAAAGCAAAGGGATGGTTGTTGTGCTAGCAGTTTATACATCTATAGAGATGACGGAGATGTAACAGTATTATTTGTCCCATTTTTACTAGGGAGAGAGGAAATACTATACAGGTTCCACAAACACAGAGAACAGGAAACGACAAAACCGTATAGACAACAGACAGGATATGATGAATGTTATTAATTGGTTTCCCTTCAATTGCTCTTGTTAGGGCAAGCTCTGTATCACAGTATGATACAGAACTGCATTGTATTTCATACAATTTTACAATGATATTACAAAGTGCAAAACATAAAGATTTTTGGTTTACAGCAGAAGTGTTTATATTTTCTGATTGCTATTGTTCTCTGGCTGGCTCCGTTCTATGGCTCGCAGTGGAACTTAAAAGAAGACATTTTATAGTCTGCGATATTAAAAACCCAAACACAGAATAGGAAACACCATTTAGAATCCACCCACACGCTGCTTTACAATATTTGAAATCTGGCTCATCAGTAGAGAGGCAATGCAGACCTATGGAAAGTGAGGTATTATTTTAAAATAAGTTGTGTTTTATTTTATTTTATATATAACTAAACGCATTTACCTGTTTATTATTTCTATTTTTATTTTTTTGCAGTAATAGAGCATATGTACCCAGGGGCAGAACTTCTGCTATAGCATTTCATGCAGCAGCTACGGGGCCAGAGTTTGATAGCTAAGTTCTTAATTCAGAAATACAAAATGGGACCAGGCTATCAAATTGACAGCTAAATCCCATTATTATTATTATTATTATACAGGATTTATATAGCGCCAACAGTTTGCTCAGCGCTTTACAATATAACAGGAGACAATAGAGCAGCAATACAGTTCAATACAAGAGGGTTAGGAGGGCTCTGCTCCTTGGAGCTTACAATCTAAGTTACTTACATTACACTGAGAAATTCTCTTGGATAACAGAGCAGGACTGGCTGTCAAACTGACAGCCCAGCCAGCATAATACACTGAGAAACTGTTTCTGTCTGGTTAAATCTGTAGGGTTCTCCTGTCACTTTGACAGCCAGGTCCGGCTCTATGTCTCAGAGGTGGCTGTCGGCACTACTGTAGAAAGACCTCTCACACAGTGTCTGCAAGGTTTATTAAAAAATACATTGCAATATAACTGTTACATTGCAGCATTTTGGTTAGATTATTTTTTTTTATAAAAGTTTTACTATTTAACCCCTTATTAAGTTGGGATTAATTTCCCCCCTTTCTTTTGCCCATTTTTTTTTTCACATTCGTATGTTAAAAAGTTTTGTTTATTAATTTTTGTAGCACCACAATAAACAATACAGAAGATTTAAAAATGTGAATGCTTTCATCACACTTTTAATTAGCCATTGTTAAAAATACATCATTCAGTTTGGATAGATAATAACATTTCCCCTTCTGTTGTATTATAAGCTACATTAGTTTCCAATTTGGAAGATAAAAAGTTGGTTATCAGGTCAATGAAAATCTGCCTTAGCCATTTATGTAAAGAGGTAAAAATAGGGTGTGTGCTTAGGACACAAGTAGACAGAAGGTATAAATATATGTGCAATATAGATCAATGGCCACCAAAGATAAAATGGCTTATTATTATGGCTGCACACGTCATGGGGGGAGGTCTAAATAGGAATGACCCAATAAACATTTTGTTATAGAACCCTGTAATTTGCAGTTGCAGCTCTGTTCAGGAGATACTTTTGTTGAGTTCAGAGGGTGAGAGCCAATTTATTTTAACAGTCCAGATATTTTCATCTCTTGTTCAGTGCTCACCTCTGCACTCCTCCACAGCTGTCCACACCCTCTTACCCACCTGCACCCCTTCTCTTCCACTGATTACCCCTGAACTCCTTCTCCATCACTGAGGATCTCTGGATCCCTTGCACTCACCTCCAGCACTGATTACCTCTGCACTCCTCCTCCACCAATGGTCACCTCTTTCCCCCTGCACGTCTCCTACAACACTGTTTACTTCTGCATCTCTTGTACTCCTCCTCCACCAATGACTACATTTGCACCCACCACCCCTGCAACTACACTGCCTGGCTTTGCCTTTTGCTTCATTACAGGATTGGGTGAAGACACCTAAAAGACTGGAAGGCAGGAGGCAGCAAAGAGATGTAAATAACCAGAGGGCAGATGGGTGGACACAATGGAGAAAAAGAAATAACAAAGAGGGCAGAGACAGCAGCAACTCATGCCAAAAACGTCTGCAATCTGGGTTACGATCCATGGTTTAAAGCAGTATTAAACCCCAAAGCAAACATTTATTATATTGCAGCTTAGCAATTCTTAGATGTGATGGCTGTATTGGTTTCCTTTTTTTAGATTTTCTTTCTTCTGTTTTCATCTGGTGATTCAGCCAGCAACTCTGAAGTTCAAGCTCTCCAGTGGAATGTATCAGTTTGCATGGATGAAACCATCCTTTTACCACTGGCAGGGGTGATTAAAATGACCAGCTTTTATTTATTCAAGTAAAACCTTTATCCCAAAAGGAAAACTGTTTGCTGTAACTGATTATAAAGTGTTAGCTGGAGTTTGGCTTCAGTTTGTTATTTTATTAAAATCTGCTAATACATTTAACAATCCCTCTCCCCACCACCCTCCAGACTGACAATGATGCTCTCTAATGTGTCCTGTGCTTATTCCTCCAAAGTTTTGTCTCACTAATACCTGAGGTGTGTTGTTGGGCAGATCACCAGGTGAAAACAGAGGGAAAAAACAAAAAAAAGAAAACTGATGCAGCCACCACATCTTGATAAGCTGCAACATAATACATTTTTTGGGGGTTTAACACTGCTTTAAGTATCAATGGTATGAACACTGTAAAGTTGACAGTTCACTATTAAGTTCTGTCAATGCTTAAAAGATACTTGACTCAGGAGAGAGTGATTGCGCCCACACAAACGAATGTCATGAAAGTGACATTTGTTATAGGGCTGCTGGTTTTGACAACTTCTCGTTTCTATTTTTAGTTTTCTTTCATATATGGAGGTTTTATGGTTAACGCTAAAAGGACAGACTTTAATGGATAAAATCAAACAGTTACATAATAGTTTGATAGAATATTTCAAGCTTGGATAAACTTTCCTGTATCTTGCCACAAGACACGCTACAAGAAACCACAGTGAAATACACTAACTATGTAGTACTGCATATCAACTAGCAGCTAGAAAGGTTTGCTCCCTATTGACCCTGTTATATTGCAGTATTGGAAAGTTTCCAGCAACACCATATTTGATATAACACTTTCTTAAAACGTTGGTAGATATATAGTTAAAGCAGACAGAGAAGAGAATTGAACACCCAGTCATGGCAGCCATGAGCAGAGGCATTGAAAAGGTGATATAAAGTAGACCTTGCACCTACATAGTAAGGCATGCTTACTGCTTCTTATTATTTATTTAGTGTGCTCTCTCCTCCTTGCTGAAACCCCTACAACTCAGTGGGGGGATATAGGGATTTGATAATATACTCAACTATCCCTTGGCTTTTGCCCATGGGGCTTAGGTGAAAGTGACATCATCCTCTTTCCAGCAAGATCCTGGCACTGTGCTGCAGCATTTTGAGAGATTTGAAGTACTCAGCACTCCCCAGGATCTTGTTGGCAGGATGACAACATCATCCCCTGCAATAAATAAACTGTGAGAAAAGTGGGCATATCCAAATGTTTCCACTAAGGCTGGCCATACATTATACAATTTTCTTGAGATTTGTGGTTTAGATTTACCAAAAACCATATAATATGAGGTCAAACCTAACAACACTTTCAATTGTATCCAATTACGCAGGCTCTTGTACTACATAGTTGAAGGTAAATCTAAAGGAAATTGGGCAGAAATTGGACAGAAAATTGTATAGTGTATGGCCAGCCTAAAGATGATTTTTTTTTTGGTTTCTTCAAGGGGTGGGGGAACACTTAAAAATGGAAAAATTGCCACTTGCATGGAGAGCAAGTTCTGCTTCAGGAGGAAACAACTTTAACAACTGAACACCAATATATGTATGTATACAGTGGACCAGATTTATTAAAGAAGATTTTTTTTAGATCCCTAGATCTGAAAAAATCAGTAATTTGCCTTTTGAGAATACTGAATGATATTTGCTGCCAAATTTAAAATTAGGCTGATTATAAATAGGGGAAATATTGGTGAGCCCTGCTTCTACCACTAGAGAATACCATTAGAGGCCAATGTGTAGGCAATCTGACTATATAGTGCAAATCATATATACAAAATATTATATCATTATAATATAAGGCACTGTTATTGTTGCAACATTAGCAGTACAAAGATTTCTTGACTGCTATTTATTTCGGCTGTACAAGATTTGTTAGATGTTAGCAAACCCCCCACAGTAGGATGCAAAGCATAGATATACAAGGTTAATCATTATGGTCAACTGACGCATCACAATACTAATCAATAAAAAATAATGGCACATAAAAATACTAGTTCAGTAATATAGCCATGTCAGGAAACTCAAAATATAGCTGAATGTGCATGGCTCTTTAATGTAGCACACTAACACCATTCTAAATTTTTTTTACCTAATACCAAGGTAGTTATTTGTAACACCTTATACTAGTGTAAACCTTTGACGCTGTGGCATTTCACGTGAAATGTGGGTGGTATTGCTAACTGGTCTAGTTCCCAAATGTTCTCCCGTTCTGTTTAATACATGGAGAATCTTTAAAAAAACAAAATAGCCTAATTTCATAACATTTCAGGATCAGAAGTGTTTGCAGTTAATCATTAATCATTCTAGATAAGGAAAAATGAATTTCTCTTCTCCCAATCATTCCCAATGATGGTTATAATCAATCATTAGGTCTATCTTCAAGAAATAGCCAATTGTTAAAAACTAGGCAAGATACTATGGCAAATACATACAGGTAGATCAGTAATTTTCATTTTTAAAATTCAAAGCAAAGTTTCAGCGTTATGGATAGCAACCAATCACATTACAGGGACAAGAGCAGATTAGAATATCTGATTGGTGGCTATGAACAGTGTTTACTTCTATTATTTTCTTCTCCGTTCTGCAGTGAAGCTGGAGTTCTGTTTTAATATTTTACCTTTAACCACTTGCCTATCGGACACTTGTACCCCCTTCCTGCCCAGGCCAATTTTCAGCTTTCAGCGCTGTCGCACTTTGACAATTGTGCGGTCATGCAACACTACCCATATGAAATTTTTAACATTTTTTTTCACACAAATAGAGCTTTTGTTTGGTGGTATTTACTCGCTGCTGGGTGTTTTATTTTTTGCGCTATAAATAAAAAAAGAGCAAAAAAAAAAAAGTTTTTCGTTTGTTTTTATTATAAAATTTTGCAAACAGGTAATTTCCTTCACTGATGTGCGTTGATGAGGCTGCACTGATAGGCAGCACTGATGGACACTGATAGGCGGCACTGCTGGGCACTAACTGGCAGCACTGCTGGGCACTGATGGGTGGCACTGCTGGGCAGCGCTGATGGATGGCACTGCTGGGTGGCACTGGTGGGCACAGGTGAGCGGCACTGCTGGGCACTTGTGGGCGGCACTGCTGGGCACTTGTGGGTGGCACTAGTGGGTGGCATTGCTGGGCACTGATCATCAGGGCACTGTGAAAGTTCCCAGGAGACTGCGGGAGAGAGGAGGGGGCCGAACTTTCGGCTCACTTCGCCGTAGCGAACTAAGCCGGAAGTGGGAGCAGGTACCTGTCAATAACTGGTATCTGCTTCCCCCTACTTCCCAAAAGGTGCCAAGTATGGCAGTGGAGGGGGGGGGGGCAAACAAATGGAGCTTCCGCGTTAGAGTGGAACTCCACTTTAAGAACCATGGGAAGATCTACTAAAACTTCTGCACACAGAATCTAGTGCAGCTGTGCATAGTAACCAATCAGCTTGTAACTTCAAGAGGCACTACACTGCATCTGAGCAGCACAAACCAAAAACACTATTTAATTAATTTTTAATTTTCAAAACAAACCCCATCCACCCATGTCTCCATGCTTTATTTTGCTGAAGAATCACTTTGAAAAACAACCCCCCTAGCATTTTTGGTTGCAGCCATCTTAAGTAAGGGCAGATGAATTTACAATCCATCTGCCTTAGCTGAGAAAGCCTCTCCTCCCCTCCCCTACCCTCCTCAAGACTCCTGGGAGGTATGACATCATTTGCCTAGGCATGGAACCCAGGAAGTAACTAACGAAATGTAAAAAAAAAAAGTTTAAAACAATATGATATACTTTCCTATCTATTTACTAATGCTAGCAGCATAAGGATTACAAATAGTCAATGTTAATTGAGAGAATGAAGTTCCACTTTCAGTTTGTTCAATTCAGTTTTGACAATTAAACTTAGAAGCATTTTAGTTACTGTGCACACCAGATTGTGTGATTAGTAAATCTCCCCCACATGTGTTACATGCTCATCTGGACTGAATGAAGAAGTCACTGGACAATAATCTTGTCAGATATGTACACAGTGAAAATGTTTATCACTTTAGCTATAGATATGCATATATACTCTATAAAGTAGATACATACTTTACCATATGTCCTTAGTGATTCCGGAAATGTATATGAAACAAAACAATCTTAAAGAATTCATCAGTTTTACAAGCATGTACTATATCATTCAGATTATAAAAGTCTATTGTCAATAAAGATAAAGAGCAAAGATTCCTCCTAGCTACAGTTATGTTACTTGTTGTATTTTTAGGTTGTTGTTATGGCTTTTTCCTGCTCTGCAGATCATCCATGCCTCTAAGGAACCAAGCACGGCAGCTGCAAGAAGCAAGCTACCAAAGTAGGTAATTATACACCCAAGCAGAGTAGCTCATATGTAAAAACATATTATATTGATTTCCCAATTAAAAAGGGGGGACATTATATCTACAGACAATGAATATCATACACAACCACCTAAAAATACTAATAAAACCAAAAAGCAATCCAGATTGCAAAGCGCGAAGAAAAAAGTACAGTGTCAATGTGGACAATGGTGAGATATGATAGACGCTACTGTTCATAATAGGGGCAAATTGTGGGCAATATAGGTAATTCCCTAAAAGGGTAAACAGCAGTAGGAGGTCTGGGGTATTCATAGTAATAGTCAGTAATAGTCAGTCTCTATACGTTGGTGCACAGTTGAAGACCACGAGTCATGATAGTTATTGATATGGTCACTATGAAGTGAAAATCCCACATGATTGAGATGCAAGGTAAGTATCCATCAGAATTATGGCATAATAATGTCTCTCGATAAAGCATCAGGACAGAGGCATGTAGATGGAGAGTGAAGGAGGGGCAGACAATACTATTGTAAACTTTAGCTTGAGCTATTGAGCTTGGTATGCAACAGACTTTTTACAACAACGGAGGTAAACTATTATATATAAAAATAGTGTAGCACTTCACCTGCTGGCTCAAAAGGAGAATACAAAATATGAATACGCAACAACTAATATAAGAAAAAAATATTTTAAATGTTATTTTTCAATTCTGACCACAACAAATAAGGAAAACAAGTACAAAAAACACTACACGTTCCCTTTACAATTATATCACAGTGTTGGGAAATATGCAGAATCTGTGTAGAGTACGGTGCTGAGTAAGGTACATCAGTCCAAATTGTTGATGCTAACTCAAAAAGCTGCATGGAACCTATGGCTTTCAACAGTGCTGTGCACCTGAAAATCACCCCTTACCACACCCTGTGTTTAGCATTGCATGTAAAAATAACAAGTTACTGGCAAAACAGGCTAAATGATTACAAGTTACTCTGTGTCCACACAACCCAAGCAAGAGTTATAATTTGAAATGCATATCCAATTCTTTAACCTAGAGTGTTATTCACTTAGACTTGTTGACATGGGCAACTATGTAGAAACCTGTCACCATTTGTTTCTTTCTGTAACCCAATAATTTACATGTTTATTGGTCTTCTGCAATACAGTAGTATATCTATAAAATGTTATACATAACCAACAGAAAAAGCAACGCAGCTTCAGAAAAGAACATCTACAACACAATTCCATATGAATTAATGTGAAAATATTATACCTAAAATGTACCAGTGACCTCTCTAGCTGAATGTACAGTGAAGTAATTCATCCTCAAAGATCACAACAGCAACTTTGACTTGGGTTTCAGCCAGTTTTTAACATTCACAATAAATGCTGTGTATTTACATTTAAGGATATCAGGCTTCCGAGATTCTGATCTCTGAAGAAATTAAGAGTAGCCGTGATTTTAGTGTGTTCATTTTCTGTGAACTTTGAGGATGAATTTCTACATATTCTGTATAGCCATACTATGTAAGGAGAACTGTGTGCTTGGCTGCATGCCTCTGTATGTCCTAAGGTTGAGAGGGGGGACACCTCTGCTCATTAATCTTTCCACAACCTGACCTGACTGCATTCACCCAGACCTCTGGGACACTCTGGCACAGGGCCAGCAGGGTTCCCAGCATATGTTGCCCATTGGAGGACATGTCACCCAGGATTGCCTAATCAGTGTTTCTGCAACTGTATCGTCTGTACACCACTGGTCCAGGCACTGGATCCCAATGTAGCACACTACGCACTGGTCTATTTCAAAGAGACATTACTATGTAGAGGATCAAAAAGAATGCAATGTCTACACTATAGATGTATTTGGGCCTTTGCTTTAGTAGATGAAGTGTAAACTATTTACAGACATTTCATTCAGCCTTCCAGATGAAGCTGGTACATTCTTAATGTTACAAACAAAGCAGTTCCACAAAGACAGACAGTGCTGCAACACTTTAATGCTTCAGATGACTGTCCTCAAATCCTGTTGTCAACAAGATGAAAGTAGTCCCACAACATAAGTCCTGAAAGGTATTGTATAAAAAATTAACTAAGATTGGAATAATTTAATTATATATATATATATATATATATATATATATTTATTTTTTTTTTCTTCTACATATTATATTTTCACAATATTTTCACAAATATTTTTGAAGTGAAGTGTGAAGTTGCACGGGGTGATTTCTTTTAATTGACTGAATTGCACTAGATTATTTATATTTATTTTTTTTTGAGGTACGTTTTGGATGAAATAGAGGTCAACTTTCATATTTGGAGAAAAAGATTGGAATTTTGGACACTGTTTTTGGACTTATTTTTGGAGTTATTATTGGACACTTTTGGATTTGGGGAGTTTTGTATTTTCATTATTTCTATTTCTATTTATATTTCATATTTCTTGGTATATATTTTATGATTTCTTAACTTAATTTATTTTGTTAATTTATTATATCACAAAAAGGTTATATATAACACCTTAAAAGATGCTTCATAAATGTTTCCCATACAGTATAAGGATATAAGGATGAACACTTGCGCGTATCCATGTTTACAGACTACTTTCCTGGCCTCTAGATATCACAAATAATATATGTATGTTGTTAGGAGCTTTCTTAAGATGGTTAACTCAAAACAAAGAGAGGATCCACACGTACAAAGGAAATCATTTTATAACAAGACAGTGAAACTATGAATTCGCAGTATCGAGTGTGAGGAATGTCTGATGTACAGCATGAAACTGACCTTTAAGATAGACTTTAAAGGATATCCTGTAAAATGTTGATTTTCTACTTATTTCACTTTTGAATTATAGCTGCAGAATGGGATATTATAAACTAAGACGTACTTTCACAATAAATATGCAGGCCAGCTTCTCCTTTGTTATTGTCCTGTGCAAAGGTTACAAACAGTATCCTCACCTTAATTTCCGTGAAAATAACTGTTTATCGTGTAATGGTGTAGTACTTAAAGTAGACGTCCAGGCTAATACTATTTAAGCTTCATCCTGTTCCCAGCCCCATTCTAAGCACTATAATAACTACCCTCTAAAAGAAATATATATATACTACCTAATCTAAGGGCGCTCTGGTCCGGTCACGTGCTCTCCCCAGCATCGGCATCAGTGAAGCGGAGAGAACAGCGACAAAAGATGCAGTGCCTGACCAATTATGTCACCACAGGCTTCCATTGTCCCCTGAAGGCAGAGCTGGGAGCCGATCACATGACTGGACCAGAGCGCCTTAGATTAGGTAAATATACACAGAATGGGGGTGGAGGCAGGGTTAAGTTTAGATAAAATGAGCCCAGATTTCCACTTTAATATGTAATACATCCAAGACAGAGCAATAACCCAAGTATGTACCATTCTACAGTTCTTAAATTCACTACACAGTCTAAACTCTTAATATGGGGAGAATAACAAAGTCTGTCACATGCTGAAAAATGCACCAAATTGCTGATTTAGAACATCAAATTATTCAAATTGCCACACTTTGTTAAATTTGAGTGCACTTACTCTGTGTGTTCCAAAATTACTTTAAAAACTCTTCCAGGTCTAGCTGACAATACTGTAAGTGACAGGTTCTCTTTGAAAAGACATTAGGGCTTCATAAAATCCCTAATTTCACCTCTGGTCTCTTTCGAAGCTGTGCTCGACCAGCTCCTTCCCCAGCCAGGTAGGCCAAAGATTGACAGCTCTAAACCTAGAAATGCTTAGAGGTGAACACTTCCAGCTTCAGTTTTTCATTTTACACCTGCCATGGAGATCCAGGTCACCCAGGAAGGACAGGTGAACCTGGTGCACAAAGCAGAAGAGATGTTATCTTCCGCAGCATGTAGAAGAAATGATTCTACTATATATCTGGCAGCCAGGAGTAAAAAGGTAAACAAACTCCATGCTGCTATAGCAGTCAGGATTCTGTTTGCAGGCCAGCGGTGACATGGAGATAATACTTCAGTTGGCTTCAGCAAAAAGGATAAAAGCCCTCTAAGTACAAGAAAATATCTTAAATGTATATAGTGCAGTGCTAAAAAAAAAATGTTTTAAATAATAATGTATAATCATCAAAATAAAGCATCAAATGTAACACCTGTCCAACTTAAATGATAAATATCTCTCAGTGAAACATAGGTGCATAAATATCAGTATATATCTCAGTGAAGCAATGAATAAGTAAAGTCCATCAAATATAAATCAATGTGATAAGAGAAACGTCCATAAAGTGAACAGATAATGTGTCAGCAGCACTACAAGACACAGCAACGTGTTCAATTCCAAACAGGTGCTATAGGATCCAGTGAAAACTTCCACCACCACTATGCACTCACTAGAAAGCTACTGGCATGGTAGCAGTAATAGCGGACCACTCAGGTAAATACTTAGAATCTTTAGCCAAAAGGACTTATCCAGAAAGCTGCTGGTATAGTAGCAGCAATTGCTGATCGCTCAGATAGAACACTCAGGATCTTTAGCGGAAAGGACTTATCCTAGGAAAAAAACTCAGCACACGGAGCCCGGAAAGTGATATATAGTGTAGTACTTTTATTAAAATTGATATAAAACATTCCACATGTAAAGATATACAAACATGGGTGAATTCACACACCAAGATGGCCACCGCCGCTAGTCACGGATGCGGCGGCACGACATCAGCACGTAGGCTCCACCCAACGTGTTTCGTGCACATGCACGTCCTCAGGGGTACGCCCATTCAACAAAAAATCTGTTGATCTGCAAGGAACGCACTCGGCTCCTAAACCCTGTTGTGGACTGATAATGCCCAACATTTTTCAGTCCTGAGTGTTGTCCTCTCTGCTCAGTGTCTTTTCCTAAACTACTCTAGCACTCCTACTCTCAGATTTCTACAACATAATGGCTTATTAATTTGTAGTCCAAAATAAGAAATATAAGCGCTCTTTCACATAACACCGGAAGTGTAGGGAGGACAAAAGGCAACTTTGAATTTCTGACAAGAACAACATTTTGTTTTGCACTATAAAACAGATACAACAAAACACTTCCAATGGTATATTTACCAGACCAATAGGGAGCAAATAAATTCATTATTAGGGTCTACACACTTTAAGCATCATCTCTTCAAAATCAGGTTCTTGTGAACCAATAAACTTCCCTATCAAGGGCCCCCTATAATTCTGTAGAGAGGAGGGGGGGGGGGACTTTTGGAGTTTTTATCGTTGGATATTTAAAGTACAGAGTTTGTTTTACTCAATTTTTGTTGATGTTGGATGCACCTCAACAAAGTCTTACTTGCACTTTGTGATCTTCTTTCAAAGGCTGTAAACTCACTTTTGTTCTGGCAAAATAATTTAAGGATGTTGCATGTACAGAGCTATCCCTAGGTTATTATTGAATTATGACATCAACCAAGTCTCAATTGAGCCAACTACATAAGTGTCTTTGTTGTTATATAATAGATCATATGCAGTTATAGAATGAATTAAAATTTCGCACCCAACCGGAGAGTACTGGCAATTACCATATTCTAGATATTGGTTCACCTAGATACTAAATGAGATACCTTGTTTTGTGTAATCTTTTAACCTGTTCTTGTTCATATGCTCAGTGTCTTTTCTCTATGTCGCTTGAGTAGTATGTAAAATGTTTTAAAGTCTTTAAAGTGTAACTCCACTTTTGCTGAGAAAAAAAAAACATTCCTCTCTGGATGTTCAATGTACATTGCAGGGATTTTAACAAACTTTATTGCAGATTCTTACCTCTTGTTATTCTGAAGAAATAGCTGTTTGTTTGGCTGTGTCCATTTGCAGAGTGAATCAAATAGAAGTGATTTTATAATTACCAATCAGCTGCTGCACCTGTAAGGTTCTAATGAGGGAAATGGCACTTTAGATGTGATTTCCCTTTTACATTTTTGTTGCAGGGATGGTAAAAATCTGACTTGTATCTTAGTAAAGATTTCTGGGAAAATCAGTACGTCAATCACCCAAGCAGGACATTTCTGGGGGCATTCTGTACACCATCGGTATACGGAATGCCTCCCGGCAGCCATATTGCAGAAAACTACAGCGCTGCAGATTAAAAAGGAAAGGTATTTTTTAATAATGTTCAAATACAATATGACTTGAGTCACAATTGTATATGTTTTGTTGTTGTTTTTGGTTTTTTTATTTTGCTATTTTTTTTTTCCACAAAAGTGGAGCTACCCTTTAAATAAAGAATTAATTAAAAAAAGGGTTTTTGTTATTCAATTCCTAGATTGTAAGCTCGAAAGAACAGGTCCCTCAATCCCCTCATGTTTTGCATTGTATTGGTATTGTTCTGTCACATGTTCTGTCCCCCTTTGTAATGTACAGCGCTGAGCGAAGTATTGGCACTTTATAAATACTGTATAATAATAATAATAATTCAATAATTTGGCTACAGCTTCATTTCTTAACCAAAAACTCAGAATATATATTTCATGGCAACTTTGATAAGACCTGCACCCATGAACTCCTTTGTAAGGAGAACTATTTGGGCATTTAGCAAGGACAGAATTTTTTTACTATGCAACATTACTTTATGAATTATAATACTGTATTCCTTTTTGTGTGTTTGTTTTCTGTGTCATGGTCATGTATATAATTCTTTGTAATAATCACATATGGCTGCAACAGTATGAACTGTAAGGTGTTACATCTGGAGTTTTACCACTCATCTGGAAGTTGTAATACATATGTACAGTATATATAATACAGCATATTGATGTAAGATAAAGAACCCTCAGGCCGGTACAGAACATGCAAACCTCCTTAGAAGAAATCTGATGGCCAACGATGACTTGCTGAAATGATGACCAATAATCAGGGTCATATTAATCACTGAACTGCTTTCCACATACTTGTCTAAATAATTGTTCTGATGATGATGATGACTCATTTTATTTATTAGAAAGACTGGAAGCAACTTCCCATAACAAATTACCTGCTAATTAACACCGAATTTCTTGTTTCAACACCATTACATAAATATTTAATCATTTGGCTTAAATTCATTTCTGTTTACATAACAGTATAGTAGTTCTCAAAATTAATAAAACGCCTTAGTTGTTATATAATTTCCTGGCAATTAAACTATGTAGCTATACTGGAAAGGAAGGTATTTTGAGAATATGCCATTATCTAGTAATATATAAAACACTCACCTGCTTCCAGTAGGAGACAGGGAATGCAAACTTGGATATTTTTTTCACAAAGGCTTTATTCAACCCCTTCCTGCCCACTGTACACATATATGTGACCTCATGGAAGTGGGTTTTCTTCCATGGGGTCACATACTGTATATACGTAACCGTGTTTGTGCTGGGAGTGCTCTGCACAGCACGCTCTCAGAACAGAGTCCAAGCTCTCACCGAGTTCTGGGTCTTGTGCTAATAATCAGGAACTGGGAGGCCTGGTCCCTGATCATATGATCACTGTGATAGCTATCATAGTGATCGCTCACTGTACAGCCTGTGGTTTTTTATGGGCTTATCTGTAGGTACAGGTAACAATGAGAACTTTACTACCCCTGTAAAGAGGCTTGTATGAACAATGTGGTAAGAACATTTCTTTTTGACCTTAACAACCAATCAACTTCCAGCTGTCAAATCTCCACTGAGGATTCTGATTGGTTTCCATACTTAAAGTGTTACGAAACCCACCTCATAAAAAACTATCAATAAATTATGTATTACATGCTGTTCATACTCACTCAATCACTATGGTATTCATTTTCTGAATTCTGCAAAAAACCTGGTTAATCCTGCTGTTCTCTATGTCCTTCTTCTGTCCAAGTCCCCAGTGCAGCTAGGGATTTTGCACAGCAGTGTCGACATCTTTGCACATGTTCAGTTTTCAGTGTGTTTCTATGCTGAACATTTCCTCCTTATCACATCCAAGCAGCTCATGTAACTATAGAGTCACACGTGGGCATAGACACAGTGGTAAATGATAGTCCACTATCAGCGATCACATGACTGCTGATCGCTGAGTTCTCACAGCCACTGTGAGCAGAGAGCAGTGACTGTCAGTCACCACTGGAGAAGAATATTACCAGCACACCAAGGTTCTCCAATATGGGTCCAAAGCTTTAACCCCCCTGGCGGTATTCCCGAGTGTAGCTCGGGATAAAGTTTCAGTACCAAAAGCGGTAACCCCGAGCTACACTCGGGAATACCATGCGGCGCTGCTTAGAGATTCCCTGCAGCGCTTACTTTGTCCTGCGCTCCCACGATGCGTCCCCTGCAGCGTCCCCGGCCATCTCCTCTGGCCGATGCTGGCAACCGGCTTCCGTGTACCGGTCCCTGTGAGCGTCGGGACGTACGGGGGCCGGAACTGACGGCAAATTTAAAAATTTTAAAAACTGTCATTTTCTAATAAACTAATATTACATAGTATAACATTACTGTTTCAAACCATTTCACATACATTTTGTCCCTAGTGCTTTGTCCTGTGCCCTGCCTGCATTTTGTCTGTTCTTTCTGCCTGGAAACTTAGAAAAGTCCATGGCGTCCCTTTAGGTCAAAATCAGTTTTAGACCAGCTAGAGAACAGCGATAGTAAATTAGAACCACTTGCAGATTTGAGTGATGATTCGTGGGGAAATTCGTCATCAGACACTGAAAACGATTTTGCGACTGAGCTCAGCGATGTGCGAACTTGGAGATATATTTCAAATTTCAGTGTTTTTGGTTTGATTATATTATTGAATTAAGTTTATTATTATTATATTATTATTTTTTATGGTTATTTATTAAATTATAATTTATGATTTCGTGTTTCAAGTTTTATCCTACCCGGGATGTTTACTAGACTCTTGTTCGGACAGATTTCAGTGAGTTATTCCTAAAAATTACAGGCCTACAATAAAAAAACGACATATTTCCATGGAAAAAAAATGTACCGCTTTCAGCACAGAATTATGAACATAATCAGACCACTAGGGAGGTTAATAAGCAATCACATAGTTACAGCAAGAGCAACGTTTCGGAGTCTCGCAGGACCCCTTCATCAGGCATGTGAAAGCATGAAGGGGTCCTGCAAGACTCCAAAACGTTGCTGTTGCTGTAACTATGTGATTGCCTATTAAAGATTTGGACCCATATTAGAGAACCTCGGTGTGCTAGTGACATTCTTCTCCTGTAATGCTTCTCGGTTCCAGCTGATGGTCACTGCAGAACCCACCTACACATATAGCCACATCTTGATGCAGGAATGCGTGCATTGGGATTGTGCAATTTCGCTGTCTCTCAACACTGTCTGCCCCCCCCCCCCACACGCTCACTGCAGTGCTGAACTGTGGAGAGGGAGGGAGCGGCTGGCTCAGGCTCTCAGCAGATCACTGAGAGGCTGAGCCGGGTGCAGCTCCAGACTCTGGGGTGGATCCCAACTTTAAAGTCAGGATCTTTCCCCTGGCTGGACCAGCTGGGTGACATCAGCCAAAAACGGGTCACGGAAGTGCAGAACGAACTGCACTCCTATGATCCATAGAAGAAGTACAGCCAAAAAAGCTTTGGCTGTACTTCTCCTTTAACCCCTTCCTGCTGGCGCCTCCTGGGCCTTTAAGAGTTTCAGAAGCCGGGAGGCAGGACGGGGTTTAGGGATCATGTGACCGCATCGTCACGGCGATCACATGATCAGGAAAGGTCCCAATCAAAAGAGCAGACCGGGACCTTTCCGTGAGTACCGGACATGTGTGCTGGGAGCGCGCAGGGTGCGCGCTCTCAGCACATATGTTTTTTGTTAATTGCACGTAAATGTGCGGCTGCTCAGCGTCTAGGTCCAGACGCCGGGAGGCCGCACATTTGAAAAGGTTAAGTATAAATTACAGTGCCACACACAGAAATAGAAGATACAATGTGAAACAGTGTGTGTTTAGCATCACTTTAACAACTTTTTTTTATATTACAACACTTTTCATACATAATCCCAGTATAGCCCTTAGTTACAACAACAATATACAATAAAAGTCCTTACACAGTGTTGTCTATCCAAATCTCACTTTATTATATCTCTGCATTTTTCCAATTTGTCATCTAAGACCACTTAGTTACAATTCCCACGCAGAGATGTTAGATTCTTCATTTAAATATTGCTCAAATGTGTCTGATCCTCCCTGAAGGTTTATTGCGTCAATGCAGTAGATAGAATAACCCTGAGATTACACATACATTTGTTCAGATTGCTTCTTGTGCCTGACCAGCTTTCCAACCTTGAACATTTAACAAGTCTGCTAGCTCAGAGACATTTCACAATTTTGTTTTTATCTTTTGGCAATGTATTTGATACAACACGTTTTGCTCCTAAAGAGAGTACAGGCTACTAAGAAAGACTATACAATATATTTTATTTTCCACTTTATAAACACTAGACACGTCTACCATTTCCTCCCATATTCAGTGCTAAAGTGAAGAGCCACATATTTTATGTTTGGAAGGAATGTATGTAATGTGAGTAATGCTGTACAATTGAGAATGTATCAGCTGGATCTATATATCCCATGTCTTACAGACCTGGACTGTCTGTAACCCCAAGCACAGGTGCTAGAAGTTAACACAGCCAGAAAAAATGTTTCATGGGATACTTGGCCTTACGCTTTGTGTGCAGGAGCCTACTTTGACCCCTGGGAAACGCAAATCGCTGCAAAAACACGCTAACACAGTTGTTACGCTTTGCTACGTTTTTACCGCGGTTTGCATTTTTCTATGGTGGGCGGTCAAAACGTTCCTATCCTGAACGCGATACTTTCGCGTTCAGGAGAGGGAAGTTTAACCTCACTTAAACGCGGAAGCCCTTAATCTCTGCTAAAAGCCTATGTGTACATGGACACATAGGCTTTTATGGAGTTGAGCTTAGGAGCTTTGGCAAAAAAATGCCAAAAGCTCCTAAACTCGAGTTTAGCAGTCCTCGTGTACATGAAGTCTAAGATTGTTGCTTAACATACAACCCATGTAAAATAATGGGGCTGAATTACTAAGATTCTTCACCGGAAAAACTGTGTGAATATTAACTTTAATTATCTAATCATATGAAAAGCAAATTCCTCTTCACTTTTAATACCCAATCATGTGCAGATCCTTTTCACATGATTGGATAATTGAAGTAAATATTCACATATTTTTGTCAGTGAAGATTCTCAACTTAGTATATCAGATTTATTGCCTCTGTTTCCATAAGGTTACCAATTACAGTCTTAACCCCTTCACTACTGCTGTATGTTTTAAAACATTGGAGCGGTGGATGTGTATTTCTGCAGTGCCATTTGAAAACAAATACTTAAAGAGTACCACAATGCTACTGTGCCATTAATTTGTGGATGGTGCTATTTAAAGGATAAGTAAAACTTTTAATAAAATATAATAAATGCACTTTTTTGCAGGTAGAAAAAATTTGCATTTATTATTTTTTGGTTGAAAGAGCCTGGAAAGAATAGCACCAGCGATCAGCAGATTGCTGGTGCCATGCAGGTCTCCTGCAGACCTGTCAGTATATCTGCTTGCCATAAGGGATGTACGGGCAAGCAGATATACTGACAGGAAGAATGAATGGACTACCACAGTGCTTCATAGCCCCATGGTAGTTCAGGGGTCTCCAAAATTTCTAAACAAAGGGCCAGTTAATGGTCTTTCAGACTTTAGGGGACCTGGACTACAGGAAGTCAGAGAAGAAAATGTCCTGGCTTAACTGGGAGTAAACAATGCCTGATCTTTGGAATTAGGGGAGGAATCATACCCCATCATTGGTATCAGTGGAAGAAATAGTTCTCCATCACTGGTGTCAGTGGGAGGAATAGTGCCCCATCATTGGTGTCAATGGAAGGCATTCTGGCCCATTGTTGGTGTCAGTGGGAGGAATTTTGCCCCATCATTGGTGTTAATTGGAGGAACAGTGCCCCATGGTTGGTGTCATTGGAAAGAATTGTATCCCAGCACTGGTGTCAGTGAGACGAATTGTGCTCTACTGTAGGTGTCAGTGGAATGAATAGTGCCTTATCATTTGGGTTTTTGGAAGGAATTGTGTCCCATTGTAGGTGTCAGCTAGAGAAATCATGCCACATCGTTGATGTCATTGGGAGGAATAGTGCCCCATTGTTGGTGATATTGGGTGGAATTGTATACTATCAATCGTATAAATGGGAGGATTTGTGCTCCATTGTTGGTGTCAGTGGCAGGAATGATGTCCCAATGTTGGAGTCAGTGGATGGAATTTTGCCCCAAGGGCCAGATAAAAGCAAGCAAAGGGCCACATCCAGCCCCCGGGCCACAGTTTGGAGACTACTGTGGTAGTTCATTGAGAACTACAAGCTGACAGCCGCTAAGGCCATCAGGACTTGCAGTTCATTCAATCACAGAACACTGTGAATGAATGAATAACGCAGCCATGTGCGTGTAGCCCCACATGGCCATGCTGTTTTTAAAATGTGACAGATTGTATGGGGAAAACGTCTTCCCGTAGTGCTGTCATGGGGGCGTCGGGGGTGGGGGGCTGGTATCAAGCAGAGGCTGCAGCCGTGGTAATATTATTATTATTATTATTCAGGATTTATATAGCACCAACAGTTTGCTCAGCGATTTACAATATAAAGGGAGACAATACAGGAACGATACAGTTCAATGCAGGAGGGTTAGGAGGGCCCTGCTCCTTGGAGCTTACAATGTAAGAGGGAGGGGCTGGTGGTACAAAAGGTAATAATGTGGGGGATGAACTGATTGGAAGAATAAAATATTCCGTTATTAGCTGAAGGCAGGATAGGTTTCCCTGAAGAGATAGGTTTTCAGAGATCGCCTAAAAGTGGGCAGAGTAGGCGATAGTTGGATAGATTGGGGTGGAGAGTTCCAGAGGATGGGGGAGGCTCTGGAGAAGTCCTGGAGACAAGCATGGGAGGAGGAGACAAGGGAGCTAGAGAGCAGGAGGTCATGGGAGGAGCGGATGGTTTGGGTGATATTTGGAGACAAGATTGGTGATGTAATTTGGGGCAGAGTTATAAATGGCTTTATATGTTATTGTTAATGTTTTGAATTTTATTCGTTGGGCAATGGGAAACAAGTGGAGGGAGTGGCAGAGAGGGATGGCAGATTTGGAACGGTTAGTAAGGTGGATGAGTCTGGCAGCAGCATTCATAATAGAATGAAGAGGGGATAGCCTGCGATTAGGTAGGCCAATGAGGAGGGAGTTACAATAGTCAAGGCGAGAGATAACCAGGGAGTGAAAAAGTTGCTTAGTGGTTTCCGAGGTTAGGAACGGCCGTATCTTAGAGATGTTGCAGAGGTGAAGTCTACAAGATTTGGACAGTGATTGGATTTGGGGCTGAAAGGACAGATGGAAGTCTAGGATTACACCTAGTACCCTGCCATGAAGGGAGGGACTGATGGTTGTATTTTTGATCTAGATGGAAAAGTCAGGAGAGGGGGCACGGGCTGGAGGGAATAGTATGAGTTCCGTTTTGGAAAGATTTAGTTTGACGAAGTAGAATGACATTAATGCTGATAAGTCACTTAGTAGGTTAGTAATGCAAGAGGAGACTGAAGGGGCGAGGTGAGGAGTAGAAAGATAGATTTGTGTGTCATCAGCATAGAGATGGTACTTAAAGCCATGGGAGTTTATCAAGTGACCAAGAGAGGAGGTGTAGATGGAGAAGAGAAGGGGTCCAAGGACAGAACCTTGAGGGACCCCTACAGAAAGAAGAAGTGTAGAGGAGGAGACAGAGTTATAGGCAACGCTGAAGGAGCGCTGTTATGGGTAGAAGGAGAACCACGAGAGAGCAGTCTCGGAGTCCAAGAGAGTGGAGTTTTTTGAGGAGGAGGGGATGGTCAACAGTATCAAAAGCCACAGAGAGGTCAAGTAGTAAGAGTATGGAGTAGTGGCCATTGGTTTTAGCAGTCAGTAAATCATTAGTGAGTTTTAGTAGGGCAGTTTCAGTGAAGTGTAGTGAGCGAAAGCCAAACTGTAAAGGGTCAAGAAGGTTGTTGTCAGTAAGGTAGGAGTTCAGGAGATTGTAGACTAAGCATTCTAATAGTTTAGAGTTAAACGCGAGCAGGGAGATGGGTCTTAAGTTGTTCAGGTTGGTGGGGTCCAGCAAGGGCTTTTTAAGTATGAGAGTGATGTGTGCATGCTTTAGAGGGGTAGGGAAGGCAACATTAGAGAGGAAGAGATTAAAGATGTGAGTGAAGGAGCATAAGACAGAAGAAGAGGGTGACTGTAGAAGTTGAGAGGGGACAGGATCCAGGGGGCACGTGGTGAGATGGGCTTCTGAGAAAACTTTAGTGACCTCTTCAGTAGTAGCAAGGTCAAAAGAGGAAAGT